>NW_017729032.1:61644397-61661219 GCF_001723915.1 Gavialis gangeticus | reverse complement strand
AATGGGCACAAGTTGATGGAGAGGAGGTATAGATTGGACATCCGCAAAAACTACTTCACAGTTAGGGCGGCTAGGAGCTGGAACCAACTTCCAAGGGAAGTGGTGCTGGCCCCTACCCTGGGGGTCTTTAAGAAGAGGCTGGATGCCTACCTGGCTGGACTCATTTGAGTCCCATTTTTTGTTTTGGGGTTTTGTTGTTCTCCCGCCCTGGCGGGGGGTCAGGCTAGAAGATCTACTAGGTCCCTTCCGACCCTTAATCTATGAATCTATGAAAACCTTCCACTTACTACAACATAAGATTGTGCATATAGGAAACTAGCAAAATGGCCATCATGAATGATGGGGCAGGGATCGGGGATGGAGACCAGCATATAGCCCTGCACCCTCCCCCCACTGCTCCAGGTCCAGCCCTAGTCCCCCCACTTCCACCACCACTCTGGGTCTTCCCATGCTCTGCCCCCCCTCCTGCCACCTCTCTGTGTCAGGCCCCACTCCCCCTGCCACTCTGGGTCCAGCCCCGCTCCATGCCCCCTCCCTGCCCCTCCACGCACGAGGGAGCATGGCATACGGCTGCATGGGAGTAGAGTAGTGCACAGCCACAAGGCATGGCACAGGGAGCGCTCAATGGCTGTGTGGCAAGGAAAGCAGTCCCAGGGTGTGGCACAGGGTGCACACAGGGGGTGTGGTGTGTGGCTGTGCAGGGGGAATGGCACATGGCTGCAGGGCAGGGTGTGGCATGTGGAGTGGCTCTGGGGCATGGTGCAGGGTGTATGTGGGGCGTGATGTGTGGCTGTGGGGTGTGGTCGTGGAGTGTGGCAAGAAGAGCAGCCACAGTGTGGGGAGCACCTGCTGGCTGCAGCCACATGGCATGGGGCGTGGCCCCAGGGTGTGGTGGAGGGCATTGGGGGTGGCACGTGGCTGCAGAGTGCTGCACGGGAAGCGTGACCCACCCCACAGCTGTGTGCTACAGTTGGCATGTGCTGCCTGCTCCTGCCTGCCTATTCCCCTTGCGGCACCCTGCAGCTGCATGCCATGGTGCCCACCTGCATGAGGTGCACCCCCCACGCCCTCCCACTGCACAGCACCCTGCAACTGGATGCCATGCCCACTCCCCTGCATGGCACCCTGTGGCCATGCACGCACCTACAACAACCCCCTGCAATCATGAGGGGCACACCCCACAGCTGTGTGCTGCAGCCAGCAGGTGCTGCCCATGCCCACCTGCCCGCCCCCCTCGGGACTCCCTGCAGCCATGTGGCACACCCCCCCTGCAGCTGGCAGGTGGTCCCCATGCAGGGCGGTGTGGTGGGTAGCTTCAGGGTGCCACAGGGGAAGTGGGCAGTTCCCACTGGCTGTGGGCCATGGGGAGGTCGTGGCATGTGGCCGTAGGGTGCTGTGCAGGGAATGGGCATGGGGGGGCATGTCCCACCCCATGTTCACATGCTACAGCCAGTGGAGACTGCCCGTGCCCACTCCCTGCGTGGCACCCTGCGCCTTCGTGCTATCCTTTCTCCCCCTGTGCACCATGCACGCCCCATGGCTGGAGCCAGCAGGTGCTCCCAGTGTGGGGAGGCGTGGTGCATGGCTGCAGCATGTCATGCAGGGAGTGGGCACGGGCGGCCCACCTCACTGTCATGTGCTGTAGTTGGCAAGCACTGCCCATGCCCCCCTGCCTACTCCCTGTGTGGCACCCTTCAGCCATGTGCCATTCCCTCTGCATGCACCACACCCCCCCAGAGTAGCTTCCCATTTAGCACTCTGCTGCCGTGTGCCCACATGCCACACCCTGCGGCCATGTGCTGCAGCCAGCATGCACTGCCCATGCTCCCCTGCCGGCACCCTGTGGCCGCATGCCACACCTCCCCCGTGGCTGGGCACCATGCCCCTCCATCGCAAGCCCCGGCCCCCACACAGCTGGTTCCCCTTCCTCCAGCAGCGGGGAGCACAGCCTGCCCTACCCACCTCCCTCCCTCCGGCTGCCTCTGCCTGTCTGTCTCTGTCAGTAAGGCTCTGGGCCATGCATATGCAGTTGGCCCATAATGTTATGGACAGACAGACACACAGCCAGAAGTCGTAAAGCTTTTATTATATTAGAACTACCAAAGAACAGCCAGTGCCCAGTAAAACCCTTCTCATTTTTATCTTATTGTAAAGTATTTGTATGTCTGTGTCATTAATGTAACCTCCCACATAGCAGTGGCAAAGCTTAGGGGTTACATGGGGGTGCACGTGCACCCTCTGAGAGTGCTGGTGCACCCCCTGACAGACCGTGCTCTCTGCTTAGGCTATGGGAAGGGGGGGACCAGTGGGAGCACCAGTGTCCCCCCTGAGAGTGCCGGCCAGGGAGTGGGAGCACCGCGGCCACTTCTGGAAGTGCCGCAACCACTTCTGGAAGTGCCATGGCCACTTCTAGAAGCCAGCGAGTGAAATCGACTGTGGGGGACCCCCGTCCCTTAGTCAGCGAGATTGGCTGTGGGGGACCCCCGCTCCCCAGTTGCTGACTGGTTGCTGGTACCCTGAGTAAGGTGGCACCAGTTGCCCATGTCACATAGCATAAACCATAACATTTACCATAACATAAACTCAGACATTTTGGAAGCTGAAGAACCTAAGCACGGTGCTTCTGTTCTTATTTTGCTGCTGCTAATACAACTTACCATGGCTATTTGGTTGGGAGAAGTGGTTAGCATGGAGAGATCAAAACACTACTCTAGAGGTGTTGTATTTTATTTTCAGCTTGATTTCTCTGTACACAGGTTGGGTATTTTTTCCCTCAGGCATTCTCATAGAAGGATGATTCAGAAATCCAATCAAACATAAATATAGTTACAAGTTTTAATTTGTTGGTTGGTTATTTTTTTAATCGGATATTCTGACTGCAATTTTTCAAATGCTGTATAAATTTAGAGAGTTAAATTCTGTACAAGAAACTATCATCTTCATGTTCTCAGAGATAAAACCTTGTATAATTTATCAGCAGCAACACAGGAAGTTATAGGAAAAGAAATTTGACACATCCTTCATGTTTCCATTGTTCAAGGCAAAAGGTGAACATCTTTGCTTAGTAGGGGAGAAATCACTTAAATTGCTTTTGTGGTATTAATGAGGATCTGAAAAGAATAGAGTTATGGTGAGCTGATCTCTGCAAAGAATAAGAGGAATAAGGCAATGCTAAACTCGTCAACAAAGTATCCATGCTGCAGCTGTATTAGGGCTTCACTCCATCTAACCAAAGGTGCCATTTTGGTGTGCTGCTACCATGTTCAGTTCTGGTTTGTAAAAGAATGTTGTAGGCAGCCTTGCAAGGCACCCACTGTATCTCATTGTAATTGCAACTGCCATCTCTGTAAGAATACAGACCCCCAGCTGTCAGGTCTTGAAGGGATCTAAAGGTATAATAACATTATTTCTTTTTGCTATCTGCATGAAACCACCAGGAGAGATAGTGAGACATGGCCTTAGCTGCCAGTAGTTTGCTAGTGACATGCAGCTATATAGCTCACTGTCAACAAGTAAATTGCTGCCACTAAACTATCAGTATGTCTGCAGTGCTTGGATGAAATGCAGTTGGCTCCAGATGAACCCATGCATGATTGAGAGTTGAAAAGGGAATACACATCTAGAAGTGCTCAAAATATTTTCTCCACCTTCTAATGAAGTGCTTCCTCACCAGGATGTACCACGTGCAGGAGAATCTAGGAGGAACTGAAGAATTGGATTATTTGATATTCACAATATAATTCATATTCATCTTCCCTAAAGTTTGCAAAAAGGAATTGAAATAAAAAATTGCCTGTGTTCTAAGTGGTATGCTCCACAGTATTTATTTAATGTCAGAGACTACAGGATGCCAGAGTCAATCCATGAAACTGCTTAGCTGGAACTAATAAATAATAAAATTGAGGGAAGTGATTATTCCCCCCTATTCGGCACTAAAAGGTGCTTATACACATGATGGTGGAGCTATGTACACATGGCAAAAAGTGATGAGAAATCATTATTGGTCTAATATAACAGTGTAAAAATGTATTTGAGCATGGCAACTTAGACCACCTCCAAGGTATTTGTTTGATCAGGGCCAATTGTCCTGTTGTGGATAAAAATATCATGCATGTGTACATGTTTGGCAGCCAGAGAAGGCAGCAGGGACAGTGCATGGGGTGCTGGAAGCCCAGGCGGACTTGTGGAAGCTCGGGCTTGGCGGCCTTCCAGTCCCCCATGCACTGTCCCTACCACCTTCTCTGGCCACCCTCCTGCTGCCTTCCTGCACTGCCCCAGGGGCAAGCTAGTCCATTCCCAGGCCATCTCAGGCAGCAAGAAGGCAGCAGGGACAGTGCGTGGAGTATTGGAAGCCCACCAAGTCTGATCTTCCCCAAGAACGTCCGGGCTTCTAGCACCCTATGCACCACTGGATCAGGCTGGGTGCTGCCTGTGAGCTGGGGCAGCACCCACTCAGCTAGGAACCCACCCAGGGACACTGCTACTACAGAGGGGAGCACTAGGCCCTGCTTCAGCTCACTGGCTACACTACCTGGCAGCAGCTCATGCAGGCAGACTCCACCAGGGGAAAAACAAAAAGCAGCCAGGGGCCCACTTTTTTTTTTTCTGGTGGAGCCTGCCTGCCTCTCATGTAGCCTGAGGGGTGGCGGGGGGAAGGGGGCGGTGAGCTGCCAGCAGCCCCTGAGCTGTGATGGGTCCTGATCCTTCCCTCCACACAGGCAGCTGCCCCCGGGGCTGCCTGGACAGGCTGCCAGTGGGCGGGTGCCACCCAGGGGGCACCACTGCTGTGGAGGGAAGGACCAGGGCCCCCCACAGATCAGGAGCCGCTGGCAGCTTACCCCACCCAACCATGCAAGAAGTGGGCAGGCTCCACCAGGAAAAAAAAAGCGGGCCCCTCACTCTTTTTTTTTTTCCCTTGGTGGAGCCTGCCCATGGCAGGGTGGGGTGGGGGAGGAGTGAGCTGCCAGTGGGTCATCACTGTTCTGTCACAGTGATGGGAACCCCTGAATTGAAATGGTGGGTCACAGTTAAAAACCCACAAATTAAAAATCCACCATTTCAATTTAGGAGAATTAACCCCTACCCCCCTCATGTGTACAAGTGCCCAGTGAAGCCAAATCTGGAGTACTGTATCCAGTGTTGGGCCTCCCACTATAGAAAGGATGTGGACAAATTGGAGAGAGTCCAGCCAAAGGCAACAAAAATGGTTGCAGGGCTTATTTAGTCTGGAGAAGACTGGGGGGGGCAGGGTTTAATAACAACCTTCAACCGGGGGGGGCGGGGTTCCAAAGAGGATGGAGCTGGACTGTTCTTAGTGGTGGCAGATGACAGAACAGGAGCAACAGTCTCAAGTTACAGCAAGGGAAATTTAGGTCAGATATGAGGAAAAGCTTTCTCACTAGGAGGCTAGTAAAGCACTGGAACAGGTTACCCAGAGAGGTTGTGGAATCTCCTTCCTTGGACATAGCTAGACAAAGCCTTGGCTGGGATGATATAGTTGGGGATAGTCCTTGTCCCAGGGGGATGGAAACTGGCATGAGATACCCCTCCCGCAGCAGGTCTTGGGACAGGGACAACCTGTCCCTGCAAGAAAAGCCCTGAAGTCAGGGTGGACTTACCTGTTTTGGGCCTGGAAGAGACAGGCAAGCCGCACCGGCATGGAGCACCTGTGTGGTTTGTGAGCCATGCTTATTTCTGGTTAGAGCTGGCACGGGCGGATGACATCATCTCAGGACCCCACCCAGCTGAAACAAAAGCCGGCGTCAAGAAGGCTGAGGGGGAAGCACTGCAGGGAATAGGCAGCGAGGGTGCTTCCTTGCACCGGGCACGGGTGGTGCTAGCAACCGATGAGGGATCTGGAGATGGAGCTGTTGGAGGGGTCTGATCTGAGGGAAAGGAGCAAGGATGGTGCTGGGGGACTGCAGGAGCCACTGACATCAGGCCAGTGAGGCCATGGCCCTACCCCTTGGCCTTTCTATTAATTTGTTCCTTTTTTTTCTTTTGCTTTCAGGGATTATGAAAGGCCCAGCAGAAGAGCTGGGACAGCCTAACATCCAGAAGAGACATAGGGCTGGGAAGGGTCATCTGTAGCCCAGCTGATGAAGAGAGAATGAAGAGTTCACACCGGAGGGTGAGCCATCCAAACATCAAGTGGCCATCCTAGAGGCTGGCACGTGGATGGGGTGTAGGGGATGTGGAGCCCCATGGAGACCCACCAGGAAGTACAGTCGATCCAAGAGGGACCACAGGAGGGGAGCCCACCCCTGAAAGAAAAATCAAAGTCACGGCAGGAGAGTTTCTAGGTTTCCCTTGGGGAGATCGTGGGCCCTCTCTGAGACCACTGAAACAAACACAGCAGCCAATCTCGGGTGCATGCTCCAAGGTGGCATGAGAGTGTCTCCTCAAGACCAGGTGGACACAGTCCTGTTTTGAGTACGGGTTCAGTCTAGAAGTCCTTCTGAGGTCCCTTCCAACACTAATTTTCTATGATTCTATGATTTAGCTCCCTATTGTGCCTGAAGTTGTGAAGTTTCTTTCTACACCTTTACTCCTGTCCTGGGGTGAATAGTAACCCCTGAGTGGGTAGGACGATCCCACAAGAGGCAGCAGGTTACACCCTACACTGGGTGCAAGGGAGATCAGGGCAACAGAAGCAGAACACTTCTGTGTAGTCTCTGTCACTTCAGCTCCATGTGTCTAGTCTATCTGTTTGGGTATCTGATTTTAGTCCAACTACAGAAAAAAAAAGGAAGGGGTTTCTTCTCTGGCTTTGTGCTACTTTGTGTATCCTCTGGAAGCAATGCATTCTCTTTGGAATCTGCAGAAGGGAAGCAGTTTCTTTTGGACATACACAGTTTACAGTCTCTGCTGAAGACTATTTGAAGGACTACTTCAGTTTCCTCCAAATTCCTTCTGTTGGATTCAGATCAAGTTATTGTGACAGCCTAACACTAAATTAGTACTTCATCTTTTATTTCCAAGAAGATTTGTACATGATTGATCTGAGCTTTAGGTCTTTCTAGTAAAAATAAACCCTCTATTAGATACTAGATAGATCTAGATAGATACTATTTAGATAGATACTGGGCTTGTTTATGTGTGCAAAATCAAGGAAGTGATTCTTCCACTTTACCTAGCATTGGTGAGACCACAGCTGGAGTCCTGTGTCCAGTTCTGGGCACTGCACTTTAACAAGGATGTGGTAAAGCTTGAGAGTCCAGAGAAGAGCCACCTGTATGATCAGAGACTTGCATGGCAAGCCATACAAGGAAAGGCTGAGGGACCAGGGACTCTACAGTCTAAAAAAAAGAAGGCTGAGAGGGGACTTGGTAGAAGCTTACTGCTACATTGGGAAATACAAGGACTCAGTGAACAACTGTTCACCAGGGCCCGTTGGGGAAAGCCAGAAGTAATGGGCACAAAATCCTGGAAGACTATTTCAGGCTCAACATGAGGAAAAACTTCTTCACAGTTAGCGTGTCCAGACTGTGGAATAAGCTCCCAGTTGTCTTTCCTGCCTAGTGCAGGGGGCTGGACCTGATGATCTTTCAAGGTTCCTTCCAGCCTTACAATCTATTAAACTACGATCTATGACTCTATGAGCAATTAATCATGACTAGATTTACTGCACATTAGCTTAATGTGCAGTAAGTGATTCTGGGCAAGTGTCTACACGTGCAGGGACCTGGCACTAGATTTAGTACTCCAGCCCTACCATGTGCCCCTGGCCACTGGGTGGAGCTCCAGCCTCCAGTCCCAGCTGCTAGCACTTGGCAGACATCTTTAAAACACAGCCCTACACTGTGATCTCTGGGAAGCCAGTTCCAGTGCTCAGTTAAGCAGTGTGGCACCCACAAAGGCAGCACGTGGCAGCTCTTTTCACACCCCCTCTGCGTTTCTGAGCTACGGCTTCCCCAGCCCCTTGCCCTGGCAGTGAGGGACAGGGTGTCCTGATCCTGCTGGCCACCTCGGTCACCCTGATGACCTGCTGAAATCACTGTCACCTGACTTATGGCCATCTCGCTCTGCCCGGCCCACCCACATGCAATGACTGCCTGCCCACCCATCGTGCACCTCACAGGGCCCCCACCATTGTGCAGCTGCTGCTGCCAGCTATGCTGATGATGGGATCCAGGAAGCCACCACCAGGGCCACTGCTGCCTTCCTGATTCTCCAGTCCTGCCATCTCTGTGCCTGAAATTCCAGTTGGGACTGGTGGCAGCACCTGGTGCAACACAACTGGGATGATGAGTAGTGGGGTTGATGCCTTTTGCATCACCCAGGCCATCTTCATGACCTGCTCTGCCAGCTCCAGCCCCACCTGCAATGTCAGGACACTGTCATGTGCCTGGCCCTCCCCACCGACAACAGCCTGACCCTGGCGCTCAAGTTGGTCACTCCCGTTAGCCTGCTATATGTGGGGCATTTGTTTGGGGTAAGTGAGGACACCAGTGGGTAGGCCATCCTGGAGGTGTATGTTGCCCTTCAGGACATGCTGGTGGACACCATCCTCCACATCTGCAATCCCTAGGCAGTGGTCACAGGATTCCAAGCACTGGGGTTTCCCCAGTATATTGGGGCCCTGGACAGGACACACATTCCAGTGACCTGCCCACACCACAGAAACCAGCCCTACTTCAGCTGCAGGGGGTTCCACTTAGTGGTTCTGCAGACAGTCATCAATCACCAGGGGACCTTCACCCACTTCAACACTGGCTGGGCAGGCAGGGCTCACAACACACACATATTCAGGAACTCAGGACAGGGCATGCTGGTGGAGACTATCCCACCCCTGCTCATTGGGGACCCAGTGTACCCAGTCCTCCCATGGCTGATGAGTCCCTACACCGGACACCTGGACCCCCACCAGGCCCACTTTAATTGGTGCCTCAGACAGACCTGCACCCTCACTAAGTGCTTTTGGCCACCTTAAGGGCCACTGGCAGACCCTTACTGCCTGCCCTGAAGTGGCCAAAAACAACCTCCCCCCGGTCATCATAGCAGCTTCTGTGCTGCCCAGTATTTGCAAGGCCTGGGGAGAGTTGTTCAAGGAGGCCTGGGCAGGGGACGTGCACCAGGAAAAGGCAGCCTGGCAGCGGGAGAATGACCTGCAGCAGGAGCAGCAGCAGCAGGTCCCCCCCCGGCAAGGGCCCAGGTGAGCCACACATCCACCAGTGGGGGCCAGAGCACCATGTGCAGGAGGCTCTTGTGAACCACCTCCCAGAATACTCCTCCCTCTTGCCTGCCTGCCCCACTGCCCACACACCCCCTGTCCCCTGCCCATCCCAAGCACCACTCTCAGGCCCAGGTACATATTGACCCAAAAACTATTCACCTCACAACACCCAGCCCCCATCTCTCCCCTCTCAACACACAGAGCCCCCATGCCCCACCCTCCCCAACACATAAATCCCCCTCCCCACTCAACCAACAGAGATCCCTTCTTCCTCTCCCCTCAACCAACAGAGGTGCTCCATCATCCTCCCCAGTCACCAACCACCCTCCACACTCACCAACAATAAAAAAACCGACTTCCCAGTGTAAAAACTATGTACAACAGTCTCAGACTCTGTGAGTCCCGAGTGGGGGGCCATGGGATGCGGTAAACTGGGGGGCAGGTGCCCAGCACCCCAGCCTCTCACTGTCCCATGGATCCAGGTGCCATGGCGACCACAGCGTTTGTCCCTGGGTGATGTCAGCTGGGTCTCCTCTGGGGCAGGTGGCTCCCACTCTGGCTACCTGAGTCCAAGGCCAGCAGGGCCAGCATCCCCTTCTTGTGGTGCTACTCCTGGCACCTCCAGCTCCATGAGTGGCGGGCCTGGGACCAAGTGGGTGGTGGCAGACCTGAGGCAGGGGCCGGGCCAGGGGCTCCTGTGGGCAGGAGGCACCAGAGAACTTCCTCCCAGGTCCAGGCAGGGGCCTGCTGTGGGGTGGCAGGAGAGTACCAGGGGCCTTGCAGGGCCATGGATGCAGGCTGGGCACTGGGGATACTCACAGGACTGCCAGGCCCAGGAGGGTGTCCAGAGTCCAGTAGTCCTCATCCATGGCCTCCACTGCCCGGGCCTGGATGGCCACTTACTGCCTGAGCAGCTGTATCCACTTCTGCTCCAGGGGCAGGAGCTCAGCCCAGAACTCCTGCTCTGCCCAGTCCCACTCATCTTCCTAGACAGTCTCCTGGGTGATATTTTCCTCCTGCCAGGCCTGCACTCATGTCTCCCACTCCTCTGCCACCTCTACCAGCTGCTATAGCAGGAAGGTCTGATCTTGTGTGTGCAGCGCATGCAGAGGGTTCCAGCACTGGGTGGCAATGACTCAGAGCCTGCATCCCTGCTGGGGCTAGTGGCCTCTGTCCCATATCCAGATGCTGCCCTTGCAGAGGCAAGAGACAGAAGCCTTTTGTGAGTGTTTGCAACATTTCAGCAATAAGATGCTGTGCACCAGGACTGTGCGCTGCCCAGGCTCAGATCAGGGGTTGACCATGCATGGATGCTCAGGGACCATGGCAAGTCCAGCTGTCCAGGCCTGGGCCCAGGCAGCCTCTACCCAAACCCTCCCCCCCATCCCCGATTGCTCCCCTGGACTGTTGGGTGCTGGCCACAGGCAGCCTGCCCCCCCAACCCCTTTCCAGGGCTCAGGGTGTATGGAGCTCCTAGGTAACTGGGGCAAGGGACTGGCCATGCCACCACCTTCCCTGCTGGAGGCCTCACAGGGGAGGTTCCCTCGGGCAGCCCCCTGCCCCATGTCACTGTTGTGCCCTAAGTGTGCCCCAATGCATGTGCCTCAGGTGCTGCATGATGAGCTGTTGGTGCAGGCTGGGGGTGCCTGAGCCACTATGCCCTATTGCTGCTGATCCTCGTGGTGCCCTGGGCACACCTGCACTCCTGGTTTGGGACCCTGAGCTACAGTGGCATGGGGGGCAAGCCCAGGCTTCCCCGCAATCTCTTCCACCACCTGGACGGCTACCTGTGGAAGTGCTACATGTCCCTACGCCCCACTACTAAGGAGGACATTGCCACCAGCATCAACACCTTCCTCAGTGTGTGTGAGGCCTGTGCCCACACAGCTGTGGAGACAGGGGCTGCTGAATAAAGATTTGAACTGTGTCCCACCTCTCTGCATGCTGTGGGGGGAACCCAGGGCCAGGGGAGTGCAGCTGGGCCAGGTGAGGGGGGCACAGGCAGGTGCCAGGGGCGTGGGTGGTGGCTGAGGCTAGAGGCAAGGGTCAGGGCTGGGGATATGGGCTGGGGCAGGGACTGGAGCTGGGAGGGCCCTTCCCCCAGTGCAGGACTTACCACATGGCTGGGGCTCATGTGGCTAGTGGCTCAGCACAGGCCTCCCCATTGGCAATAGAGTCCAGCTGCACCCAGTGTCCACGGCCCACGATATGCTGTGGGCTGGCACCTGGTCAGGTACTCCCCCCTCTGTGGAGTAGCTGGTGCTGTTGGTGGCTGGTGGTGACACAGCCCCTGCATAGCCCCAGACCCCATCACAAGGAGCAGCTGGCTGAGGCGGCTGCTGGCCAGGGCTTCCCAAGTAGCTAGTGGATATATCAGCTGGGGAGCTGGGCAGTTTGGGGTGCTGAGTGCCCGAGGGGCCTCTCCTCCAGTAACGCATCACCAGAAGGGGCAGGGCAGGGCAGGCCACCCCTACTGGTGTGAAACTGCAGGGTTGTAGCCTGGTTTCTGGGGCACCAAGATGTTGGTTATCTGCCACATAAAGAACATGGTCTTGCAGGCATGACCAGACTGTTGACTGTGGTTGGTCATAGCCACCCACTGTGCCCGCAAGGCCTTGATCTTTATGCATCACTGCCACACTGACTGGGAGTGTCCACACTACCACATCCTTCCCAACAAAGCCTCATAAATATAGGTGTTCAAGTGCCCACCCCGTGCAAACTGCTTTTGGATCTCTGCATTGCCCCAGAGTGCCACAAAGTCCCCAATCATCTCCTGGCTCCAGTTGGGGTCCCGGGTGGATGGCACAGGTGTGCACATGTAGGTGGGGACAGGCCTTGACAAGGAGCATACAGCTGCCAGCAGCATCCAGCACAGGGGCACAGCAATGGGCTGGGAGCCATGCAACTGAGACTATACCCCACAGCACCTGCAGTAGCAGGGCAGGTGCCTGGGGTGAGCAACATGGAGCTGGTGCTGGTCCTGCTGCCAGAGGCAGCCAGCAAGCAGCCCTGAGGAGCTATCAGGGTTGGCCAGGGTGTGCAGTAGGCTGAAGCCCTTTTCAGCACCTACCTGGCTCGATGAGGGTGCCCTAGCACCTAAGTGACCCTTCAGTGGCCAGGCAGCAGCTCTGGCTCCCAGCCAAGGCAGGAAGAGGCAACCTGTGTCCTGTCCAGGGGGGCACATGTGGCCTGCAGTGCTCCTGTAGAGTGAACAGACTCCTTTAGGTTCCTGATGTGTGTGCCCCAGAGCACAAAATGTCTGCAGGCTTTTCCACCCTGCAGCCCAGCCCTGGGGCAGGAGAGACTCCCAGCCAGGAGTCCTGGAGCTGGACAGACTGAGCAGTAAACTTAGTGCTAGGTTGTGTCTACATGTGCATTAGGCCTGTGCAAAGTGGAAAGCATTCACTTTGGATTCGGAGGGACAGTGATTCGATTCATTGATTCAAATCACTGTCTTGATTCGATTTGGTTGAATCTGAAGATATTCAGTGCTGAATCTTATTCAGCCATAGACTATACAGGCAGGCAGTGCTGGCAGGAGCAGCTGGGGGAGCACCGGGATGAGCCCCAGCTTGAGCCGGCAGCCCCGAGAAAAGCCGTGGCTCATCCAGCTGCTCCCCAACCTGACCCCTGCCAAGGCGAAGCAGGCAGTGCTGGCAGCCCCAGAGAAGCTGCAGGGGCTGTGGGGAATGATTGGGAGCTGGGAGGAATGATTGGGCTGCTGGGGGGAAGCTCCTGTTTGTTCCTCCAGCCCCTGATCATTACTCCCAGCTCCTGGTTCAATCCCCCAACTCCCAATCATTCCCACAGTTCCCCCATCATTCTCCTCAGCCCCTGTGGCTTCTCCCAGGGCTGCCAGCACTGCCTGCCTCACCCCAGTGGGGGGGCAGCCAGGGGAGCAACCGGACAAGCCACAGTTTCTCCCAGGGCTGCTGGCTTAAGCCAGGACTCGTCCGGCTGCTCCCACAGCTGCTCCTGCTGGCACTGCCTCATGCCTGCTTGTACAGTCTATGGCTGAATCTCTGATTCTCTACAAATCTCTCCAAATCAATTCAGAGGCTTTCAATTTGATTCAGAGAGATTAATGAGTCTCCTGATTTGATTTGGATTTGGAGATTCGGTCGCCAAATCAAACCAAATCTCCTCCAAATAGAATCGGCTACTGAAGCTTCGCACAGCCCTAATATGCTTTACTGCACATTAACTCATTGCAACTAAATTTGATACCTGCATTTGCAGGTATCAATTTTAATAGCCGCAATTAGCCATTTTTACTGCGCAGTAACAGCCTTCACATGTAGATGCAAGCCCATACTGTCCAGTAAATTAGGCTAATGTGCATTCATGTGTCTCATGTAGATGCGCCCACTAATAGGCACTTGTTTTTTATGTTATCCTTTCATACCTCACACTACTCATTATGCCATTAATGGAATTACTTATTGACACCCAAACAGGAGTGCAACCCACAGCATATCACTCCCATGCTGAACAGTACAGATTCTGTCTTAGAGATTCTCCTCTTCCCTTAAGGGGGAACCTGATAATAATTTGGTACTAGAATAAGAACATGCATTAAAAAAATTAACACATTCTCAAATTATCTTGAGCAAATTAAGGGATTTTAGCCTGATGGTAATAATGTAAATGTGCTTTGCCATTTATTTCAGTGGAAACATGGTTGGGACCTATTTCCTTTGCATCTGCTGTGGGAATTCTACCATTCAGTAACTCCATGCCTACATAAATTGTGATATGTACTTTCACAGTGTGCCATGGCTATTTCATTAAATATCCAAATCAGAAAGACATTGAGGTTCAGGCTCTGAAGCACAATGCAGGATAGTGGTGGCCAGTCTGCAGCAGGTGTGACCCAAATGGCATAGGCAGCCTCTGTATATGGCACATGGCAGATCAGAGAGGGAGCAGGAACACAGCAGCAGATAAGGTAGGGAACAGAAAGCAACAGATCAGGCAAGAGAAAGATTTGAGTGACACTCAGAGAGGGTTCACTGTTTCCCTCAGTAGTGTAGAGATGCGGCCAGGCACCCAGGGGACCGGGGCAGCAGCAACTGCCAGTTGACTTGCAATTGCAATTATAATCATGTGACTACCAGCAGCCACCCAAGTTTGGGCCTGGGGTAATAGCCCCAGTCACCCTGCCCTAGTTATGGCATTGGTTTATCTTGTGGCATAAGACTGATGTCTTTTAATACATACACAACAGGCCAGGAGAAGAGCTACTTAAGCTATGAGAAAAGCTTGACACAAAAAATGGCTATAAACTAACCAGAAATACATTTAGACTGGAAATGAAAAGAAGTTTTCTAACCATCAGAGGACTGCAACTCTGAAACAGCCTTCAAGTAGAGGTAATGGGGACAAAACTTTAATTAGCTTTAAGATAGTACTTAGTACATTTTAAGATCACAAATGAGGCACTGACAGAAGTGATATTTGTCAAGTGATTGGCCCCTTGAAAGCACTGTACAGCTATGCCCTGACAGAAGTGCACAGCTGCAGAGCACTTTAAAGTGTCTGATCAAGTAAAAAATTAACTGTCATGTAATGAGAGTTCAGATGAAGGCGCTCCAAACTGGAGCACCTTCATTAACTTCTGTCTTCCCCTGCTCATGATTGAGGCTGGGCTGATGCAGCCCAGTCCTGGGCCCAGTGCTGTCTACAGGATGAAAAGGGGGAGAAAAGAGGGGAGACAGCTCTAGGCTGAGGTTGCCCAGTCTGACCTGGAGGAGAAGCAGGCAGATTGGAGCTTCCCTCCTCCTCTCTGAGGTGTGGGGGCTTCAATCCACCTGCCCCTATCCAGCTCTGGATGGGCAAACCCCAGCCTGGAGCTGCCTCCCCTTCCTTCTTCCCCTTCCATCCTGCAGGCAGCACTGGAGCTGGGACGGAGCGGGGGTGGAGCTAGAGAAGAGAGGCTGCAGACAGGCAGCCTCTCTCCACTGGATCGACTCCAAAGTGGAACTCAATTCCCACCCTCCACCCAACCTAACAGAAAATGTCTGTTAGGTTGGGGGCGGGGACAGGGAGTCATTGTAACTCATGGCACTTCCTATTAAGCACCATGAGTTACAGTGAGGAGCTGTACATCTGTCAGTGCCCATGGCCCTGCAAGTAAAATCAATGGAGTTACCCTGGTATAAAGCTGGAGTAACTCAGTGGTGAATTAGGTCCTGAATTTTGAGACATGATTTGTAATTAGGATCCACTGTTCATGCCTGCAAATACATCATTTCTTTCAGCAGAAATATGACAAAGAACTTGAACATCTATGCAGGGCTTCTTACCTTTGACTATTTCTGGGTAGTACGGTTTGATATTTTTAATCATTCTCGGAGGTCATGCCACAGTATTATGTCATTGAAATGAAGCGACACTTCGTGAATTATATCACTCTAGATAACTTAAAATCAAACTTAATAAGAGCATGTCACAGAAGGCATCAGCTTTCTAGATGATTCATGGACAGTAGCTATCTAAGTACTGTATAATGCTGTTCAATTTATTGCACATTTTATATTGTTGATAGTATATGCAAATCACTAAACAAAACTGCTGTGCCACTTATGTGATTAGGTAATGTCTGAAAAAATATAAAGCTTATGGAGACAGCTGTATAATATTGATTCTTATTCTTATTTTATTTTCTCTTTCTATAAAAAAAATTGATCTCATACCAATTTTCATAGATTTCATAGATATTAGGGCTGGAAGGCACCTTGGAAGATCATCGAGTCCAGCTCCCTGCCCAAGGTGCAGGAAGTCAGATGGGGTCATAGGATCCCAGCGAGATAAGCATCCAAATTTTTCTTGAAGGCATTCAATGTAGGTGCATGAACCACCTCCAGTGGCAGGCTATTCCAGACTTTGGGGGCTCGGACAGTGAAGAAATTCTTCCTTATGTCCAGCCTGAAAAGGTTTTGCAGGAGTTCATAACCGTTCAACCTTGTCATCTCTTGGGGCGCTCTGGTGAACAATCATTCCCCTAGATCCTGGTGAACACCCCGATAAACTTATAGGTGGCCATCAGATTGCCCCTGAGCCTGCGCTTTTCCAGGCTAAAGAGTCCCATAGCTCTGAGCCTGTCATCGTAAGGTCTGTTTTCCTGACCTCTGATCATGCGTGTGGCTCTTTTCTGGACCCTCTCAAGCTTCTCCACATCCTTTTTGAATTGTGGAGCCCAAAACTGGACGCAGTACTCCAGCTGCGGCCTCACAGAGGCCAAGTACAATGGGAAAACAACGTCTTGGGATTTGCTTGAGAAGCATCTATGGATAGAAGCCAGCATTTTGCTCACTTTACTAGCAGCAGCATCACATTGAAGGTTCATATTCATCTTGTGGTTAATGATGACCCCCAAGTCCCTTTCATCGGTAGTGCTAACCAGCATAGCACTGCTGAGCCTATAAGGATGCTTCAGGTTTTTCCTACCAAGGAGGAGAACCTTGCATTTTTCAGTGTTAAAGACCATCAGGTTCTCATCCGCCCATTTCCTGAGCCTATCAAGGTCAGCCTGGATCACCCTTCTGCCCTCAGGTATGGATGGTTTACCCCAGAGTTTGGTATCATCGGCGAACTAGGCCAGACCGCTTCTGACACCAATGTCCACATCATTAATGAAGATGT
>NW_017729032.1:61640380-61643307 GCF_001723915.1 Gavialis gangeticus | reverse complement strand
CTTGAGGAGCAACCACTCTTCCTGAATTCCCCTCCCCTTGGCGTCGTGGTCCCTTAGGGCCTCACTGACAAACCTCCTCAGCTTGTCAAAGTCAGGTTTCCTCAAGTCAAGGACTTCTATATTGTTGACTGACTTGCCAGCTTTACGGTGGATGGTGAAGGTGATCAGCTCGTGGTCACTGTCACTCAGCTCCACTTCGATCATTAGGTAACTGATTAGGTCATCACCAGTTGCCAGTACCAGGTTGAGCAGCGCGTTACCCCTCATTGGCCCATTGACCTGTTGTGTCAGATAGAGGTCATCCACACACGGGAGGAAGCTTTGCAACTGCTCGGATTTAGCTGAGCGCTCTTCCCATGAGATGTCTGGGTAGTTGAAGTCTCCCATGACAACCATGGACCTGGAGCATGAGTCCTCAGCCAATTCCCGGCGAACTCCTGGTCAAGCTCTCGACTTTGGGTAGGAGGTCTGTAGTAGACTCCCACCATTGTGTCCTCTGTGCTGTGTTCCCCATGGATTTTAACCCAGAGCATCTTCAGCCATGCACTCTGTTCGCCAATGTTGACTTGCAGGGACGTGTAGCTCTCCTTGACATACAGACCTATGTCCCCGTCCCTTTTGTCTACTTGATCTCTCCTGTATAGGGTATAGCCGTCTTTACCTGTGGTCCAATCATGGATGGAGTCCCACCAGATCTCCGTTATCCCTATGACATCATAATTATTTGCATTAAGCAGGAGGACAAGTTCTTCCTGTTTATTCCCCAAGCTCCTGGCATTTGTATACAGGAAGACAAGTGTCCCCCTGGAGACCCTTGCCTTGCCTATGGGTTGTTCCAGGGCTGGGGCAGGGGTGGGGTCCCTTGAGTGCCTTGGTCTGCTGGCTTTGCAAGGGTTGCACAGCGGGCTAGCAGTGGCGGTAGTCCCCCCATCCCCCAGCGGGCTTAGTTTAAAGCCCGGTGGAGCAGGTCAGCCAGTCTGGCTGAGAAGAGCCTCCTCCACAACGGAGAGAGGTGGAGGCCATCCCTTCCCAGCAGCTTGCTGCTTCTCTCACCAAAGAGTGGACTGTGGTCATGGAAGCCAAAGCCTTCCCAATGACACAAGCGCCGCAGTCTTTGGTTCACTACCTGGATCCTCCTCTCCCTCCTCAGCCCATAGCCCAAGACTGGGATGATCGAAGAAAACACCACCTGTGGCCCCAGACCCTTTAGCCCTGCTCCCAAATCCCTGTAGCACCTCATGACCTGGCTAGGAGTGCTCTGAGCTGTGTCATTGGTGCCCACATGGATAAGGAGCATGGGATAGTGGTCAGCAGGCTGGAGGAGTTTAGGGATCTTCTCTGCAATGTCTCGGATGCAGGCTCCTGGGAAGCAGCAGACTTCCTGGGCTAAGGGGTTGGAGCAGCAGATTGCCCCCTTAGTCTCCCTCAGGATGGAGTCTCCCACAACAAACACTTGTGTTTTGTCTTGGGGAGAGCAAGGGCGGTAGCTACAGTAGTGCCCGTGTTGCCTGTGGGAGCTGGCAACTCAGCAGGCTCTGCTGGGGCTGCAAGAGGTTCCTACCTGTTGCATAGCTCCAGCGGGGCAGGGGCTTTGGTTTGGCAGTGCTTGAGGCCCTTGACCACCTTGGCTCAAACCCTGGGCTGGACAGTAAGGGAGGTCCCTGAGTCCTCCCTTGTCCTGGAGGGAGACTGTGTTCTACCCTCTGCCTCCCGGGGGAGAAGGGCCTGGCAGTAGGAGTCGATCTCCTACTCACAGTCCCTGATGGCATGCAGTCTCTGGACTGAGGCCTGGAGCTCCTCCAGCTGATGCACCAGAGACCACAGTAGGGAGCAGAACCCACAAGGGGAGGTGGCCCTGCTCCTGGGCCCCAGAGCCTGAAACAGTGACAGGCAGCCCCCGCAGCCAAGAGCCAGGGGCTCCACTTGCATGGAGCCTGGAACCACGGGCTCTGTCTGGGTGGAGGCCTATGAGGAGCCAGAGGGCGGAGGTTGCAGGGACCCGAGGGATGCGGCATATGCCCATCCGCATCATACCACTGGTGGGCTGGCTACGGCTAGGACTGGCTTCCCTAGGGTGGGGGTGCACAGGCAGGGCCTCGGGCCCTCCCATGCACCCTCCTGCACTAACTCCGCGCTAACTCACATGCCAGGCAGACAAGCACGCCTGTTTGCATGGCCTGTTCATGAGGCTCTGGTCACATGTTTCCCTGGGGGGCTGGGCGAAGTAGGGGCTGGGGCGGAGAGAGACCTCCCTCAGCTCCGGCTTAGCTGCCTCCCTGTGGCTAGGCTAGGGCTAGTCCCTCCCACCAGGGGCCCCACTTTTCAGAATATTGACAAGTGATAAAACAACACTTGGGCTAGCCCTTTGATCTCAGAACCCCCCAAAACATTTCTGTTCTAAGGTGTATTATCAGCAACTGAAAGTCAGCAATTTGTTAGCTGAAAGTCAGAGTTAATGTATTCTGTGATTCTATAGCTGCAGAAGATTTCATAGATTTCATAGACATTAGGGCTGGAAGGGACCTCGGAGGATCATCGAGTCCAGCCCCCCGCCCAAAGGGCAGGAAGTTAGCTGGGGTCATAGGATCCCAGCAAGATAAGCATCCAATTTGCTCTTGAAGGTGTTCAGAGTAGGTGCTTGAACCACCTCCGATGGCAGGCTGTTCCAGACCTTGGGGGCTCGGACAGTGAAGAAATTCTTCCTTATGTCCAGCCTGAAATGGTTTTGCAGGAGTTTAAAACTGTTTGACCTTGTCATCCCTTGGGGTGCTCTGGTGAACAATCGTTCCCCCAGATCCTGGTGAACATCCCTGATAAACTTACAGGTTGCCATCAGATCGCCCCTGAGCCTGCGCTTTTCCAGGCTAAAGAGTCCCATAGCTCTGAGCCTGTCATCGTAAGATCTGTTTTCCTGACCTCTGATCATG
>NW_017729032.1:61630307-61639965 GCF_001723915.1 Gavialis gangeticus | reverse complement strand
TGGAGAACCTTGCATTTTTCAGTGTTAAACACCATCAGGTTTTCGTCCGCCCATTTGCTGAGCCTGTCCAGGTCAGCCTAGATCACCCGCCTGTCTTCTGGTGTGGATGCTTTGCCCCAAAGTTTGGTGTCATCGGTGAACTTGGCCAGTCCGCTCCTGAATCCAATGTCCACATCATTAATGAAGATGTTGAACAATATGGGTCCAAGGACAGAGCCTTGGGGGACCCCACTGGTCACAGGACACCATGATGAGTGACTGCCATCAATTACAACCCTCTGGGTCCGACCACGGAGCCAATTTCCCAGCCAGCAGATCATGGTGGACCCAAGGCCACAATTGGCCGGTTTTGCCAAGAGGTGATCATGGGATACCAGATCAAAGGCTTTTTTGAAGTCAAGATATATTACATCAATCTCTTCTCCTTTGTCCAAGTGATAGATCACCTGGTCATAGAAGGAAATGAGATTGGTCAAGCAAGAATTTCCTATAGAATTACCTCATTGTCAGAGATGTGCTCTACAATAGGTACATTTTGCTCTTAACCATCATTGTTGGGAGAAAAGCTTGCAAATGTAGGCAGCAGTGACATTTACTGAGCCTGCACATAACTCTCAACAATAACTCTGGAATGAGCTACACACCAGTCTCTATGACTTGGTGACTTCTAAACTTAAGGATAACAATTGGCAGCATATTGTTAACAAGGATGGGAACAGTGCGGATATCATCTTCATTCTCATATTGCTTACCTATTGTTTGCTTTTAAATGCAATGCTAAGACAAAGAGAGATTAAGTGTCTTACTTACAATCACACAGGAATTCTGTAGCAGAGCCAAAAACTGAATACAGGTATCAGGAGACAATTTCTTTGTGTCAATGGAGTTCATCAGCACAAGGCCTTCTCCATCAAAACACCATCTTGTTGGTTCCCAAATGCAGCCCATTCTGACTCCATAATACATACCGATGGCAATGTCCCTTACTGATGGCATTTAGTGATAGTGCTGAATTACTGTAGGGCAAACTCCGTCTTCACTGCAAAGACTCACCTAATACCTTCTCCCTTTTCAAACAGGAGAAAGTGGCTGCATTGACAGACAGCTTTGGCATTTATAGTTTCCTGGTTAAGGTACTAGACTGGGTGCAGGAGGTCTGGGTTCAGTTTCTCACCTTCCAAGAATTCCTGTGCAACTTTGAGCAAGGCACTTAACCTCTGTGTTTCCACTACAAACTATACATAATGTATCTGTGAGCCTTCCCTTGATAGGTCTCCTTTGTTCAGATCTCTTGCTATGTGCTTACAGAGAATTCAGCACAGTAGAGCTCCAATCTTAATTGCAGCCTTTATATGGTGCCACAATATAAATCATAAGAACAGATGGCTCATATGAACATTAGGAGCAATCCACAATGGAACACTGCAGACTCTTTCTTTTGGAATTTAAGCACCTTGTAGGCAGTTGTTGCTATGGAAGCGGTATCCACAATAAGGCTCTATTGATGCAGAAGACAAGAAACAGATGTTTTGAATCTCATGTTATCTCACATTCCCTTCCCTGTGCAGTATCCCAGTAAGCATCTAAGTCCCAACAATGACTCTCTGTCTTCAGACTCTTCTTCCCCACAAAGTTTAATGTGTGCCTCCTTCTAGCCCAGCAGCCCTGATGTCTTGCGAGAAAGAGTGTATCCTTTTCATCTCTTATGAGAGGACAAGGCGAGGACAGGGGGGACTCTCACTCCTCTATCTGAAAAACACTACTGGTGGCAGTGACTAGTGTTGACAGTCAGCCCCATTGGCCTACATACTTCCCAGAAAAGTTGTTGGGCTTCCAGCCTTTCTTTGAGTAGAGGAGGGCTGCAAAATCTAATCCTAAATGGGTAATCTTGGTCCTACAGCCACTACATTTGATTTGGTAAATTAACACAGATTATTGAAGGTTATTATCCCCTATAATGTGTTGAATTAGTGACAAGAGAAGGTACAGGACAGAGAGTCAAGAATTTACCTCTAGAGTTTTCTGTTTTACCTGATCACCTTGTTCACCTAGTATTCCACTTGATATATGGTGATCTATAAGATGTGCTAGACTGAACAGAGCTTGGCCTACAGACTACTCATATATGGAGCATGGCTTTCTTCGAAGTTAGAAAGTAAGTGAATAAATTTGGCTATTTCTATATTGGCTTCCAACTCTATTGTCCACCAAATGAGATATATTAAGAAGACTCAGCACAAGAAAGACTGTTGGGAAGAAGTAAAGATCTTAAAGAAGAAGGCTAAAGCCAACGAGGAGAAAGCTAAGATGTTATAGGCCCTCCAGGAACACAAATTCAAGCCAGGAAAAAAAAATCCTGCAGAGGGGGAAGAAAATGCCTTTCCAGAGAAAGAAGTGGATCATAAGGATGCATTCTGGGTCAAAATCACCATATTTGGTCTTACCTAATGAAATGGCTTTCTGTGCTAAGACACTGAGCTTCATATAAATGAACTTCGGGATCATCCTAAGTGAAAGGGAAAAAAATACTTGGCTGGAGTTTCTTGCAGTTGAAGAACTGGGCCACTGAGAAGAAAGAGAAAGCAGGAGGAGTAAGTCCTCCGAGAGGTGAAGCATCTAAGGAGCAGTCTATTCCTTCTCAAAGCCTCCCAGTAAATTCTGTGCTTCCTGCCTTCAATTTCTTGCTCTCTTTGGACTCGGAACTGCATCTTGCTCTTCATCATTTTTATTTCTGTCTGTCTACCTATATATTAACAATTTACCTACTTCTTTCTTTGTCATCAAAGCAGTCAAAACATGCAGGTAAATCTGACTTAAAGTTGATGACATGAAGACAGGACCAACCCTGCAACATTTTACAACTACACTGAAAAAATCCTTTAAAGGTGAGTTATGTAGAAAAAAAAAGAATGGCAGTCTTCATTTTAAGTAGCTGAATACAGCATCAGTATTTTCACTGTAATATGTTTACATGGTAGACAACAGATGTATTGCAAATCTCGAAGGGCAGCAACTTTACTGACATCAATGAGTTTGGTCAAGATTTTCAAAAATAGGATCCTAAATCCATATTTAGGTGCTTACTATACGTAAATGGAACTTCAGAACTTATTATACATAAATAGAACTTCAGTATGCCTATGATTATGCTGTCAGTGCATATACTGAGGAGGACCTACAAATGGCCCGTAACTGCTTCTCTTAAATATACTGACCCTTAACATCAGAAAAATAAAGGTGCTTCACCAGTCTGCTCTGGGCCAATTAACTTGGCCAGCAAAGATCCTCATTGATGGACAGGAGCTGGAGAATGTTCAACACTTTGCATACCTCAGCAGCCATCTTTCAAAGAAGGCCAAAATCGAAGAGGACAGCCAGTGTAGGATCTGATGTGCCAGCTCTGCCTTTGGAAGACTGTATCATCATGTGTTCAACAATGACAACATCAGGACTTGAACTAAACTCATATTATATAAAGCTGTGGTAACCCCAACTATTCTCTATGGCTGTGAAGCTTGGGTGACCTACAGGGACCACCTGAAAAGCCTGGAATGCCTTCATCAGTGCTACCTCCAGAAGATCCTTGGCATAAAGTTGGAGGATCATCATACAAATGCCAGTGTCCTCACTGACACTACCACCACAAGCATGGAAGTATTAATTATTCAACATCAGCTATGGTGGCCAGGGCATTGTGTGCACATGTCTGATGTATGTTTACCAAAGCAACTGCTATACTCCCAACTCAGCCAAAGACAAAGGACACATGGGGACCAGTGGAAACACTTCAGGGACGCCCTCAAGGCAAACATTAAGTAGTGTGGCATTGACACCACAAACTGGGAAAAACTAGCCTGGGACAGGGCTACATGGTGATGCTTTGCAAGAGAAGGTACATCTTACTTTGAAGAAAACCAACTCACCCTGGAGGCAGAAAAATGACAGATATGGAAGGAAAGGAAACAAGACTGAGAAGTTCGCAATTTGACCCTCCCTTTAACCACTACCTGTGGTGTCTGCCAGAGAGTCTGGAGCTCTAGAATCGACCTTCTTAGCCACTAATGGACTCATCTACAACCTCTTACTTGACCTGTGAGAGTAATCATTCTTGATTGTGAGGAATTGCTGATGATGATACATAGGTGGACTAATTTTCAAATGTATTCAACACCCAATTGTTTGTGCTGACCTCAATCGGAACTGCTGGATACTTAATAGTTATAACAAATCAGACCACTTTACTTTCAGTAGGTATCTAAAGTATGAAGTTGGTAGCCTAGATTTACCTATTGAAATCTTGCTTCCTGTGCTACAGGGCTTGTGTTCATTTGAGCTTATTAAGACACATATGTGTCTTCATTCTGTTTGAATAATGATCTTAAAATGGGAGATGTAGTGCCTTAATTTAATATGATTCATATGAACACAAACAAAAACAAAAATAGTAATATTTATCTAACATTTAATGCAAACTGATACAAATCTATATGGTACAGGTCCTTCAGCCAGGAGCATTTGGCTAAAAGGCAAGGTGAATGGACTGCATAGATATTGTGAGTTTAGAATAATATTTATTACAGCCCTTGATTTGCCCATCCTTTTCAGAAAGAGCAAAGAATGAAAGAATAACAACATATTCTTGGCTGAATATGATGCAAGTATTTGTTTCAAGTTGTAAAAGCCTCCTTCATTCAGCCCTGACTCAGTGACTGCTACTACATTCACATGTTGCTTGGCTTTGAATCGATTGTGTTATACTGCATGAAATGACATCACTATAGGTGACTTGCATTTTAGCTAGTCACTGTCACTAGTAGGCTTCAGACATCAAGCTGATATAAGGACAGTACATGTGTAAGTACAATAGGCCTCTCTTAAATTTGTTACAAATGCTCAGAGTTTGGTAACATATATATAATTACCAAGCAAAATTACTATGCACCTCTGGGCTTTTACTTTCTGAAGTAATATCATAGGATTGGAAGGGACCCCAAAGGCTATCTAATCCAACCACCTCCACAACTGCGGGCTATGCTAGAGTTGATGCCTGTTTACAGTAGCACTTCATAAAAGCAACAACCTGGGAACATTTTCTGCAATGTGTAGTCAGATGACAGTCCCTATAACAGTAGGCTCAGGTGTGACTTCAGAGCAGGACACCAACATCTTGCTACTAACAGGTGTTGATTGCATGTCTATACTGTCTCAACAGATGTCTTGCTAGTTTCTTGAAAATTTCCAGTGAAGAAGATTTCACAACTCCGGGTAGTTTGCCCCATTTTTCTACCATTCTTACAATTCTCCCCCCTGAGATTTAATCTAAATCTGTTTTGCTGCAACTTAAACCCATTGCCTCATGTCCTGCCCTCTGTGAAAAGATAGGATAGTTATGATGTTTGAAAGAGAAAAAATGTATTCAGATATAATTACTTTGCATCTTAATTGAAATTGTCCAGCAACACATTATAGGTAGAGCCCTACCGAATTTACGGCAGAAGTGGTTCTGCACTGTGGCTCCTTTAATCTTGCAGGTTCCTCCATGTGCCCCCTGCTGCTGCTGCTGCTGACTGGCAGGGAGGCAAAATAAGTGTCATGTTTAAAACCACAATTTTTGCTTCCTTGACAATCATGAGTGAACCGCAAGTGGGGCTCCTCCACGAATCAACAGCAGTGGGGAGCATGGGGCAACCTGCAAAATTAAAGGAGCCACACAACACAGCACACTTCTGCAGTGAATTCAGTAGGGCCCTAATTCTAAGACAAAATGGAAACATTTGGACTTTGCTATATTGGTTTAAGCTCTTTATTTATATTTTTAAGTGTGTCATGAAAAGAGAGGCTTCATACTGGATGGGTAGCTTCTTAATTTGTTCTGCTGAACATGCCTCTGAAGCACATTCATGTCCAGTGAATTCCTTGCATCTGCACTGCAAGCTGGAAGCCTGATTACCAGGGATCCTGGTTTTCTATGCTAAAAAAAATCCCCAATTTTCAGAGTAAAAAAAGTAACCCAAAATCCACATTTTCCCATGGTTAAAATGAAACGTGTGTGTGTGTGTGTGTGTGTGTGTGTGTGTGTGTGTGTGGTGTTTCATTTTAATCACAGGAAAATGTGGATATTTTGGGTTACTTTTTTTACCCTGAAAATTGAGGATTTTATTTTAGCAGAGAAAACCAGGATCCCTGGTAATCAGGCTTCCAGCTTGCAGTGCAGATGCATGTAAACTCCTTGCCTTCTTGATAAGTACCAGCACCAAGGAAAGGCTATTTTGTACATATTACTATTCTGTACATTGCACCTGCTGTCTCTTGAACTTTTTCTCACTTTTCAGCAAGAGGTTGATGAAGTCTCTCATAAGAAAATAATAAGTAAGAGATTTTATTTTTAAAGCTGCCTGCTCCCTGCTATGGAGCCTGAGGCATTGTGCAATAAGTCATAATAAATATCATAAAACAGTATAAATAAGTAATCTGCTGTTCCCTCAATTCTGGAATTATTAGGCAGGGCAAGTAAACAGAAAATTGGATATTTCCAATTTTGGAAAATTGGAAACAGAAATTTCTCTCCATTGTTGAAGTGACTAGTGATCATTAGTACCTTCATATTTTGGTCTCTAATTTGAGACATTGGAAAGAAGTTCGTTTTCCAGTGGCTGCACTTGGAAAACCCAGACCTTCAGTAGAAACCTCATGTTGGGCACTCAAACAGAAGTACCTCAAATCATTCTGGAAAAATCACTTTGAAATAGTCTGGTTCTGCACCAACACTACAGAATCCACACCCAAATACTACAGTGATTGGTGATATATAAATCCTAACATAAATAAGGCATTTTACTATGACCCAGCCATATAAATATGGTATAGCCAGATTTTTAAGCCCCTTAATTTGCACCATCACTGCATAAGCTTGAGTACTTCCAGTTATGGTTGTCACTGCTGATCTAGAACACTTTTCTATCTTGTGGTCCATAGGGTATGACAGGCCTGACTGGGCTTGGCCTGTGTCTGGTCCCATCACAAGCCAACATAAGTGATGACTGCTTTCACCAGGCTTGACCAGTGAATGAATAAGAACTGCCATTGCTGCTCAATGTCTTGCCCTTCCTACTTCACCCCCCGACAGGAGCAGCTCATTAAGAAGTTATGGGAAGAGAAAGCCTTTCGGGAGGAAATCAAGGCCTTTCAAGTGAAGATCAAGGACTTTCAGGGGAAAATTAATGCCTTTCGGGACAAGATAAGGGCTTTCAGGATGGCAATCCAGGCCTTCTGGGAAGAAGAAAAACCCATCTGGGAAGAGGACAATGCCTTTCAGAAGGAAGAAAAGGCTTTTAGGGAAGAAGCAAATGTCTTCTGGGAGGAGTACAGGGATTTCTGGAAAGGGTATAATGCTTTCTGGAAGAAGGACAAGGCTTTCTGGAAGGAGGATCAAGTACTATGGGAAAAAGACAAGACCCTCTTGGAAGAGGACAGGGTCCTGTGGGCAGAAGAGAAAGCTCTGTGGGCAGATGAAAAGATTCTCCTAATGGAGGAAAGAACTTTTTGGGAAGATGAGGAAGCCCTCCGAGAAGATGAAAAGGCCCTCCAGGAAGATGAAAAAACTATCTGGGAGGGGGCATTTGGTCCTCTGAGAGAGGGACAGTTACTTGTAGCAGTAGCTATCAATACTGCTAGGGGCCACCGCTCAGTGGCCTGTAGAGGAAGAGGATAAACAAAATGTAAACCATTGCTCTAGGCATAAAACCAACACTTGGAAAGTCACATACATTGAGGCAGTAGGTTGTTTAAATAGTCACCACTCTGCTTTGATCAACACTGAAATAGCTACTTTGACTCAGAAACTTAATAAAAGCCTAATGGAGTGCCATTGTAGAACTATTTCCCAATTTCATAGTTTATAGTTTGTAGGGTCGGAAAGGACCTGAGCAGATTTAATTCGCTTTAAGATGATTGCAGTTATGTTTTCATTGTATTGTATATTCCTCTGTGATCCTGTATATTGGTCAAAGGTTTGAAGCTGTCAGGCACCTACCTGGTTTCCAAACGTCTCACCTGTAAGAGGAAGGCTGATGCTTGTAAAGTTACGACTCATAAGAGGATGAAGATTTTTCAAGAGTCTATGTTCATTATAATTCCAAATCTCTCAGAAGCTGTAGATCCACTGGTGCAATTCAAATTAATGCATCTTATATACACATTTCACTGGAGTAAGACACCAGTGAATTTAAGAGTCATCATGCTAGAGTCAGTGATGACAGAGCCCTGGACTTTCTTAATGTTTTAATCTTCCTTCTCTGGAGTCTGATGTGCATAGATTGTGGCTACATCCACAAGTTTCTTCTAGGATTCCAGTTGTATCCATTGGAGACTGATTTCTGAATCATGGCACTGCATGGAAAGATGATCTGTTGAAAAGTGGGAGGGAGTAAGGATGCTAACAGCAAGAGGGAAAGGTTGTCAGTAGGATGAAGCATTGGCAGCAGGCCATTCAGAAGGGGACAAATAAGTATCTGGAGGGTGTGTGGCTTTCAGGGAGTGACAGGTTTGTGTACATATAAAGCCTTGGATCATATCTAGCTGCAGAGCAGCTCTTATCTGACACTAGATGGGGAAGCACATTTATCTTCTGGATTCATTCCATATGAGTTCCTTACCAGAAAACCTAGATAACATTTGGAGACAATGTAGGAGGGGATACCTATCTGAGACATACAAAAGAAATCTTGTTTTTAGGAATGACAAAAGTAGGTGTTGTTGCTCTATGGCTCTTTCATGTCTGACAGGCTATTTTTGAAGAGGAAACAAAATCCTAATCTTCAGATTCACAAAATTCAAAATATAATCCAGAAATACATAGCTTATATTTGATCCTTTTTGTGGCTTCTACAGCTTGGCCAGTAAGGGGTAAAAGGAGAATGTGGAAACTTTAGCCAGAATCAATCTTGTCATCCTAAGAGCCAAACATGTCGCACTCGCACATTGTGTGAGTAGCTTTAGTTTCATGTTCCAAGTTTGTGTGATAGTTTACATTTAAAAGGCCTGGATCAAAATGAGAAAGCACTTTACAAGCCCTTGTAAAGAATCTGAAGACTTCTACAATTGTTGGGCATAAAAACAAACTGGAAGTCAATCACTTCAGGTTCAATATTTCAGTTGTGAGTTGCTGAAGGATGAGGTTGTGTGTCCTACCTAACTCTGTTTAGAACAAATTATACACAAACAGTCACCCCCCCTTCTGGGCCCCCCTTAGATCCCAGGAGAGGCACACCTAGGCCAAGAGTTAGTGAGGAACTAGTTAGGGAACTTCTGGAAGGACTGGATGTATTCAAATCAGCTGGTCTGGATGATCTCCACCCTAGAGTACTGAGGGAATTAGCTGAGGTCATTGCGGGACCCCTGGCACGGCTTTACAAGCACTCATGGTGCTCTGGTGTTGTGCCAGAGGACTGGAAGAGGGCCAACGTGATTCCCATCTTCAAAATGGGGAGGAAGGAGGACCCGTGAAACTATAGGCCAGTTAGACTTACCTCGATCCTGGGCAAGCTTTTTGAGAAAATTATTCTGGCGCATATCCATGAGGGGCCAGCAGGGGAGATTATGCTTAGGGGCAACAAACTCGGGTTCATTAGCAGCAGGTCCTGTCAGACTAACCTGGTGG
>NW_017729032.1:61605347-61625307 GCF_001723915.1 Gavialis gangeticus | reverse complement strand
GGTCACAAGCTGGCAGAGGGTAGATTTAGGCTAGATATCAGGAGGCGCTACTTCACTGTCAGGGCGGAGAGGGTCTGGAACCAACTTCCAAGAGAAGTGGTGCTGGCTCCTACCCTGGGGGTCTTTAAGAGGAGGCTAGATAAACACCTTGCTGGGGTCGTTTGACCCCAGTACTCTTTGCTGCCATGGCAGGGGGTCAGACTCAATCTACTCAGGTCCCTTCCGACCCTAGAAACTATGAAACTATGAAGGCTTTTCTTGTGTATAATTCATAAACACGCAGCTTCAGATGAATAACTAACCAGAGAAAAAATGCCTCATTGACTGACTCAGTCAAGGTAGAAAGATTTTGCATCTTTCTATGATGGAAATAGAATTTAAAGAAATGACCAGTCCAACTTTCTGAAAATTCAAAAGTGTTCCAAATTCTACCTTTTAGAGCTTTATCATTAGACACTAAAAAATAAAAAATCAGAAAATAAGAATACCCAAAAGGCACCTGTCATTTATTATATTTTTAATGTAAAAAAGACCCAGGAATTTATCTCTGTTATTCTAATCAACACGTCAAATTAATATCCATTTAAAACTAAAATTAGACATGTTTTCCTTTATGAAGAATGATAAGCACCCAAAGTGCTTTTAAGAAAGATCCTGTTCGGTTTTTTTCTCAAATGAGAACAGAGTAGGGTGTTATCAGTGATAGTGCTGTCATTATAATACAATGCCTGTGATACTTACAGAGTTACACAATGCAGTACAGAAAACCCAGAAATTTAACAGGAAAAAAGGGTATACTAGTATGTTTGCAGACTTTGCGTAGCTTCCTTAAAATTCTTAGAATCACTGAATCATAACAAATGAGGTTGGAAAGGACCTCAGGAGGTCATCTAGTCCAACCCCCTGCTCAAAGCAGGACCATCCCCAACCAGATCATCCCAACCAGGGCTTTGTTGAGCTGGGCCTTAAAAACCTCCAAGGATAGAGATTTCATCACCTTTCTAGGTAACTGTTCCAGTGCTTCACCACCCCGCTAGTGAGAAAGTGCTTCATCCAACCTAAACTATCCACAGACTTTAAGGCAGCATTTGGACTGGCCCTCCTAGGTCTGACTTAGATTGACTGGCTGATGTTTAATGGCCACATCTACATGGGACGCTGACTACGCAGTAGCCCAATACTACTGCGCAGTAGCATCGCATGGCAAAAACTGTGACATGACACTACTGCATAGTAGTATTAAGTTACTATACAGTAGCATCACAAAAAGTCATTCATCAACGCTACTCCACAGTAACGGGTTACTGAGCATTCATTTAGTACTTGTTTATACAAGTACTAAATGACTGTGGGGTACTGTTTAGTACTTTGTTCATTTAGTACCTGTGTATACAAGTTCTAAATGAATATGCAGTAATGACTGCTCAGTAGCATCTCAGTAGACTTGACCACAGAAAATGAAATGCATCTTGCACAGAGGATCCATCTGAGACTTGAGGGCTTAAGTTGAATTTAGATGGTACATAGGCTTGTGGTGGTGCTTCAACCAGAAGCGAATTTAACTTATACTGCAGACCATCTCTAAGCATTTCTTTGAAATACTTGAATCAGTAACAAGTGAGAAAAATAAATGCCTGAAAAAAGAAATCTCACCAATTTGTTCAAAGACTGGCAGGAATGGGGGGAAAGTTCCTGTCTGCTTTTCCTCTGAGCACCAGGAGGAGATGGATTTGATATCTGAGGCATAGTTCCTTCCCAGTCTGCCACTGTACAATTAATTCCTGGCCTGGCCACCCCCTCAGTTGCACAATAAATTAATTTCTCCCTATCTTACCACACCTTTTTTCATGGCTCCGTAGAGATTGTCCAATGGAGGTCCTCACTGCTGCTCCCCCCATTTTGCTTCAGAAGAGCCCAGGAGCCAAAAGAAAAGGGAGGCTGAAGAGAGCAGTCTGAGCTGCTAAGTACGGCACAGGCAGGGAATGGGGAAGATGGGAGTGGAGCTTCCAAAACTGGGAAAAGCCCAGGAGCTCAGGCCTGCTCCTCTTCCTGTCTTTCTCAAGTTCTATGTTGCAAGCTCATTGACTGCTTATAACCTTCTCTTTACCGCTTAGAGGGAAGAGAATGGGCTAAGTAAGGAGGGAATGCCTGGACCTGCTGGAGGAGGTCTTCCCTGCCTTCCCACTCACTTGCCAACTAGCTGCTGCAGGCCCACATACTTGCAGGGCACAGATGGAAGGAGCTTAGAGCACAGAAAGTGGAGAAGGTGCCATGCTGTCTGGTACAGAGGACAGCTCTGTTGGACAGAGCCAGTGCTGGCTGACCCTGGCTGTTTGCACTAGCAGGAACTTGCTTCTACACTAAAGACATTTGTCTGTCTGGTCCCCCATGGGAAAGCAGCTAGTTTTCCCCTGGGTTTTCCTGTTTTTTCTCCTCGCGCAGCAGGCAAAGACAACTCCAAAAAAGGGCTTAGCTACAAAGGAAGAAGAGAGACCCAAAACTCATGTTTCAAGGCCCTTTTTTTTTATAATTTATTCACAAAACATTGACTGGTGGTATGTCATGGTCTTATGGATACAGACATGAAAAATATGGGAGTTGCTGACTGGTAGTTAGCACAGCGAAAGGAGGCAGAACATTCGGGAGTCATCTGGGGCGTGCCTTGTCGCACCCACTTGACAGCCCAGAACAGCTTCTAAATGGAGCAATAAAGCACTTGAGTCATTAGTACCAGCTCAGCATAACTATCTGAGTGAGAGAAAGAGAAATAAATAGCTTCTGAGCACACTTGCACATTTTTAAATGGCAGCAGCAGCATCAAAAAGTATTCCTTATATATCTGCAAAGCTAACTTGTGGGAGTTGTAGAGCATAGAGAATAGTGAGGAATAACAGAAGCCAAATGACATACCCACATGTCAAGCTAGAATAGAATGGATAGCAGAATAAAATAGACTGTTATACAGCTCTGTGTGTCATAAGGCATGGCAAAAGGCTTGAAAGGCAAGCCTATGACTCATGTGAGATAAGAGGTATAGATGAAATTCAAATAATAAATACAAGCCTTGTTAACCAGCCTCAAAATGTGACAAACAAGACAACTAACAGAGCTGTCCAAAAGACAAGTCAGAAAGTGTAGCTTTCATTGGGAAGGTGCATTTGTAGCTTGTTATTAGCAGACTCAGAGAAAAATAATTAGCTAGGCTTTGTCCTTTGAAATCTCTGAAGTGTACTGTAGGGTAAAGAAGCGTGAACTCCATTAGGAAACTACACTTAGAAAAAAAATGCACCACATGCATTTTGTAACATCTTTAGTGCATTGCTAATTAAATCAGGAAAATGAATTTGCATAGGGTTGGTAGTTGTTGATTATCAAGAATTTGGGGATGTTCTGAAGGCATGGGGGCAGACGAATGCTGCAGTATGTGCAAGGGTTTAGAGAACTTTAAGCATTGGCTTAAATGGGGGATAAGATCACACTTAAATCCCTGCATAAATGCTTCACTGGATGAAGGAGTGCTTGCTCTTGCTGAACAAGAGGGCATTAAGAACATACCAAGCACTTTGTGGAACTGGGGTTTTACCAAACAAGAAAACAACTCAGATATGTTCTTCAAAGCCCCCTGTAACATGAATGAGCCGGAAGCACTTTTGAAACATAATCCTGGCCTTGTATCCTGGATCTTGACATTTGCAATACATAACAGACGCATCATTGACCAGCTAAGCCATCGTTGCTGAGTGAAAATTCATTTTTTGTTAATCTTCATCTCCTTTATTACTAACAGAAGAGTGTGGCATGTAGCCAATTCATGCATGCAGTACAGCCAAAATATTATGAGCATATACTATTCAGCCTAATGAACTGCCTATGCTATTAGAAGCTTCCATTAACAATAATAGGAGATGTGCATCTAATGATTTACCCAATCAAAGCGTTAACGCTTTGGAAGCAGATCCCAGGATATGGGGCCAAGACAACGTATGTGTAATAATTCAGGAACCCTCAATACTTTCCTGTCTGAATGCCCCTGAAGACCAATAATCATTATCAAATATAGTATAGCATTTCATTGGTCCAGTTACAAATGTAACCGTTTATCCATCTCATTTTTAATGAGCTTGATTATGTTTGGTTTTTTTCTAATCCTACAGTACAAGCTTCCAAAGTATTCTGGTGTCAAAAAATTATTATTAGTATAATTCATATAAATTCCATATTCCCGTGCTCCTGCAGGGATGGGCTGAGAGCACTGAAGTGGAATGTGGGTTGAAAAGCTGTTATTTAGCTGTTCACCCTGCTGGTAAATTTCTATTCTATTTTCTTTTGTGTTATACTCTGGAGGATTAGCCATCTGAATGATGTATTGTAAATTAAAGGTACCAAGAAAGAACAAAAGTAAAATCTTTTGTGAGAAGTGGAGCACAGAGTGCGTCTCTTTTGTCAGCATGCCGTATTTATGTTGACTCACAAAAGAGCTGTTGTCCCAGGGTGTCATAACAGGTAGGTACTTTTATTACCTCACCACGCTGCTTCCCTTTAATACTGTGTTCACATCGCAGTCAAAGAGCAACTGCTCTTTCTCCAAGGTATTATCTTTCACACTGAAGTAGTGTTTTGTAATATGACAACCACAGTTCATCAATGCAGTAAAATAACTGAAACTTGTACAGATGACTCCAATGAGGCGGACTTTCCTATGAAGCACCAGATGAACAGTGATCCTCCGAGAGTAAATAAGACCAGTCCAACCAACAGGTGACAGAGACATAATCAATTATTTATGTCTGGAACATGAAAAGGGTACTTTAAGACTTGCCTGCTATGTGGCCATGTGCGCCCCGGTCCTGGTGTGAGTCCTCCCTGATTTGGCTTCCAGTAAACAGTATCTTAAATTCATCTGACTACTGTTTCTCCTCTTCCCCTGCCTCCCCCCCAGACATAACACTATCCTAATTAGTCTGCCCAAAGCACTAGACAGATGTGACTAGACTTGTTCCCAATTTAGAAGGCAGCCTGCCCAGAGTAGCACAGCCTGCTTGAGGGCACCACTGCTGGGCATAATAAGTTCACTAATGAGATATGACCATGGAGCTATAACAGGGTGGCAGCTTCTGACCAATTCTTGTAGCAAGTGTTGGTAGATTCAAATATCCACCTTTAGCTGGGTGACAAGCACATGCTCATCTAATTGTAGCTGGATAGGTGGTATTTCAGGCCACTTAGCAGATTTAGATCCTACTCCCCTCAAGAAGATGTATCAACTGTAGGTTAGTTGCAAAAAAATGGAGGAAGAGAGTAGCTTGCCCACGTTTTAGCCTAACCATGTAGTGGTGTTTTGTTCTGGGAGTGGGAAGCCCAGGGTCTAGGCTCTCTTCACCCAGAGGCAGTTCAGCTTACAGCTCCTATTTCCCTAAGAGTCCTGACCATATGTTAGGTATTGCCAAGTGCATCCTCCCTTTGAAGCTGGCCCACTGGGCAGCCAAAAGCAGAAGAGCCAAGTGGCCAGCAAGCCAGATGGGGTGTGGCTTAATGAGGCAGTCACCACTCCAGATGGGCTGGGGGTCCTGGGTTTAGGGCCCTGCCTCAACGGCATTTATTTTGCATTTAATTGGGTGGCTTCTGCTCCGCTGGGAGTGGGATCAAGAAATAGTGAAGGCTGCTCTTGCCACAGCCGCCCCCCATTGTCCAGTGGTGAGAACACTTGGCAGAAGATGCGGAAGATATGGGCTCAAACCCCTTTGGGTGAGGGGGCGCAGAGCCAGGGTCTTCCAATCCCTGGGCAAGTGCCCTAAATATTAGACCACTGAACTAGAAGATGGGTAGGCCCTCCTCTTCCTGCAGTGACAAACAATCACTGGTCATGGTGCTGAGGGTGTAAGCACTGCTGCCATTTGCCCCTTCTCCCTCCCTTCCCCCCCTCTCATGCTGAATTCAATAGCAGGGGAGAGAGGGAACAAGCAGTGGCAGCACTTAGCCCCTGCTTTTATGTAGCTCTGGAGCCTGGGGGTGGGTGCCTCTGCTGCTCATCCCCTCTTTTCCCCTGCCACTCAGTTCAGTAAAGGAGGAGGGGAAGGACAAATGTCAATAGTGCTCCCCCCTGTGATCCAGAAAAAAGGGGCTCTGGGCAGATCCCAGACCAACTGGGTCTTGAGGTCAAAGCACAAGAAAAATCCTTGACAGGAGCTGCTCTGACATGTCAGTGAGCTCGGACAGCTCACTGCATATACACTGCACAATGAAAGGAGGGGGGTGCACAATGAAAGGTGGGGGGTGACTGCACTACCGCATTCCACCTGGTCCATCCTAGTCATAGGTTTTCTGCATCTAACATTTCAGGGACCATTACTATAATAATCAGCCAATACAGTTTAAGATAGCTATTGCCTGACTGCATTTTTAAAATACGGGGTAGGGAAATATCAACTCTCTTGCTTGCATGTTGATTACATTAATAACATTGCTCAGTCTTTTTGTAGCAGGTTATATATTCAAAGTGCTTTACCAACAATAAACACAACAACCAATATTTCTGACATCAGCTCTGAGAAGGTGATGATGCTTATAGGCATGCACAGTTAACTAAACTGCTTAAAGACTGAGGCTGGTGGGATGGGACAGGGATAAGCTTTTTTTAACCTTGAGTACACCAGTGGACATCACAATGGAGTAGTCAGAATTTATACTATGAAAGTACAGATCAAAATTCTGAAACTGAATATTAACCTAAGACTTATAACCTAAAAGCTGTGTATTTTCTTTTAAATGAAAGCTAACACTTGAAGTTTGCAAGTCCTGGAGCAGTTAAAGAAATGCTTACATTTTATATTTTATAAAAACCTTTGGACACAATTTCAAATTTTCAAAAATTGTCAGCCGGCTTTATTTGTTAGTAAAATGTTATAACATTAGCACAAATTTCATCTGGAAATGTAAATATTTCCAAACTGCTGTAGGCAAACAGTTTTTGAAACCACTCCTAACTTTGACTACATACAGAGCACTGTAACTTGCTCCTACCTGGGGTATCAAGCTAAAGCCAACACTCTATACAACATGCCTATTTCCTAAAGAGTAGCAGATGACAATAAAAAACACTTGCAATCAATTCTGAGCATCTATCCACGTGCAGTGAGGCTGCTCCAATGCACTGTAATTACTGTGTGTCAGAACAGACTCGATTGAGTCTGCTGGAACGTGGTAATTGCCGTGCTCCAGCAGACTCCAGCATCCCCACACTGAAAAATGGCAGTAGGGGTGCTTTAACTAAAGCTTGTTTGACAAGATTTAGTTAAAGTGCCCCCACTGCCATTTTTCAGAACGAAGACACTGATACACATGATATTCTGGGAGGCTCTTGGAGGAGATCTAATTAAAGCGCTCCCCCTGCCACCACCACCACTCCTGGAGCATGTGTATAAACATGAACGGCACGTGCTCCTGGCGGCTGGGTGTGCACAGCTGTGCTGGCGGTGGTGAGAGTGCAGTGGCAGAAACAGCGGGAGCCTGGCTGCAGTGAGTGGGGAGCTCCCACAGATGCCGCTGGCACTGTCAGCGGCGGGGGTGGCAAGCACTGACCAGGGGTCGGTGACCACCCGCAGGTGCTGCTGGCAGTAGCAGCAGTGTCCAGGGACAATCATGGACCACCTGCAGATACCACCGGCAGTGCCGGCAGCAGGTTGGCAAGCGGCAACCACCTGCACTGCCTTTTTGCAGGGGGGGTGCACCACCACGTGCAGGGGGTGCATGTGCATGTGCACCTGCTTGCACTCCCTACGTATCACCCCCGTGTATAAATGCTCAACGGTCATTCCTAACACAACTTCTATTTCATCTGAAGAAACTGGACTCTTCAGTTTAGGGTTAGAACACAAATAATTCATAGCCTCTAGTACAGAGATAATAAATGATGAAGTATATATTGTCAATTGTGTGTATTTTTAGAAGCTGGTAGGCGTTCACAGTAATTTTGAAGTTCCTTGATTATTTTTCATGCATTTTTCCCTTTCGGAGCAAAGACTGCTTGCAAAGATGTGAGACAATAAATCATAGAGAAAATATTAATAAAAGAAAGTGTTTTTACTTGCCTCAAACTACAGCAAAATATTGTAGGACACTTGCATTTTTGGAAGGATACTAGACACTGCTTCAGCTACCCATCCAGAAAGGAGTGTTGGCTAGGAACACCTTTCTGGTTTGCTCATTTTACCCAAGCCATGGGCCTAGAAGTATTTACATTTACATACTCTGTCTAGAGCAGGGGTGGGCAAAATATGATCCCAAGGCCAGATCCAGCCTACAGAAGGATTTTACCCAGCCTGCAGCAGGTCCCTCAGTCCTGTCCAGCCCAAATACCAGGGGCAGACTGGACATGCAGCTGGTCCTGCTGTTCCTGGGCATGCAGCAGGGCTCAGGCAGCACAGCAGAAAACAGCTCGGGAGAGAACCCTAGTGGCAAGAAGGGGGAGGCCCAGCTGTCAGTTACCAGGGCAGCCAGGGTAACAGGTGCTGGTTGCCAGGACAACTGCCGGGGAGCCAGCTGACAGGAAGGGGCAGGGCCTGGCCCATATAAGCCCAGGCAGGAGGCCAGAAAGGCAGTTCCTCTCTGGTGACTGAGGGAGGAGGAGCTTGGCTAGTACAGATGGAGGGGAGGACTCTGACTGTGTGAGCATCCCCTGGTCGCTGCTGGGGTTGGAGTGTTTTCCTGGTAGGGACTGAAGTTGTTTGGCCGGACGGCTTAGCTTTTTATGTTATAGCTCAGGGGCTCTGTGTTTTTGTGTTTGCTGTTTTAACCAGAGGACCGGGTAAGGCTATTAGGGGTTGGAGGAGGCCTCACAGGGGCTCCACGGGAGCGTGGGGGCCTTGGCGCCAGAGAGGGCACAGCATTTGGGGTGCATTGACCCCAGCCCCAGAGAGAGGGGGCAGTGAGAAGTCCCAGAGCAAGGAGGGAGCCCGGAGAGAGGGCTGTGAGGAAAGAGAGGCCCCAGAGCAAGGGGGTAAAGGAAAGGGCCAACTCACAACAGGGCCCAGGTCAAAACCATGTCAGTACCATCTGTGAGGCTTGGGCTGTGGTGTAGGGGAGGAAAAGGAGCTGCAGATAGCGCCCCCTGGCACCAGGGTGCATAAAGTGGGGCAGCCTCCCCTCTCAACCAATTAATCAATTTAAGATCAAGGCGTGGCAGGCCAGTAAGCAGGCAGTTAGCCCATAACAGGAGGGCAGAGTCACCACTACAAAGGCTGCAGTAGCAATACTCCTGTCACAGGCTGTGGGTCAGTGGGGAGCGGTGTTCAGGAGTGAGATGGGCAGGCAGGGCCAGGAAGACCCCATGCTGTTACTGCCTCGTGATCCCGGCCCCGGACACAGCTGTATGCCCAGCCACGTGCCTTGCCCACACAGCTACCAGCCAGTCTCCATGGAGACCCCAGGATCATGGGGCCATGAGACCATTGGGCTGGGGCCAGGGCCAGGGTTGAGCCCCAGTTCTGCTGGCAAGGAAGTGCCAGACATGTGTCATGGTTCTGCCCTGGCCCCTCGCTGTCACTGTCCTGTGATCCCATGGTCTCAATAAAGACTGGCCAGGAGCTGTACAGGCAAGGCACACAGTCAGGCAGAGAGCTGTGTCCAGGGCCAGAATCACAGGGCAGTGACAGCAAGGGACCAGGGCAGAGCCACCATCTACTCCTTGTGTGCCCCTGCCTGTGGCACCTAACTGTAGCGGGGCATGTGTGCAGCGGATCGTGGCTCTGCTCCAGGCCCTGGCCCCACAGTGTCATTACTCTACAACCCTGCCCCATGATCCCAGCCTTGTCTGCACATCCCACTCCCGAACACTGCTCCCCACCTGCCTGTGGCACGTTCCCACACGGGGAGTTTTGGTGAATTGTTGCACAAGGGGGTAAGGAGGACCCAGCCTGTCACAGCTCAGCAAAACTCCCTATGTAGCTTCTGGGCCCAAACAATTGCTCACTCCTGGTCTAGAGATACTGACATCTAGAACATATCTCCTCCCAGAGCTATTTCTGTTTCTTAACAGACGATTCTCTAATATAAAATGCACAAATGGTCCCAGGAACAGAGACTGGCATGCAGGGTTTTCCCTCCTGTGGGACTGCCCTCCTTACTGAGCTAGAGATCCATATTCCCTCTCGCTTACTTTCTTGACTCCGTGGACTTCTGTACTGTTTGTTGCCTAATAGCCCAGCTTCAGTGGGAGGAATGAAAGCTGTTCCACCTAGCCTATTCTACTGCTTGGTTATTACTGTGCTCTGCAGGGAAGAAGGACCTATGGGGATTCAAGACCCTCTTCTAAGCCTCTCCCAGCTTTTCAGGCCTTCCACTTCCTAAGCAAGTACTCTAATTACTGGGCTACAAGGCAAATGGTGGCCACTGATATAACCATTGTTTTCAAGCTGACCTCCATGCCGTGGGTGAGTTAGGCAGGCTCAGAGCTTCCCTAAAAAAACGGTCTCTCTGGTGCTGGCAAGGCACTCAAATCCCTGATCTGGATCATGACAAAGTCTTAACAGGAACTAGCTCCTCAGTGATCAGACCATGTCCCTCCTGAGCATGCTCCGAAGTCAAATGCAGGCTCTTGGGGAACTTCACAGTCCAAAGCAGACAAGTGCTGCCTGAGCTTCAGCATCTACCTCATTTTGTGGCTTGTGAAACAGGCCCAGTCTGCAGCATGCTTTGGACCTCAGGTGCCTAAATTCTGCCCAAGTTCCACTTAGATTCTTGCTGCATGTAGCTCATGGTGTTACTGCTTGTATGCTTGCTTGCCCTTTCTTCTGTTAAAACCACGTTAGATCTTGTCGTCAAATTAGTTTGTAAGCTTTTCACTTTAGAGACTGTCTTACTCTATAACAGGGGTGTCAAAGATATGACCTGGCCCACAGAGCCCCATTATCCAGCTCCTGGTGCCATCCATGGGTCCAGAGTGGACCTATGTGGCACACACAGGACTAAAGATGCATGCCTCATGCAGCTCCTCCCCAGCTGCTCCAAAACCCAGGCCACATGCAGTGCCCTCCTAGGTTGCTCTGAGGCAGACTCCACGTGCAGCATGTACTCCAGACTCACTGGAGTGGGTGCTAAGTGTGGCGCAGTCCTGGACCAGCCAGAGTGAACACTACATGTGCTGGATCCAGCATGGGGAGTGGGGTGGCTCTATGGACCTGATCCAGCCCACAGGGGTGGATATGCAGCCTGTGGGGCCAGAGGAGTTTGACCCCTCTGTTCTATAACATATACGTAATGCCTAGTGCAAACAGGACTCGAATCCTGATTGGGGCCCCCTGGCCCTTTTAAAATATAAGTAAATATGTTACAGAAGAAAGGCAGCTCTGCTACAGTTAAATTTGAAAAGTGCTTAAAGTGAAGGGCCAAATATACTTATTGTTAAAGGAAGCAATACTGAAAATGTTACGAAGGGAAGAGTTTTGCTTTCTAGTAATATAGCATGCACTGGAACTTCAAAGAAACTGAAACGCATATATGCAGCAAGATTCAAGAAAACGCTTTGTGAGCTGCCACAGTAATTTAGTGGCTTAAAAGGACTATGCTCTGCCATTGAATACACATCCTTATGCCCAAGCACTTTAAGTCTAACTGTATCCTCAGAGGAAATCTGAGAATGATCTGTAGGCATGTTGCTACTATCTGACTAGAGGGGGGGAGAGGGGAGGAAGAGTAGGATATTATTATGAAATATGCCCTGTTAACTTAGACACTTTTGTAGAGAAGTACAATGTGCAGAACACTTTAGACAAAACTGTCTGCAGATGCCTCTTACTATAAACAAGGAAGAAAGGCTGCCAGGATTTTTAGAAGAAAAAGCAATGGTCGTGATAGGTTGAAAAAAGAGAAAGGAGTCAGGACAGAAATTGACAGCATAACCAAAGACCTAAAGCAAGCAGGTGAGGAATACATGATAAAAGGCAATGCACAAGCTATTGGTAAGATTTACAAACAAGAACAGGTGCTGAGTTGTTGGGAAGGAAGCAGTAATGGTCCTGATTTCTAGAGAGGGAGACATGAGCAGGTATGAGAACTATAGTGGAATCAGCTCATTGAATGTCCCATAGACAGTTCTTACCCAGGTGTTGCAGAGAAGAATGAAGCAACATATTGAAACAGTGGTTACAGAGGAACAAGCCAGTTGTAGACCAAAATAGAGTACATGATCAATTATTTGTTGTCAGACAGATAATCAGCAAATCTATAGGATACAACTGAGCCTATTAAAATAACTCTTTGGATTTCAAAAACCTTTTGGTAGCATCTATAGAAGGGGTTCTGTTCAGTTTTGAGATTCACTGGTATCCCTGAGAAACTGATTAGACTGATCAAAGCCATCTATGGGAAGTGGATGAGTGCAGTGAAGATAGACAGCAAGTTGACAGGGTGGTTCAGGATAACTGTGGAGTGAGAGAAGGATGGGCTCTATTCTTAGACTTGTTCAACTTGTTACCAGAAGCAATAACAACTCTAGCCTGAGAAATGAAATCAAAGGAATCATATCATATGGAAGGCAATGAATAACCTCATAAGAAGTCACCATCACCTAGAATCTACAGAAAACAAAAGAGAAGGTCAGCTGGGAAAACTGAAAATTCAGGTATAGGTTAATATGAAGAAGAAAAGTTCTGGTACATGGAAGACAAGAGGAAGTTGACCATTGGAAATGATCTAGAATAAAGAAGAAATGTGTATTATATATCATCAAGGACTTCTGGTAAGAAACAGGCATTGTGAAGGTGATATAAAAAGAAAGATCAGACTAGCCACTATTGCACTGGGAAAATTCTATAAAACTTGGACTGACTTGCTAAAATTCATCTTAGAACATATGAGACAATCGTGCCAATATTATTGCATGGATCAGAATGCTGGATTATGTAGAGTCAATAAATAACAGATAGTGACTGTAGAAACGAGCTGGCTGGGAGCAAACTGGGAGTCTCAAAATTACAGAAAATAAAAATGAAGGAAAAATGCCTAGGGCAAGAAATAATAAGATTACAGAAAATCTAAGAAAGACAACTGAAATAGTTTGGGCACATGGCAATAATGAATGCATAAAAGATAGCAGACATGGCAATACACACGAGAGTGCATGGCAGTGAACAAGACATAATAGAGAATTGATAAATAGATACAGTCAAGGTTGGCATGGAACAGGAAGGCTTTAAAGATCATAGAAGCTATGAAAGTGGCACAATACAGAAAGCTGTGGCAGCACTTCATTCAGACCTATTGTTGTTGAAGAGCTGAATCATGAAATTCAAAGAAAAGAATTAGAAAAATCTCTCTAATGGTCTCTGTCTGAAAGATAATAATTTGCCCGTGCTCTATATAGATATGCAAGAATGATGCATCTTGCACGTTGCAATTTTTCCACCCAGGCAAGTATCATAATAGAGCACTAGCATTGATTTAATCAGTTAGCTTTGATTAACTGAAGGGAAGGTGAAAAATGGAATAATGTAATTGTATTTCTTGAACCATGTATTGGAGTGTGCTTAAGTACAAGCACACTCCTGTATTCCTGATACAGAGCCACTTGACATGAGGTGTTCTTAGTATTTTTAGCTGAGTATGGAGAACTCAGCGGTGGTGGGGGGAGGCTGGGAGCAGGGGCACAACCACCCTTGCAGTGCTGCTGGCTGCTTCCACATCCCCCTTTTCAAAAGTCTGGATCCACCTTAGGGGGTGGGGAAGATGAGACGAGAAAAGTTCAGGGGCTCAGGTCAGTGTAAATCTGCTTTGAGTAGGGGACTAGACCAAAATACCTTGTGAGGTCCCTTCCAGCCCTACTTTCCTATGATTCTAAGAAAGCAGGGATAAGGAGCAGTTACAGGGGAGGATCTATTTACAGAGGTTGACCCCCTTCCCCGAGCAGAGTGAATTAGCTTTTAAACCCTTGCTGAATAACTCCCAGCTAAAAGACTAAGAACCTAGTGGTTCCAAATTACTACATTTTTTACTCAGAAAAACATAAAACTCCAAGACTAAACTAATTCCATATTTGGTTTGAGGAAAGACTCCACTGTTGTCTGGCATCTCCTCTTCACAGGAGATGTGGCAGATGACTAATCCCCGCCAAGAGCTTTTTGATCAAGAGAAGGTCCTCAGCTCCACTGCAGAAGCCACACGCCATCTGTTACATGGAATCTACGTCTTCCCAGCTTCCCAGCACAGAGCTCTAACCACCAGGCTGTTAGGCATTATCCGGAGGCTTTTCCAGCTCGCCTCTTATAACTGCCTCCCCTGGGCACCCAAGAGAGAGAAATATGTAAGACCAGGTGCAAACAAAAAAAAAGCTAGAGGGCATGTGGCCTGGTGAGATGGCTGAAGCCCTGGAAAGGAGGGGTCCTGGGTTCTAGCCTGGACCCTTGCCCCTAATGTGACAGAAACTGCCTGCCATTGACTTTATCCAGTGAATAGTACAAGAAAGATATAGTGGCTCTTCTTCAAGTGGCCTGAATAATGCCTAACCCATAATCTGGTTGTTTGAGCAGTGGGTTGGCAAGTCAGAGAGATGAAGGTAGAAATCCACTCTGAATAAGGGAAGGGTTTAGAGCCTGGCTGCTGGGGAACTGCCATTTGGGCTCATAAATGAAAGAGGATTCTGCGCTGTGCATGCACCAACACACTGCAATTCTGAGCTCTTTGGGTGTAGACAGACATTCAGACTCCCCCCCACACTCTAATTCCTGGCACTTTACATAAAGTGCCATGAGTTAAAGCACCCTCCCCCCAACAGATGTTTGCCTGTTGGGTCGGGGAGGATTGAGCTTGCCTGTACCTGCCTGGCTAGCAGGCAATGGCACTCCAGCAGCTTCTGAGGTAGCCGGTGAACCACCCCTGTCCCCAGCCTCACCCCCTCTCCAAGCTCCAAGGCTGTTAGTGGTGGGAAGGAGCAGCACTAAGATGTCAGCTAGGGTTTGCTGCCTGGTTGGGGCTGGAAAGGTGAGCCAACCCCATTGCACGCCTGGCCCCGCTCCCCACAGTACCTCAGCCCACAAGGCAGAGGGACTCTATTCCAGCCTCCCCACCCCCACCAGCTCCAGCCAGGAAGTAAACCCCAGCCAGCAGCTTGGTGCTGCTCCCTCCCTCCACCTCCCTCTCCCCCTGCATCAGTCCGGTCCAATGAGCAAAACATTAACCCTAGAGAACATAAGCTCCCTAAGATGCTCTAAAGCAAAGCACCTTCACCTAATAAGGTGAGCAACTTCACCTCATTTGAGGAGGGGTAATTTTTTTGTGCAATCAGCCAATTTTAAAGAGCTCTGCAGCCATGCATATGTCACAACACGGCTGTAGCATGCTTTCAGGGGCCCAATAGCACAAAAAATATAACATGTAAGCACCCTTCATGTCAGTCAAGCTGCTCTAATCCTTTGACTCTTCATTATGGTTGCACCTAGCACAGCAGATGCATTCTTAGTAGTTATTACCAATCCCAGGAGAGGGACAGAGTTAAACTTGTGTAGGCACATACCTTAAATCTGTATTGCTTGGCTCTCAATTCTAAGTTTGAATTACATTAGTTCTTTATTTTCTGGGTTTCATATGTCTGAATTTTGCTGATCTTGATGTTCCAGAAAGGCACAGGATACTACTGGGAAACCTTGACTCCACTGACAAAGGCTTGTTTAGGCAGGGAATAAAAAATAAGGACCAGTATCCATTAACTAATATTTTGTAAGGAGCAAGAAACCTTTCAATATAAGAATGTAGAGAAAGAATGCCTGTCTCCTTGTTAGCCTGTTGGAACTGCATGTGAAAAATCCCAAAAATCAAAATATTATTTGTGTATTATTTGTTCAAAACTGAAACAAAGGCAACATCAGCCAGCATGGTAGAACTTTCGAGAGTGGTTGTAGATGGGAAAGGATTGTTTGTGTAAGTTCATGGTGCTGCAGAACCCTGTTCAAAATATATCTGGGTGCATTTACATGTGCAATTAATGTGAAGCAATAAACTCTGAAGTTTATTGCTCTGGAGTTTATTGCCCCTGGGTTTACCACTTGAACATGGACCCAGGAACAGTAAACTTTGGAGTTTATTGCCATATGAACATGCACCCAGGAGTGCAGCACATTGAGCCAGGTCAGAGCAGCCCCAGGGGCTCAGTCTGCCAGCCTAGGGTTGTTCTCCATACCTCAATGTGCTGTGGAGGGGGCTGGCTAGGGCATGAAGGAGCTTCAGTGTAGGGCTAGCTGGCAGGCAGCCCACACACTAAAGTACCCTCATGCCCCAGCCAGCTGAGGCAGCGACACCACAGCAGGATAATACTTGTATTTACAAGTACTATCCTTCTGTGGAGTAAATTAGTTGTAGATGTAACATGTAGATGCGGAGACATTTACTGTGCTGCTAATTAATCTACTGCACATAAATGTCTTGTATAGACTCAGCTCTTCTCTGCTTTCCTGCTCCTCTGTGAATCATTTAACCATCTTGGGATATTTATACACATACTTTTTTTCCCACAACATGCTGGAGATCTGCTACTTTGGAGCAGACTCAATTAATTGAGTCTCGCACACAAGCTGAGGCAAACTGCACTGCACCGCATGCGGTTTTATAAGTGGTGAAATGTGCATCAACGCACAGAAAATAGCAGTGGTGCACTTTTGAACTAGAACACCTCAGAGGTGCTTTGGTTCAAAAGCACACCACCACCATTTTCTTAGCGCTGATGTGCATTTTGCCGCTTATACAACTGCAAGTGTTGCAGCACTGGCCACTTTTCAAAACACATGGCACTTAAATGTGCAAAAAAGGCCACCAGAGTTATAGTCAAAAACTGCAATGGGTGCTGCCACAGAGACAACTGACTGCAGAATGTCATCATGTGTAAGAAGCATTCTGCCCTAGCAGTGGTGACGCATAGGGGGTGCGTATGCACCCCTGAGAGTGCCGGTGCACCCTCTGATTGCCACGCTCACCATTTAGGCGAGGGGCAAGGGGGGCAGGCAGGAACATCGGTGCCCACCCTGCAAGTGCTGGCCAATCACTGCACTTGCTGCAGCCACTTTCGGGAGTGGCTGTGGCTGCGGCTGCTTCTGGGAGTGGCTGCAGCGATTGGCCAGTGCTTGCTCCCAGAAGCACGGTAATCGGCTGTCGTGGGATTGTCCAGGAGACCCCTGCTCCAGACCACAGGATCACCCACAAGGGACCCCCTCCTCCTGCAGGACCACCCATGGGGGACCCCTCGGGGGGGGCACGTACCCCCACTGACTAAGGCGTCACCAGTTGCCCATGTGAATCAGTCCACAAGAAGTTGCTTTCTACAGTTTCTCATATCTAGATTCTAAGTTGTGCTTTTACTAGGAATTAATAGAAAATAAGATGAGTTTTTAGAAAAGACTATGCACTGTTAACTTAATGAGGTCATTCTCACTATCCACTGTACAAGGAAAGTTTTACATGCTTATTCAGGAAGTGAACCTTAACGTTTGCAGATTCAGATGATTCAGTATCAGGTTCTACCTTTTTGAATAACTACTTTGTTGGCAGTGGTTGTGTGTTTGGCAAAATGTTTATCACTCATAAATTATTGTTAGCAATGAACTTATATCTGAACTATGAATTTCACTAGACATGTGCACCACATAGAAGTATCTGAGATTCTGAATATCTAATACAATTGTTATCTTCACAGTAAAAAAAAAATATATATATGTGGCCTAATTTCCTGCTTTCTTCCCTTAAAGAGAACACAACAACAATGAGAAACAAAAACCTGCTTACTTTAAATATTTCAGCTACAGCCCCAAAGGAACTATAGAAACAAACCTGAATTATTAAACTGTAAATTTCTCTTGCCATAGTTAAAGGAATATGCTGTAGGACTGTGTGAAATAGCACTGCTTCATTTTGACTTCCATTACACCATTCTGACAGGACAATGTTTTGTTTCAAGTTTCATTTCATTTTGAAAGCACTGTTCTGTTTCATTTCATCCATACCATTTCATTGTTTCGACACTGTTTTAATGTTTCGCCCATAGGTTATAATGGGGAAGCACAAAACTGCCTATAACTTTGTCATTTCTTGCCTGATTCAGATGAAACTTGCAGGGATGGTAGCCTCTTCCGAGGCCATGAAGTCTGCCAAGTTTTGAGGAGATAGATTTGAAGTTTCTGGGAAACTGCATCTCTAAGTCTTGAAACCAAAACTCATGTCACATATGTGTGTTAAAGCACAGCAGAGTGAAAACTGCAGCCATGGTAGCCCCTGCTGAGGCCATAAAGCCCGTCAAGTTTCAATGAGACAGGTGTAGGGGTTTCTGGGAAACTGTACCTCAAACTGCTGACAAGCAAAACTTGTGACGTGTGACTGTGTGTATGTGTTAAGGTGCAGCTGTTTTTCCATCCCTCCCCAAGAGCACTGGGATTGGAAGGGACCTCAGGGAAGGATCACAATCACTGGCCAGCTACACAGTCAATATCTGAGCAGTCCTTCCCCACTCTTCCCCCTCCCTCTCCTTACTTTCTGTTTCCCTGCAGGCAAGCCCAGCTTCTAAATTCGTAATGTTTTGAAACTTTTGAAACATTTCAAGTGTCCCCATTTCTTTACAAGGCTGTTTTGAAGCCCTTCATTTCATTTCAATTTTGCTGTTTTGAGCTCAGAATGAGTCAATACAGTGTCAAAACAAAACACCCAGTGAAATTTCACACAACCCTAATATACTGTACTACTTACATTTTATTATATTAAATCAGCTTTATCTTCTTCAGCAGCAGAGCCAGAATTCAGTTCCTGAAATTATCTTCTAAAATCTACAACAAATGAAGAGCTAGTGTAACAGGTCAAAGTAGCATGGATTTCTGCCTTTGCTCACTAACAGGACAAACTGGCAAGGACAACACAAATAGAGGCCCTCCCTTAGCTCAAAATGCATCCAGAAAATCCATTGAAAGGTGGTTTGTTATAATGTGCAATATTTCGAGCTGTATTCACAATTATTTTGATGAAGAGGGTCTATTAGAAGCACTTATTGTGGCAGAAGGCCACCTCTCTTTCTCCCCAAAAACTCTGCTCTGTGACAATTTGGGCCTTGCAAAGGGTACACACCTTACCCTATCTCTTTAGGTAACCTGAGCTGGATACATTCCTGAGGGAGGGGAGAAACCTGCTCCCTCTGCCTACATGACTGGCATCACATACCTTGGGCTTGGGCTCCCTAGTGGGCTAGAGACTGCCAGTCTGCCCAGCAACCAGTGATGCATTTCAAATTGGTTGGCTGACAGCCAACAGGTGCTGGCCTCCATTGAACCAGGTAAATGAGGTCATAAGGACAGTATAAGTTAAGGACTGCCCAGGAGGAGGGGGCAGCAGTCATGAGGAAAACTCAGAGACAGAGAAGAACTGGACCATCCGAAACTTGCTCTCTATCAAAACTCGTGGTCAAGGAACTTCCTGCCTCCAGAGGGAATCTCCACCTGCCTCTGGATGATACTTGTGAGTAAGCTACCTGATCTCTAACTAGATATATAGCTTGCAGTAACGCAGATACGTGATCAAAGGCTACTCCAGCCACCCTGTTTGTTCTATGGGATTTCTCTGATACTACTCAACTCTGTACACTATTCCAACCCTACTCCTTGTAACCAATAAAGTTCTCCTTTGTACTTAGCATGGGAGACTTATTGGGAGTGGGTCTAGATTATGCCTTGGGGTTCCCTTGGTTCAGCTGACTAAGGGAAAGCATTACTTATGCTTCTGACTGAGGAAAGCACCCCAAGTTCTTGAAGTGAGTCAGGTACCCTCAAGGGCTACTAGGCCTGTGTTTCCCAGGGGGCACAGAGCCAGAATCAAGCCCATCCCTGGGTGGTGGCAGCTCTACCCCTAGGCTAGCAGGTGTGCTCCAGGAAGGGGGTCAGGCAGACGTGAGGTACCCCCAGGGAGGCACTTGGTGCCTGGAAGGTGGTCAGGCACAGTGAGGTAG
>NW_017729032.1:61589949-61600347 GCF_001723915.1 Gavialis gangeticus | reverse complement strand
AGCAGTCCTTCCCCACTCTTCCCCCTCCCTCTCCTTACTTTCTGTTTCCCTGCAGGCAAGCCCAGCTTCTAAATTCGTAATGTTTTGAAACTTTTGAAACATTTCAAGTGTCCCCATTTCTTTACAAGGCTGTTTTGAAGCCCTTCATTTCATTTCAATTTTGCTGTTTTGAGCTCAGAATGAGTCAATACAGTGTCAAAACAAAACACCCAGTGAAATTTCACACAACCCTAATATACTGTACTACTTACATTTTATTATATTAAATCAGCTTTATCTTCTTCAGCAGCAGAGCCAGAATTCAGTTCCTGAAATTATCTTCTAAAATCTACAACAAATGAAGAGCTAGTGTAACAGGTCAAAGTAGCATGGATTTCTGCCTTTGCTCACTAACAGGACAAACTGGCAAGGACAACACAAATAGAGGCCCTCCCTTAGCTCAAAATGCATCCAGAAAATCCATTGAAAGGTGGTTTGTTATAATGTGCAATATTTCGAGCTGTATTCACAATTATTTTGATGAAGAGGGTCTATTAGAAGCACTTATTGTGGCAGAAGGCCACCTCTCTTTCTCCCCAAAAACTCTGCTCTGTGACAATTTGGGCCTTGCAAAGGGTACACACCTTACCCTATCTCTTTAGGTAACCTGAGCTGGATACATTCCTGAGGGAGGGGAGAAACCTGCTCCCTCTGCCTACATGACTGGCATCACATACCTTGGGCTTGGGCTCCCTAGTGGGCTAGAGACTGCCAGTCTGCCCAGCAACCAGTGATGCATTTCAAATTGGTTGGCTGACAGCCAACAGGTGCTGGCCTCCATTGAACCAGGTAAATGAGGTCATAAGGACAGTATAAGTTAAGGACTGCCCAGGAGGAGGGGGCAGCAGTCATGAGGAAAACTCAGAGACAGAGAAGAACTGGACCATCCGAAACTTGCTCTCTATCAAAACTCGTGGTCAAGGAACTTCCTGCCTCCAGAGGGAATCTCCACCTGCCTCTGGATGATACTTGTGAGTAAGCTACCTGATCTCTAACTAGATATATAGCTTGCAGTAACGCAGATACGTGATCAAAGGCTACTCCAGCCACCCTGTTTGTTCTATGGGATTTCTCTGATACTACTCAACTCTGTACACTATTCCAACCCTACTCCTTGTAACCAATAAAGTTCTCCTTTGTACTTAGCATGGGAGACTTATTGGGAGTGGGTCTAGATTATGCCTTGGGGTTCCCTTGGTTCAGCTGACTAAGGGAAAGCATTACTTATGCTTCTGACTGAGGAAAGCACCCCAAGTTCTTGAAGTGAGTCAGGTACCCTCAAGGGCTACTAGGCCTGTGTTTCCCAGGGGGCACAGAGCCAGAATCAAGCCCATCCCTGGGTGGTGGCAGCTCTACCCCTAGGCTAGCAGGTGTGCTCCAGGAAGGGGGTCAGGCAGACGTGAGGTACCCCCAGGGAGGCACTTGGTGCCTGGAAGGTGGTCAGGCACAGTGAGGTAGGTGGCTTAATGCAGGAGCACCCCCTACTGGCCCACCACACATGCTATGCGTGAAGTAAAAGCATATGGTGAAGAACCACAACATGTGTCCTGTGGGGGGGGCCGCAGAGCATATATGCAGTCATGTTATAGGCTGGCAGAACTGGTTAAAAAAGGGTGGGGAGAAGATGGAATTTCCAGACTATGGGTAATTCCAAGATTTCAAAATTTGGTTTTGTCCTAAACCCAGACTAAAGGTAGAAATCTCAATTTTTCAAGAAACAAAAATAATCCAAAATGTTGTGTTTGACTTCAACAAAATATTTCAGTTAGGTTGATGCATGCCATGCAATGCCTGAAAGTCAAAAAGTTCAGACCTTACAGCATGATACAAGTCTAAACTGTATATTTTGACCTTATAAAAATAATATTTGCCAATAATTACCCATAAAAAAGGACAAAAATGTGTTCTTATGCAATATTTTAGTGTATTGAATTACTGACAGAAAAATGTTTTGTCAGAAGAATTTCAACTGGCCATTCAGTCTGAGTTATAAACCTGGTACAGTTCTGCAACACAGCACTGGAGGATTTATCTGTCTGACAAAATTGCAGTAGTTAAACCAAGTTCTGATTTTAAATTAATGTAAATAAATTGTGCAAAAGACTGTATAGCTGACTCTCTCTCTAATATGGTGTGTGTGTGTGTGTGTGTGTGTGTGTGTAATACGTATACGACACTTATATGGCTGAGTTTAAATCAGTTAGGATTTAAGCTAAAACTTAAGCTAAACTACTCAAACCACACAATCTTTTAAATAATTTTAGAATGACACATTAAGGTAAAGTACTGTAACTTTCACATATAGATAAAGCTACAGAAAATCTGGGCTGTTGATTTGTTTTGGGGGGGGGGATTGGTGGGGGTTTTGCACAGAACAATAACTACAGAAACTTCAGCTTAGACCAATCTTTTTACTCCAAGCTGAAACACTCCAAGAGTGTTATTTATTTCAAGTTGAAGTTATGTGAATTGCAAGGGGAAAAAAAGAGAAAGCGGAAAGAAAATGTTAGGGATGTTAAAAGACCCCGTCACACAGAATGCAGCTATTGTGAAGACCTTGATTTTATCCAACATTCATCCTATAAAGACTATACTTCTTAAGAACTGCAGGGAGGCAGAACTACTTTTTATCCCTTTCATTACCAGACAGAATTTGAAAATGTTTTATAAATATTTACTGCTTTTAATACGTGCTGTAATTAACACCTGGGAACACTAACCTTCAGTGCCTCCCTTCATGGGTGACTGGTGCCTCCAGAATCTGAGAGGGGCATAATTTGTGGGTGGGCCCAGGGGTAGGCCAAAAACCCCATATCCACTCCTGTACTTCTGTGACGATAAATTGAGCAACAGCAACATATCAAAGCATTCACAAACATCATCCTATCTGCCTGGGGTAAAAATTTGTGTGTCAGGTCAGGTGAACACAGGTGTTCCCCTGGCTCTCTCTGACCACTTTGCTGTTGCTGCTAGGGGTGGGCCAAGGGTCTACTAACATGCTGCGGCTTAGTGCCCTCCCCACAACACGCCACCAACCCATGCAGCAAAACAACTGCTTCAGGGCTGGGGCGGGGGGCACAGCACACCATTACCCCCCTGCCCCTCCCTGGGCCAACCCCCCCACCCCTGCAAGAGCCCCAGGCTTACTTTTTTCCCAGCAGCAGGAACAGCACCTCTGCTGGGAGTTTGGAGCATGCTCTTTATAGATAGGGAGGGGGACGGAGAGGCCACGTGGGGAGGGAGGCAGGGCAGCGCTCTGGTTGACCAGAGCACTCTCTGATGCTCTAGGCTCCAGAGCACTGTTAGGGAGGGCAGGGCTAGGTAGAAAAGCAGAGCATAGTCCCTGGCTGTGCAATCGGGCCGGAGGGGATCTGCTCCATGCTTGGCCCCGTCCTGCACGGTGCCAAGTCAGGGTGCAGGATTGGCCCCCGCACTTTAAGGGGCCAATCTCAGGGGGGCACGTGCCCCTGTATCCCCCCTACCAGTTGCCTGTGCCTCCCTTACCCCTCTTCCAGTTAGAGGAAAATAGCTACTTCACTTGCTCTGTGTTGGAGTTCACTAACAACCAGTACATTTTTTTTTCATTTCATATTATTTCATCTAGGAATTGAAAATGTAGCTTATTTTGCTTTTCTAACTTCCATTCTACAGCTCCATAGCAAACTTTGAACCCTTTTGTTGGTGATCCAATGATCTATGCAACACAGGAATGTGGAACTGGAAAGACTGTCTTAGGTCATCAACAGAGATCCTGGTTGTCTCTGATTAAAAGAAAAATTCCCAATTTTCACATTTAAAAAAGTAACCCAAAAATCCACATTTTTCCTTGATTAAAATGAAACGCCACTAATATATGGCATATAGATATCCATATATTAGTGATGTATATTAGTGGTGTTTCATTTTAATCAAGAAAAAATGTGGATTTTGAGTTACTTTTCTAAATCCAAAAATTAGGATTTTTTTTTAATCAGAGAAAATCAGAATCCCTGGCTCATCAAGTCCAGTTTTATGCAGCCACAGAAATCATGTCATTCACATTTGTCCCAAACAGTCTGCAAGACTGGATGGTTTGGCCCTTCTCACAAACCACAGCTGCCAAAGACTTTAATGCAAAGTTAGAAGAAACTACAGTATAAAAGGAAAAGGAACAAGAAAAAGAAAAGAAAAGGTCCAAGTCTGGCTGTGTCAATTTAGAACTGTCTCAATTTAAACACAAAACTGATTTCAAAAGTATCCTTTGGGGGAAAAGTGTCAGCACATTTTATACAGCATAATTCACTGGTACTTGAAGTGGGACAATAGATGAACATCTGTAGGATCCAGGAACAAAAGACTATTTCCTGAGAGATGTGCAATGTCTATGTGTTGGATGAAAAACCAACGCACGGGTTCAGAAACCAAAATCTTTATTGAGTGACACACATAGATCAAGTGGGGAAAAGTAATGCTTTATCTAAAACCATTTATACTCTCTCTCGCGCGGGCGATCTCTCTCTTTCTTACACGCGCGCACACACACGCACACACACACACACAGGCCAATCCACTGGTGCTCAGGTTCAGTCACGATGGCCAGTCGCATTGCCTCTGGACACGATGATCTTATGGGAGGGATGCCAGTAGTTTTGTCTCGAGTTCATGTGGATGGTATATGACGCTGTCAGGGGCTGGTCTTCACTGCCTTTTTATCCAGACAGACCACTGCAGTGCCTCTGACAACCCACTCAGCCAATCACCTGGGTGCTGTTGAGCTGAATTGCTGAGTAAATGGTTGTGAAGAACTTCTTTACAGTCCAAGCCCCTAAGGTCTGGAACGGGCTGCTGCTGGAGGTGGTTCAAGCACCTACTCTGAACATCTTCAAGAGAAATTTGGATTTCTATCTTGCTGGGATCCTATGATCCCTGCTGACTTCCTGCCCCTGGGGCGGGGGGCTGGACCCGATGATCTTCCAAGGTCCCTTCCAGCCCTAATGTCTATGAAATCTATGAAAACTCACAGTCTTTTGGTTATATACATCATGGTTTAGGTATGTATGGATGATGAGGAATCACTTGTTTTACAGCCTCCTGAGACAGAGTCTGCTCTGCTTCTTATTTTCTCATAGATGGTTTATTTGTTCTTCTTATCTTCCTGTTCTCAAGACTGCTTTCTCAGCAGACTGGATATGCTTGAAACCATATTCATTCACTCACTCATGCATTCATCTCAAATTAATTTTTGATTATATTCTCAAAGTATGTACAGCCTATCAAACACAGACTTTATGCTCCAAGTATTCAAAAGTTGTCTGTAGGAGATGGATGCCTGTCATGTTTTGGCACCATATAATTCACTGGCTTGTTTCGATAAATGAAGCCTCATGGTCAGCCACTCTGAACCTTGGAAAAATCAGTTAGGATCATTTCAACAGTGAGTGAGCTTTGGACTTACTTGCCCCTTGAGACCAGTGCCCAAACCTGGACATCTTCTGGAAGCACTGTAAGACCTTCCTATGTGGGCCCACATTTAAATAAGCAAGGCTAGGTTAGGATATTGTTTAGGGAGTTTTTGTTCTATATCCTATTATGATATTCTACCTGATTTTATAGCTTATTGTGTCTCTTATACAAAGGCACCCTGTGCCTTTGTTGGGAAAAGCAGCATATTAATCTAATAAAGAAAGAAATATGTGAACAACTTCTAAAAGAAATGCACTGCAGCTAGCAAAAAGCATTTCTTAATTATCCAACACCCATACAGGCAGTTAAGCAGACCATAATGTTATTTATAACAGGTGTAGTCTGTTACAGCCCCCTGGCAGTTTCCAGTACACCCTATGTTTCTATAGTATGGCTTGCAAACACTAAAACATGTAAAATTTGAGGCTATTCTGGAAAATTTGGTTCCAAGTGATTTGCCAAAAGTCATAGAAGACCCCTATGAATTAGAACAGGAGGCCAGGGGTGACTAGTTACTGGCATTATTCTCAAACCTCAAGACTAGGACGAATTTCAGACAAAGAAAAGCCAGGAAACTGAGAAATCAAAAGATCCAAATCCCGCCCCATGGAAAAATATCCTTAGGGTGTGTCTACATGTGCACTTTAATGCACAGTAGCCTACTTTGCTGCACATTGGACCGTCACAGCAAAAACCATGCTAATATGCTACTGCACAGTAAAGTTAGGCTACCGTGCACTAAGCATCACTTTAAAAATGCATGTGCTTTTGCTACTGTGCATTAAGGCAGCCTAATATGCATTTAGTTTGTATCTCACATTAGGGCTAGGGACAGACATTTCACATAAACTGATTTAAGTTACCAGAAACTGGTTTAAACCTGTAACAGAACAGATGTTCAGTGCACATAAACCAGTTTGAAAATGGCTGAAACCAGTTTGAAACAAACCTGGTTGAATGTGGTATCAGACTTAACTTATTTGGGTCAAACCAGTTTGTGCAATGTCTGTCCCAGACCCCTTCCTGGTTTATTAAACCAGACTCCCCCAGCATCCCAGATGCTTTGCTGGGAGGGGCTCTGCTCTCTGCTCCAGTCCAGCAGAGCCTCTGCTCCCTGGCTGTAGCTCCAGCAGAGACTGCAGGTACAGTGGGGTCTGCCTGGCTTTGTTGGAGCCAAAATGGTTCTTAGTCCATGGCATCATCACCTAGCCTGTATATGACTTCATACACGTGGGAGTTTTAAGTAGGTCAGGAGATGAACTTTTCCTGACCTCTAGACTAAAAAGCATGCATAGTAACACCTAGAATCCACTGGAACATGGTACCCAGTGCAAACCTCAGGGCCATGTGCAGAGCCCTGGCATGCCATGTGCACCCCTCTATAAAGGCTTTTGCTGACTGAGGCTCAGGGCATGACTGCACTTGACTGGGCATGATTGTGTGACTGGGCATGCTTAGGCATGTGCGCTTGGGTGCCTGAATGCTTGGACATTGGAAGTGATTGAATGGAAGAGGCCTTGTGGGTTGTGGGTGCTATTGCATGATTGCTTGATGTTTGGTGCTGTTGTCTGGCTGTCACAGTGTGGAAAGAGAGAGAGAGAAAGAAAGCAGCTGGAGCTGGACCAGAATTAAACCTTAGACCTCATGGACTCCCCTCACCACTGATCTCTAAGAAGTAAGGCTGTGACTGAGTTGGTTCCTTTCCCCTGGGTGTGCGCTGCACACAAGTAGTGGCTCACATACCCTTCATGAATATTGCCCTTCCTAAGGGGACTTCTTTCTGAGGAAAGAAGGGGGTTTCTTCCTTCCAGTGAAGCCAACAGGACTGGCATGTCACCATCACTGTATAATAAAAACACTTCACTGTTGATTGATTCCTGGTTGAATAAATATATATAGATAGTAGTTGTGTAGTTACATTGGTTGTTCTTGTAATTGTATATCCTGTTGTTACTTACCTATGTCTTTAATAAACTGGTTAATACGTTTTAGTTCCAACTTTGAGTCCGTCCTTACTTAGCTGAGATTAGGGCTTTGTACAGGACTGGTAAGGGTCTGACAGAAGGTCTGGCTAGTTCTCTAATTAGCCCGGGGGGCCAAGAAACACCTTAGACCTAGGAGCCTTTCATTGTTTAAGTAGTGAATAAACTGGCCGTTTTTTAAAATTGATTTGGGGTCCAACAGATTGGTATTCTGTGGATGGGCTGATTAATTTAAATATTTGGACAGATTTTCCCTGTCTAACAGCTTCCTCCTGCTCCCTTCCCCTCCCCACCCTCCCTGCTCAAGCAGGGATTCCCTCCTCCCCTCTGCCTTACACAGACACCTCTCAGCATTAGCTGGCATATCACATGCTGGCTACAGTCCATGCTGTAGGAGACAGGACAAAGGCAGGCAGAAGTGTCAGCTTTGGGCTCTTTACAGCTAATCAACAGGTAGCTGGAAATGTTCTTCTGTTCCTTCCTTGGAAAAAGTTGTTTAAGTAAAGCTTGAAGTAATTAGAGAGTCTGTTGTTTTGCTGATGGGCTGACAAACACTGTACAAATCCCTGCTGTGTAAGTAAATGCTGTGCAACTCTGTGCTTGCTCCCTCGCTAGTCAGAGGAGCAATGAACGGGGGAGAGGGGGAACCCTTCCCTAATCAGAGCATCCTGCTGGGGCCTGGTCTAACCCCTCCTTCAGCTCAGCATTACAGAAGGGAAGTGAGGGTTGCTCTAGTGCCCCCTGACTTCTAGCCTGAGCCACTGCAGGCATGTGCCTGCATTTCTGGAATGAAAAAGGAATGTCTATCCACCTCCAAATCAGTTCAAGCTTTGCAGGATAGACTAACCTGCAAAAATTGAATGAATTCAGGCTCAGGCTTTTTGAATTTCAGTCCCTAACCAAACTCAGTGCACATAAACCAGTTTCAGAATGGCCAAAACTGGTTTGAGATAAACCTGGTTGATTGTAGTATCAGACTTAGCTGATAGAGTGCAAACTGGTTTATGCAATGTCTGTCCCAGACCTTTGCCTGGTTTAAGTTAAACCAGTCTCCCACCATCCTGGCATGCTCTATGGACTGGGCTCTTTGCTTCAGCAGAGCAGGGCTGGCCCCACCCCTCTCCTCCCGAGGCGGAGCAGGGATAGGCAGGGCCCAGGGCCTGGCAGGACAATGGCCCTGGAAGGGGACAGAAAAGAGGTTTATTCTCCACTCCCTCCCCTGTACCACCAACATGGATCTGCATTTCATCGCTGACTGCTCCAGCGGTGAGGCCCTGGCCAGATCCAACTGTAGCCTGGACCAAACTGGCCAGGGAGGAGTTTAATTCCCCCTTCCCTGTCCCATCCCAAGTCGGGGTCTGCCAGGCATTCCCCCTCACTGCTGCAGCAGTGGGAGCACAGTGAGATGCAGGTTGGCATGGCTTCTGAGACACAGGGGGCAGGGAGGTAGGTTGTTCCCTCCTCCACTCCCTCTGACCCTGGGGGACTGCAGCCAAGGTCTACCCACCCCAACTGCTGCTGCTGCCCACTCCATGTGTGGGGCAAGCGGTGGGATAAGCACCCTCCTTCCACCTCTGCCAGACACCAGAGGGAGGGGGAATAACTCTGCTTCCTGCCTCCCTGCATAAGGGACCCTGCCAGCTTGCATTTGGCCATGTCCATGACCCTGCCACTGGGGCAGCAAGGGGGCAGGGCCCTTGATGGGGGCAGCACTCCATTTTGTGGTTTCCCAGAGCGCAAGCTTCTTCCCGGTGGAGGACTGTGGACTGTGCATGGTGGCACTGAGGCTCAGAGGGGGCCATCATCCCCTAAAGCTCCCACTAGAACCGCCACCAGTGCACACCCACACACTCCAGTATCAAAGCAGTTTTCCCTGTCCTGCAGTGCGCCCCCCACATAGGGAAGGGGCGTGTGCTCTGGGACACTGACAGGGGTTACAGCCCCTGTCACAGTTGCTCCCCACTCACCACTCCAGCGGCCAGGTGGGAGCTTGGCCAGATGCTGGCCAACAGGGCCCTTTAGGCCGGGAGACAGGGAGGGAAGTTATTCCCCCTCCCTCCAGCATGCAGCAGAAAGGGCAGGAGGGGGCTTATCCCACCACTTGCCCTGGGCAGGAATCAAGCAGTGGGGGAAACAGTGGGCAGGGCAGGCAGACCCTGCTGCAGTCACCCAGGGGCAGGAGGGGGGAAAAACCGCCCCCACTCCCTCTGCCTCAGGAGGCCATGCCAGCCAGTGTCTGGCCATGCTCCAACCACTGCAGCAGTGAGGGTGAAGAACCCAGTAGACCCTAGCTCAGGTCCATGCAGGGGGGACAGGGTGGAGGAATTAAACCTCTCCCTGGCCAGTTCACTTCAGGCTACTGCTGGGGCTGGCCATGCCCCACCCCTCCCTCCCTTCAGCAGAGCTCCTTTCAGCACCCTCTTGCAGCTGAGGGTGCTCTCTAGCACCTCCTGGTGCCTGGCCTGAGCAACTACAGGCATGTGCCTGCATTTCCTCAGTCCAGAGGGATGTCTGTGCACTTGCAAATTGGTTCAACCTAGGCAAGTTAGACTAACCTGCAACGATTATATCAGTTTAGGCTCCAGCTTTTTGAACATCTGTCCCTAGCCTAGAGTTACTAAATTTAATGCTCTGTAGCAAAAGCACATTAATGAACCGGATAGGAAAGAGAGGGGGAGGAGTGGCACTCTACATCAAGGAGGACTACACGTCCTCGCTAATTAGTAAAGAGTCAGGGGAGAAGCACTCTGAGGTGCTTTGGGTTAGGGTTCAAGGCAGAAGAGGGGAAAGGGACCTATTGGTGGGAGTCTACTATAGACCCCCTACCCAAGCAGAGGAGCTTGACCAGGAATTCTTGGGTCAGCTCACTGAGGTAGTAAAAGCTAGGGATGTGGTAGTCATGGGGGACCTGAATTTCCCAGACATCTGCTGGGAA
>NW_017729032.1:61579692-61588803 GCF_001723915.1 Gavialis gangeticus | reverse complement strand
ACCCTGGGGGTTTTTAAGAGGAGGTTGGATGACCACCTTACTGGGGTCATTTGACCCCAGTGCTCTTCCTGCCATGGCAGGGGGTCGGACTAGATGATCTGCTCAGGTCCCTTCTGACCCTAGAAACTATGAAACTATGAAACATGTAGATGAACCTTAGAGTCATGAGATCCACAGAAAATAGACTTCCTTGGGTTGAAAATGAAGACCTCTGAACAATCCTCTGAGAAATCAAATCTCAAGGTCCATATTAGTACAGGCAACCCCTGCTTAATGCTGTTTCGCTTAGCGCTATTTTGCTATAATGCTTGTTTTACATTGATACCTGATTCCACTTAGTGTTCAGCGAGTTTTGTTATAACACTCCTGGGCATAGTACACCTGGCACTGAAACTGACACTAATTCTGACAGCCCTGATTCTGGTTATTTTGGTGGCTTGAGAGTGATTTTGGTGACTTTAGAAAGTGGAAAGTGAAATTTGGTTTCACTTAATGCTTGGTTTTGCTTAACACTCAGTTTTTCAGGAACCAATTAAGAGCGCTAGGTGGGGGTTGCCTGTATAGAGATTTGCTATGTGATGTCAAGTATACTTGCAATAGTGTGTTATTAGCATACCAGGTATTGGGGATTAAAATTCACTCAGTATCAAAGCAGTCTGGATAAGGGTTAGTTAGAGACTTTGAATATCTAGCCCCAATTTTCAGCCCACTGATGCTTGGACATATAGTACATTTAAAGAACTATTTACAGAATAAATGGGACTAAATAATTCATGACACAAAGGACACGTCTACACAAGACATTTATTGCAGAGCTGCCTAATTAGCCCTGCAGTAAATGTCTTGGTGTCTATGTATGCAGCTCTATTAGGCCACAATAAACTAATACAGGTTTCCTTCGATTTATACGAGTTCTTTATATGAGACTTTGTTCTTATATGATGAGCATATTTAGACCCATAATTCATTATATGTGAGGTAAATTCGCTCTTATGTGATCAGCATAATATTTTGCAGCAAAAATATTCGAAAATTCATGGTGCTCAGGTGAAGTACCAGAAGACCAATGTGGTATCCATCTTCAAGAAAGGGCAGAAAATAGATCCCAGGAATTACAAGCCAATCATCTTGACCTCAATCCCCAGAGAAAATTATCAAGGAGACCCTTCTGAATAAGCTGGCTGAGGACAACATCCAGAGGGATAGCCAGCACAGGTTTGTCGTGGGTAGGTCTTGCCTGGCCAATTTAATTTCCTTCTATGACCAGGTGACATATCACCTGGACAAGGGAGATGATGTCATATATCTGGACTTTAAAAAGCCTTTGACCTGGTGTCCCATGACCTCCTCATGGAAAAATTGGCCAATTGTGGCCTCGGCTACACCACAGTCCAATAGCTGAGAAATTGGCTTTGAGGTCAGACCCAGAGAGTAGTGATCAATGGTAGCGAATCATTATGGTGCTCTGTGACCAGTGCTGCCTCCCAACGCTCTGTCCTTGGACCAGTTCTCTTCAACATCTTTATCAGCGATGTGGACATTGGTGTCAGAAGTGCACTGGCTAAGTTTGCCAATGACACTAAACTTTGGGGCAGAGCATCCACACCCGAGGACAGGCTAGTGATCCAGGCTGATTTGGATAAACTTAGTGAGTTGATACAAACCTGATGATGTTCAATACCGATAAATGTAAGGTACTCCACCTCGGGGGGAAAAAACCCCACAGCATACTTATAGGCTTGGCAGTGCTACACTTGCTAGCACCACAGCTGAGAGAGGCTTGGGGGTCATGATTGACCACAAGATGAACATGAGCCACCAATGCGATGTCACAGCTGGTAAAGCAAACAAAACCCTGGCTTGCATCCATAGATTCTTCTCAAGTAAATCTCAGGATGTCATCCTCCCACTGTACTCAGCCTTGGTGAGGCCAGAGCTCGAGTACTGCATCCAATTCTGGGCTCCTCAATTTAGAAGGATGTGGAAAGGTTTGAAAGAGTCCGGAGGAGAGCCACACGCATGATCAGGGGGCAAGAGAATAGGCCTTATGAAGAGAGGCTGAGAGCCATGGGACTCTTCAGCCTGGAAAAGCGCAGGCTGCTTATAAGTACATAAGGGGTGTACATCAGGACCTGAAAGAACGTCTGTTTACCAGAGCTCCCCCAAAAAAAACAAGGACCATTGGTTGTAAATTCCTCTAAGACCATTTTAAGCTGGACATAAGAAAAAATTTCATTACTAGGCAAGCCCCCAAAACCTGGAATAGACTCCCTCCAGAAGTGGTGCAGGCACCCACTCTGGACACTTTCAAGAAACATTTGGATGTTTATCTTGCTGGGATCCTTTGACTCAAACTGACTTCCTGTCCCTGGGCAGGGGGCTGGACTTGATGATCTTCGAGGTCCCTTCCAGCCCTAATGTCTATGAAATCTATGAAATCATAGACACCTCTCCCCTCCCCCCTGCCCAAGCAGGTAAGTCTGTTGAGGAGGGGAAAGGGCCATGGGCCCACTCATGCCAGCCTGGACTGCAGTGGCCCTGGGAGCGGCCAGCGCCAGCTGCCTACAGCCGCTGGACTACACCGTGCTCTGCCTGTCCCCCCACATGTGGGCTCCGCTTGTCCACACTCACCTCTGCTCCTAGACTGTGCTGTGCCCTGGTGCAGGCAGCTGGTGCTGGCTGCTCCCAGGCCTGCTCCAGCACAGGCTGGGTTGAGTAGGACCACAGCCCTTTCCCCTTTCCCACAGACTTACCTGCTTGGGCAGAGGGGAGTTATGCTGATCACATAAGAGTGAATGTACTTCACATATAATGAATTATGAGTCTAAATATGCTCATCACAAAAGAGCAAATTTGCATATAAAGAACCCACATAAATCAAGAGAAACCTGTATTAGTTTATTGTGGCCTAATAGGGCTGCATACGTAGATGCTGAGGCTCCACCTGTCTGCACTCACCTCAACCCATGCTGGAGTGGCCCTGAGAGCAGCTGACACCAGCTGCCTGGTGCAGCCCAGCGGCTACAGACACTTGGCATCAGTCGCTCCTGAGACAGCTGCAACAGGAGCTGGGGTGAGGGGACAGGCAGAGTCCCAGGGGGTTTGGGGCATGATGCAGCCCAGCAGCTACAGGCAGCTGGTGTTGGGCACTCCCAAAGCCACTGCAGCCAGGGCTGGGGTGAGTGCCACTCTGTTCCCTCTGGTTTGCTGCCTTGTGCAGCCCCGGGAGTGGCACCCCTCCCCTGCCCCTGTGGCAGGAAGCCACCTTTGTTTCTCCCCAAAATCTCTGTGCTGTGACAATGTGATTAAGACGGGCCCAGCAGAGGAGACACACCCTTACCCTATCTCTTTAGGTAACCTGAGCTGGCTACATTACTGAGTGAGGGGGGAAACCTGCTCCCTCTGCCTACGTGACTGGTATCAGCTACCTGGGTGAGGGGCTTCTACCTGGTGGGCTAGAGTCTGCTCGGCAACTAGTGATGTATTTCAAATTGTTTGGCCGACAGCCAACCAGAGCTGGCCTCCACTGGACCAAGTGAATGAGGTCACAGGGGCTATATAAGTTTAGACTGCCCAGGAGGAGGGGGCAGCAGCCATGCAAGGGACTCAGACTTAGAGAGGAGATTTACCATCTGAAACTGGCCCTCTCCCCCATAACTCATGAGCGAGGAATGGCCTGCCTCCAGAGGGGATCTCCAACAGCCTCTGGATGATGCTTGTGAGTAAGGTACTTGAGATCTGATTAGATAAATAGCTGGCAGTAACTCAGATGCGTGATCAAAAGGCTACCTCAGCCACTGTTTTGCTCTACGGGATTTCTATGATATTGCTTAATCTTGTACCCTATTTTCATCCTACCCCTGTAATCAATAAAGTTCTCCTTTCAGACCGGTGTAGGAGACTTATTGAGGGGTGGGTCGAAATTATGCCTAAGAGGCCCCTTAGGTCTATGGACTAAGGGAGACTTTCCTTTTTGAACCCCAACTTGGGGAAGTGCCCCAAGTGCCTGTACTGGGTCGAGTACCAATTGGACTATTAGGCCTGTGTTTCCCTGAGGACACAGGGCTGAGAGAGTCCCTTCTCAGGGTGGTGGCAGCTTACGTTACCCCCAGGCTAGCGAGTGTGCTCCAGGAAGGGGGTCAGCCGGATGCGAGGCACCCCTAGGGAGGCACTTGGAGCCTGGAAGGTGGTCAGGAGCAGTGAGGTGGGCAGCTTAATGCAGGAGCGCCCCCTACTGACCCGCCACAGCCCCTTCCCTAGTCCCAGCCTCCCTCCTTCATCACCATGGGAACCTATCCCCATCTGTTACATTGTAAAGTGGGTTTGCTTTATGCAAATTCAACTTATCCACCATTCTCCGGGAATGCATGTACTGTTTAAATCGAGGGAAACTTGTACTCTGCCACAGGTTACTACTTGTAAATACAAGTACTATCCTGTGGTGGATTTTTTTAGTGTGCAGCAGAACATGTGTAGATGCTGACCCAGCTGGCTGGGGCATAAAGGTGCTTCAGTGTGGGCACTGCCTGCCAGCTAGCCCCATAGTAGAGCACTCTTGTGTCCCAGCCAGCCCCTCCACAGCACTTTGAGCAAGATCAGAACACCTCCAGGCTGGCAAGCTGACTCTTTTGGACCCCTGGCCAGCTGGGGCTGCTCCATAGTTTCATAGTTGTTCTGACCCAGCTCAACATGCTGAGGTCCTGGATGCACGTTCAAATTGTGCCAGAGTTTATTGCTTCAAATTAACTGTATGTCTTGATGTGCCCAAAAGGTATATTTGGCATGAAACTAGAATTGTTCGTCAACTGGGCTATTGTGATTGAAAGTCTGTCTTTAACTTTCGTAAGTCCTGAGAGAGATTTACACCTTGCTGTCTCTGTGGTAAGGTCAGTTCTTTTTAACTAGAAAAGCCAGTCCATTGCTGTTTCCTGTAAAGAGAGCTTTTGTGCATTGTACAATTGCTTTTGTGCAAAATTCAGACTGGGCTGAACAGCACTAGAGAGAGTAATTTTTTTCTCAATTAATTATTTTTAAAAGTACTAGGTATTTAGCCATGAACTAATGAAGTGAGAAGGAAGTGGGAGATGGGCCATGCATGAAGCAATGCCCAGTGAAAAATCTCAACAGCAGTTTTAAAGCCACATGATTTTCCATAGCAGATGGATACATCTCTCAGACTTCCTTTCTAGTTATATTTCACATGTGGGTTACTTGCTCTCTGTGACTTCTCCAAACAGCATCAACATGTTTAAGTCTGAATCATGTATTTTAGAACAGAAATGACTATGAGAGGAAGGCATGAGATAAGGGAGAGAAATGGAAGAATGAGGAGACAAAACTTTAATAAAATAATCTGTTGAATAAAAAAAAAAATGTAATGTGAAAAGCCTGTTGGAAGGGAAGTGATGACAGGAGAAGCCAGGAGGCATGCTAATTCTACTGGAGGAACCACGTAAGAAAAAATGAAGTTGGAAAGCAGAGAATCACGTCATCAAAAAGATGCATGTGTGTTGTCTTCAGCAGCTTGAATAGGTTCTGAAATGAGAGGGCAGATCTACCATGTTTGTTCATACATTTAGATCGTGAGTTCACAGCCCAGGAAAGCAACAGGGTAGAAGGAATTTGGGATTAACCATTTAGTTTTTAATATACCAAATCCCTCTGCAAATTGACTTGAATACCAGGATCCAGTCATCATCCTGTTGTTTTGAGAGGGTGAGCTGAGTGTAATATGGACTACTAACTAAGCAAGGCCAAGAGATGTAGCTCACTCAGGACATGGTTATTACCTGGATGATGGGGAGAACTCTCAAGGAATCAAGAACCATGCTCTTTTAACAGTTTATGTTCATTAAGACCCGCTTAGAATAAGAGTAGCTACTCCTCTTAGGTCTCTCTCCCCATCCATATGTTATATCCAGAGGCAAGTCTCACCTACAGACTTCTCTTGTTAGCTTGCATCCTTGATTTGAGTATAGGAAGGGTGGGTGTACCTGTTGCAGCCAAATAGATGAGTCTCGAAGGAGGTCAGAAGAGTGGAAAATACAGTAGGAGTTTCAGTTAAGCTAAGCCATAGTTAAGCTAAGGCACCTATAGCAAGACCTAGCCCCAGGGGTGACCATGACATCCCCTGGTGGCCAAGCTACTCCTGCTCCATTCCAACTTCTGAGGGTATGCTCCCTTTTTCTACTTCCTTTCCTATGCCTACATGGATATTACAGTATTTAGGGAGGCTGCCCCAGTGTCCCAGAGTGAGCCTTAGTTCACCTCACAGAACTTTACGTGCTTGGTCTTGACCCTTGGATATTAAATTGTAGCCATCCTGCCCCTATCAGTGTCCACAAGCCTGTGGCTGAGCTGCCTTGTGGCCCTACTGCTACCCCACTTTTTGCGGGGGGGGGGTAAGTCCCATTAGCCCCCCCCTCCCCTTCTGCCACCTATGGCATTAAACTTAGGTGCAACACAAATACAAGCAAACAACTGCCCAACAAAAATTCACCCCCAGTCTGGGTCAGTGCCACACCAAGCCATGCTTCCCCCTTAGCTCAGTTTGGGTCCCTGAGGGCCTGTTTCCTACCACCCATCTCTCCCCAGGGGCTACTCTTTCTATAGCATGCAGGGCCAGAGATTTATGCTTTAACTAAGACCCTGGGCTTATATGCCCTGAAGTACCAGCCCTTCTAGTCATGTCTCTTCCCAGCCACACACAGGTGTTTCCCCTTTGATTTAATGACCAAACTACAGCCTAAATCTGCTGCTTGTAGCCTTTACCTCCTGGGTGCCTGGAGTCCTGCCCCTTAGCTGCTTATTACAGTACAGCTAGCTGTGAAATAGTCGCTCCCTGTGAAGCTCCTATGCCATTATTTCTGGTCTGCTTGCATCCTAGCAGCTGGCCTTTGCCCAGCTGGCTGCCCACAAAGCAAGCCTGGCTTATTGCACTTTCCAGTTAAAGTAACAGGAGGCTCTGGTTCCCTGTTACAGCACCACAAAGGACCTTAGGAGTAGCAGGCTTCACTTACTGCTGGATGACCTGATAAAAGACACAGTGAGCAAAACCACTGATTCCAGGTAACAAACAGTAACTGAACAAATCAATGAATAAAAAGTTTGAACTTGCTAGTAAATCAGAAATAACAAGAAGCGAGCTGTACTCAGTAGGGAGTGAGCTGGAGATACCCGAATTCAGTAGGGATGGAGCTAGAAAAGCCCCAAATCAGCCAGGAGTGAGCTGGAGAACCACAAACTTGGCAGGGGGGAGCTGCAGTTGGCAAGGGATGAGCTGCAGGTGTCTGCACTTGGCGGAGATGGATAAAAAGGGACATCTCAACAGAGAGAGAAATAAGAATTGGTATGGGGTGGGAGCATCAAGGCTCTAAATACAGGGGTTGTGAGACTTGCCCTTTTTGTAGCGACTTAAGGAGTGTCAGCCTCATGTAATGCTTTGCTAACCTTTGGGCAGTTTCGCTGAGTTGATTGCTATACAGAACCACTACTGTACTGTCCTAAGAGACAACACTGAACATGAATTGAATAGTTTTTTGTGTGTTGCACTTGAGCTCCAGGAAGCTGGTTGCTGGCAATGACTTAGAGAGCACACAGACCCAAGCAGCCTGAACATCAAGAGCAACAACTGGAAGGAGGCTAGCTGAGAATGCTCCCAGCCCCTGCGTGCCTCAGAACAACAGTGGCCCAGGTAGAAAAGAGATTTACACAATCACTATAAAGTTATTGGGAAATAACTTTTTTCCTACTTAGTGCAGGGGGGCTGGACATGATGATCTTGTGAGGTCCCTTCCAGCCCTTACAATCTATGAATCTATGAACTGAATACCCATCTTCCAGCTACCTCTGCTCCCACTGACTGAGGGCTGTCATTAGCTAGAACAAAATAATTCATACTGTGCAGCTATTAAACAAATCAGCCGCCCACACCCCAGCTTCTCTCTGCCTCCCCCCACCACACACAAACACTTCCCCCCACAAAGTGAAGTAGCAGAGTGCAAAGAATGACACATCTAAGCAACAAGTTCCCCAGGTTCTGAGTATCTGAAACTATTTAATTTCAGATCAAACAAAATGACAGCTTACAGTTGCAGTCAGTTCAGACAGGGATTTCACAGGCTGAAAACTGCCAGTCTCCTCATTACATAGGAATAAGAAAAAGAATCAGAACAGGATTCCTTAATCCCAAATACCTATCACATCATCTTTGTCTGAATTAGTGCTTGCATAAGAAGCCCATGAGTTTTAACCCTTATCAGTTAAAAGGAAGTGTGGTCCAAAGGGTGAGGCATCCTTTTAAGACTTAGGAGATCTAGGCTCTACTATTCTGATTTCTACCATTTATTTGTTGTGTATGCCTGAACAAGTCACTTCACTTGCCGTGTCTTCATATGGTGAATAATGGTTTTCCCATACCTCAGTAAAGTCTGGTGAGATATGTGGATGAAAATGCAATGCAGGAGTTAGGTATTATTAAAAGCTGATATTTAACTGTATCAACTGTATTACCAGGACACTAACTTAACCAGGAGGAAAGCTTAACACAGAAATCAAGCAGAATTTTCTTCCTGAGACAATCAGAAATCTGCAGCTCAGGAGAAGGAACAACAGCTGTTAAACTGCTGGACTCTGTAAACTCCCTTAAACAGGAACCCAGAGAATATTTAAGAAAATAAAGCAATGTATTCTCTATCAATCTAAATAACAGAGAAGAAATATATCTAAAAGCTGAAGCAACAGAAGCAACCCTTTGGGGAAACATGCTAAAACTTCCTAATAGGGTTGTGCGAAACAGCTCCATTCTGTTTCAGCTTCCATTTCAACGCTTTGATGGAACGGTGTTTCATTTCAAGTTTCATTTCATTTTGAAAGCACTGCTCAGTTTCATTTAGTCGAAACTGTTTCTCTGTTTCAACGCTGTTTTGACTTTTCATCCAATCTATAATGGGGAATCATGAAAATGCCTAAAACTCTGCCATTTCTTGCCTGATTTGGATGAAACTTGCAGGGATGGTAGCCCCTTCTGAGGGTGTGAAGCCTGCCACGTTTCAAGGAGATAGTTTCATAGTTGGTAGGGTCGGAAGGGACCTGAGCAGATCATCAAGTCCG
>NW_017729032.1:61573622-61578643 GCF_001723915.1 Gavialis gangeticus | reverse complement strand
GCAAATTTGAACAGGGTGCTTTTTACCCCCTAGTCCAAGTCACTGATGAAGATGTTGAACAGTGCGGGCCCGAGGACCGAGCCCTGGGGGACCCCACTGCCCGCATCCCTCCAGGACAAATAAGACCTGTCCACCACGACCCTCTGGGTGTGGCCCTTCAGCCAACTAGTGACCCATTTGACTGTGTAGGTGTTGGCACCACAGTATCCTAGTTTTTTAATGAGAATGGGTTGAGAGACAGTGTCGAAGGCCTTTCTAAAGTCCAGAAAGATTACATCCACTGCTATACCTGCATCTGAGGACTTTGTGACCTGGTCATAGAAGGCTACTGGGTTGGTTTGACAGGACCTGCCTCTAATGAACCCATGCTGATTGCCCCTAAACATAATCTCCCCTGCTGGCCCCTCGCAGACATGCACCAGGATAATTCTCTCAAAAAGCGTACCCAGGATCAAGGTAAGACTGCCTGACCTATAGTTTCCTGGGTCCTCCTTCCTCCCTTTTTTGAAAATGGGAACCACACTGGCCCTTTTCCAGTCCTCTGGCACCATGCCAGAGCACCATAAGTGCTCATAAAGCCATGCCAGGGGTCCCATAATGACCTCTGCTAATTCCCTCAGCAGTCTGGGAAGGAGATCATCAGGACCTGCTGATTTAAATACATCCAGTCCCTCCAGAAGTTCCCTGACTAGGTCCTCACTGACCCTAGGCCTGGGTGCACCTCCCCTGGGTCCTATGGGGGTCCCAGTGGGGGGGTGACCCGGTCCCTGCTCAGAAAAATGGAGACGAAGCAACTGTTAAATAGGTTAGCTTTGCTGTCTGGTGTGATGACCAGATTTCCTAGCGTGTCTTGCAGAGGTCTCACGTTACCCGGTACCTTCTTTTTACCCCCTATGTATTTAAAAAAGGACTTCTTCTTGTCCTTCATCTGGGTAGCTAGTCTCAGTTCCATCTCCGCCTTGGCCTTCCTGACCACCCCCCAACAGCCCCGAGCAACTGAGGTATAGTCCTCCCTGGTGATGGTCCCTCCATTCCATTGGGTGTATGCCTCCTTCTTAGCTAGGAGACATTCCCATATGCTTTTGGTGAGCCATGGGAGCTTTTGCGCCCTCTTGCCCCCTTTGATCCACATTGGGATTGTCACCCTTTGGGTTTGGAGGGTTGTCTCCTTAAGGAATGATGATTCTTTTTGGACTCCCAATTTCCCTCCCCTCCAGGACCTCAGTACCTCCCCAACTATTTTTCTTACCTCATTGAAATCCGCCCTCCTGAAGTCCAGGGCTGCTGCCTTGCTGCAGGCCCTTGCCACCTTGTGCTAGAAGGTGAATTCCAGCAGACCATGATTGCTGTCACCCAGGTGGTTGAGCACCCACAGACCCCTCACCAGGTCATCACCCATGGCCAGGACCAGGTCCAACAAGGCATCTCCCCTGGTGGGGCTATGTACCTCCTGGGTTAGATGGAGGTCCTGTATCTCGGCTAGGAACCTATGTGAGTGGTCAGACCTGGCTAACTGCTCTTCCCAGCAGATGTCTGGAAAGTTCAGGTCACCCATGATGATCACGTCCTTTGACCTCACTACCTTCGTGAGCTGACTTAAGAATTCCTGGTCTAGCTCTTCCCCTTGGTTGGGTGGTCTGTAGTAGACCCCCACCATTAAGTCCCTTTCACCTTGACTTCCTTGTATTCCTACCCAGAGCACTTCAGTGTGTCCCTCCTCTGACCCTGTGCTACTCGTTGAAGATGTGTATTTCTCCGTGACATAGAGCTCCACACCCCACCTTTCCTCCCTGTCTTATCCCTCCAGTACAGCCTATAGCCCTTGATATTCACCGCCCAGTCATGTGTTGGGTCCCACCATGTTTCAGTGAGCCCCACTATGCCTGGGTTGGTGTCAGCTAGCAGGAGGGTAAGTTCCTCCTGCTTGTTCCCCACACTACGAGCATTTGTGTAGAGGCATTTGAGGCTTCCTGAAGATGCATACACTGGCCCCCTAATCTCAGTACTGCCCAGGCCCCTGTTGCTTACCTGGGTATTTGTTCTGCTCATCGTCAGTCTAGGCACTCCTGGTGCCAAGTCCCATTGGTTGTCTGTAATACATCTGGGTCACAAGTAGGCTTCTTTGGGATCTGTGCCAAGATAGGGAGAACAGGGGCAGCAAGGATAAGGATGGGAGATGAGGTGGGGAGGCAGTATGGTGCAGGGTACAGCTGGGGGCATTAGCATCCGAAGGTAAGTAGGGGACCCTTGTAGGGGAACAGCATGTTATAAAACCATTGTTGCAGTCAAGCAGGCATGAAAAGAAAAAAAATATTGCAAACTTTTTACTGACAATCAAGTATTTTTGCTGTAAAAACATGTATCAGTAAAAAATTTGAAGATTATCATAAAAGCATTTCTTGGGCTAACAATCAAAGCTTGGATAGACCTTCTAACTTTTTTTGAGGAAGCTGCCTGTACCCATAGTACTAAATACCTAAATACTGTATTCATAATAATTTCTACCACAGATAGTATTACATACTACTACTAAATATGAATATAGGTACAGTCATTATCATTGCAACTTTCTTGCCTCGTTGAAAACATCTGTGTTAATTAATGAAGAAATAAGTTGAACAGCCATGTTCCTATGAAGCACAGTAATTAGTGCAGATGGGTACCTGAAATGTACAGATGCACAGAGGAAGAACTTTTAATTGCCTTTCATTACTATTCAGGTTTCCAATTACAGCTCTCCTGAGGTGTCACTTTCATAACTTATTCATGAACGGTATTGTTAAAAATGATGGAGTCAGGGATAGGGGGTGGGGAGAACAAGGAGGAAATCTTGAATATTTTATAAAACCAGTATAGTCATTTTTGCTCACCTGTCAGCTATAGCTTTGTTTGCTACAGCATAGGAGAAGTGTAACAAGTAAGTGAGGCTAAGGTAATTTCCAGTTTACATCTCAGAATTTCTAAATTCTAATCTATGCTGCAACACCAAGCAAGTTGCTTCATTTCTCTGGGCCAGGATTTACCCCTCTGTGAAAATGGGAATAAAAGTTAATTGCCTCACAATAATGTTGTCTGGCTTTGCTGATTGATATCTGGTTCTTATCATAGAATCATAGAGAAGTAGGGCTGGAAGGGACCTCCAGAGGTCATCTAGTCCAACTCCCTGCCTGAGGCAGGATCATCCCTATCCAAACCACCCTATGCAATCCCGATCCAAACCATCCTATACAGTAATCTAATCTCTGCATAAGGCTATGAACCATGACACAACACAGACTTTATATTCTAACCTGCCATAGATAAAGCAGGGTAACCATGGCAGCCAATATCCTGTTTCTATGAAATGTTGTCAGAATATACTCAAGAGATCCAAGGTAGAGGGCCATAGCCTCCACTATAGAGGAAGGCAAAAACCTCCACAGTCGGTACCAATCTAACCATGGGGTAAAATTCCTTCCTGGCAATCAGTCTAACCCTGAGTGGAGGGACAAGATCCTCTAGCCAGGAACTTCTGGATTTGGTCACACTGCTGTCAAAGTGTAACTGTAAGCAACACCCAATGCCTCTAAGGGAGGCTTAAAGACACACTGACACATGTAAGAGAAAGTGGAGGGTGGGGGGTGGTAGGGGCAAGTAGCAAAGCCCAAAAGCATGGGAAATACCCATAGTATAACATAAGTCTAGCTACTCCTTGATCATCCCTGATCAGTGGTTGTCCAACCTCTGCTTGAACACCTCCAGTGATGGAGAGTCCAGTTTCCCTAGGCAGTCTATTCCACTGCTTCACTGTTTTAACAGAGAAGATATTTTTCCAGATAGCCAATCTAAACTTACTTTGCTGCAACTTCAAGCCATTGGTCTGCGTCCTCCTCTCTGCACCAAGAGAGAAAAGGTGTTTTCTCTGTTATTTACAGGAGCCCTTCAAGTATTTGAAGACTGCTATCTTGTCCCCTCTTAAATACCTTTTCTTCAAGCTGAACATGCCTAGCTCCTTCTGCCTCTCCTTGTATGATTTGCTTTTTAAGCCCTTTATCATCTTTAGTGCCTGCCTCTGGACCCTCTCCAACTTCTCATGGCCTTTTAAAAATGTGGAACCCAGAACTGCATACAGTACTCCAGATGAGGCCTAACCAGTGCTGAGTAGAGAGACATGATCACATCCTGTCTTGCACCTAATGCTTCTTTTCATGCATCCCAAAACTGCATTTACCTTTTGTACAGCTGCATCGCACTGCAGACTTGTATAGAGTCTGTGATCTACCAGGACTCCCAAGTCTTTTTCATAGAGCTACCATGCAACCAGGTGCAACCCATTTTATATTTGGTTTTGCTTATTCCTCCTGAGATGTAGCACCTTGCATTTGTCCACACCGAACTTCATCCTGTTAGCAGAGGTGACCTGAGGAGGGTGCGGGGCCTGGGGCAAATCAGCCCATGTGGGCCCCCACCCTGTTCCGATCCCACAGGCCCCAGACTTAAAGAAGCTGCCGCCACCATTGGCTGTAGTGATGGTGGGGGGAGAGGGGGGTTAGCTATCGGCTGGACACAGGGCCGCCGCTCTGCCCAGCTCTGCACCGCCACTGCTTCACCCAGCTCCACAGGTCCTCCCAAAGTGCAGGGCCCAGGGTGGTCACCCTGATTCACACCCCCCATGGATGGCCGTGGCTCTAGCCCAGCTTTTCAATCTGTCAAGATCCTTCTGAATTGCACTTGCATCCTCCGACATGTTCACAATCCTTCCCAATTTCATGTTCTCTACACACTTGCTCAAGAAGCTTTCTATGCCAGCATCTAAAACATTAATAAACAGCCCCAGGCCCAGGACAGATCTCTGGGGAACTCCACTCAAAACCTGCCATTCTGACATGGACCCATTAATAATTACCCTTTGCCTGTACCTATTGATCCAGTTATCTATCCACCTTATAATAGTTTTGTCCAGCTCACATTTATCCAATTTGTTTATGAGAAGATCATGTGAAACCTTCATAGAATCATAGAAGTAGGGTTGGAAGGGACCT
>NW_017729032.1:61556999-61567184 GCF_001723915.1 Gavialis gangeticus | reverse complement strand
TTGTGTTGGCAGCATATACTTAGGATTTTTCTGAGACAGCTGGGTGGTGGGACAATCAGAGCCAAGGCACAAGGGGGCTCCTGCTGCTGTGTGTACCCCGGTGGAGGCCCAGGGGACATGTGCTCCCTGATCTGTGGACGGGGCAGAGGCAGCTGGCGCTGCACTTTGCACCCCACTGCTTTGAGAGCAGTGCAATGCCATGTGTGTCCCACCACTGGGGGTGTAGGGGGCATGGCGCAGCCCAGGGGTGGCAGGCATGTGGTGTCACGCTACTCCTGGGGCAGCTGCAGCTGAGCGCAAAGCTCAGCACGCAGCAGCAACTGCCTCTACCCCATGCACAGATCAGGGGCACGTGTCCCCTGGGGCTCTGCCAAGGAGTGGCAAGTGGCAGGAGCCCCCCCACCTCGTGCCCCTGGACAAGCCACCCAGGCTCCAATTGTCTTACCACCTGGCCCAGCCAGGGCCTCATTCACCCCAGTCCCCCAGCCCTGCTTGTGCCCCACTCCCTTCCTCACTGTGAGGACTTCGATATGCCCCCCCACCCCTCCAACACCTTTCCTTTTACAGAATAGGCTGGTACTTGCCTGCTGTGCTAGGCAGCCAGTGATCTACATGCAGGCTGCAATCCTGGCTGCGTGTGTGCCCTTCCCCATCCCTGCTGAAGCCACTGAGAGCCTGTGGCCAAGCTGCCTTGCAGCCCTAGTCACTTCCCCACGTTTAGGGTGCTGAGGCCCTTAGCCCCAGCTTTCCACTGCATATGGATGGGTGGATGGGTCATACTCGACCTGGGGGGAGGTGGGTAGCGGAGTCCCCCAGGGCTCAGTCCTGGGGCCTGCGCTGTTCAATTTCTTCATCAGCGATCTGGATGATGGGGTGGAAAGTAACCTGTTTAAATTCGCTGATGACACCAAAATTTGGGGGGAGGTGAGCACGCTAGCAGGGAGTGAGAGATTGCAGAGGGATCTGGATAGGTTACAGGGGTGGGCTAACAGGAACAGGATGCGTTTCAATACGGACAAGTGCAGGGTGCTGCACTTGGGCAGTAGGAACCAGCAGCACACTTACACAATGGGGAACTCCCTACTTGAGAGCACGGAGGCAGAAAGAGATCTTGGAGTCATTATTGACTCCAAGATGAACATGGGCCGACAATGCGAGGTCATGGTTGGCAGGGCTAACCGGACCTTGTCATGCATCCACAGGTGCATCTCGAGTAGAGCCAAGGAGGTGATCCTCCCCCTCTACGCGACGCTGGTCAGGCCACAGCTGGAGTATTGTGTCCAGTTCTGTGCGCCCCATTTCAAGAGGGATGTGGACAACATGGAGAGGGTCCAGAGGAGGGCCACCCGCATGATCCGGGGACAACAGGGCAGACCCTACAGTGAGAGACTGCGGGACCTGAACCTATTCAGCCTCCACAAGAGAAGGCTGAGGGGGGACCTGGTGACCGTCTATAAACTCACTAGGGGGGACCAGAAGGGTTTGGGGGAGACGCTGTTTCCCCTAGCGCCCGCTGGCATAACAAGGAGTAATGGGCACAAGTTGATGGAGAGGAGGTATAGATTGGACATCCGCAAAAACTACTTCACAGTTAGGGCGGCTAGGAGCTGGAACCAACTTCCAAGGGAAGTGGTGCTGGCCCCTACCCTGGGGGTCTTTAAGAAGAGGCTGGATGCCTACCTGGCTGGACTCATTTGAGTCCCATTTTTTGTTTTGGGGTTTTGTTGTTCTCCCGCCCTGGCGGGGGGTCAGGCTAGAAGATCTACTAGGTCCCTTCCGACCCTAAATCTATGAAACTATGAAACTATGAAACTATATGGTGTATGTGTGCATTTCTCGAAGTGCGCAGCTATGGCTTTACATTAATTAACCTCAGTTCACCTGTGAGTTCATGACCGACACCGTCCCCATCTGAGCCAGCAGGGCCAAATCACTACAGTATCTAAGCAACACACCCACCACATATTATGCATGTGTACAGTAAACAATTAAAAATATACCTCATGACATATAATAAAAAATAACTGATAATGTACACTTATAAGATCAAATTAAATACAATGAAGTTAATAATTTTAAAACAGTATTTTTTCTCATTCATTCTGCATACTCTTAATGAACTTAAGTACTCCTAGAGGTATGTGTACCCCCAGTTGACAACCACTGGTTTAACTGATATAATTAGAGGGGGTTAAACATTTTTTTTTAATGACATTTACATCCCTGGTTGGATCTACCACTAGGGCAGATTTCTGGAGGTGTGCCAATGGGGCTGCACGCCCAGTCTACAGCCCTTTCAGCCCAAAAGAACCATGCTTTTGTGCCCACCAGAGTAGCCAGCCCGCTTGACTCACCCCAAACCCCAAATCCTGCTGCCTGACAAATTCAAGGGAAATCCTCACTGCTTCCTGGGGTTCATTAATCAGTGCTGCCTTGCTTCTCATCTCTGCCCCAGACCCTACACTTCAGATATGGCCGAGGTAGGTCTGATCATCAGTCTTTTGAGTGGTGACATCCTGGCCTGGGATTTACCACTTTTGGAATCAGCAAACCCTCTCCTTGACAACCTTGAAGACTTTATTCAGGCCATGGTCAAAATTTCTGGGAAACCTTCTGTGAGAACAAAATCTTAAGCTGACATGCGCAGACAGGCCCTGAATGGAAATTTCCACAATGTGCCCAGCACATGTCCCCTGGGTGACCTCAGGAGCTGTCAATCATGTTGACCTACTTTCCAGCCCTGCGCATACTCAGTTACTACTAAAGGCTTGATCTGACGCATGCCTAGTTGGTAACTGTGTGAGGTAATTACTCTAGAACCATCTTCCACTTAAGCGCCCTGATTGGCCAAGGGGTAGCTATAAAAGGCTAGTGAGCCCCCACCTGGGTGTGGGCGTTTGGTGTGTGTGGCGTTTGGAGTTGGTGGGAGTTAGGTGTTAGTGTGAGCGTTGTGAGAGACCGTGCTGTATCTGCAAGCAGAGGCTGCTTACAGCAGGGACTGCGAGGCAGAGAGAGAGAAGTTGGGATCTGATCCCCCGGTTCTCTTCATACCTCATACAATGACTTACCTCCTCGTTCCATTTTCCTCGTGTCGATTCCTTCGGTTACTGAACTGTTCTGGCTTGGACTCTGACTTTGATTTGGATCACCCTTATTGCTACGATTCCGGCTTTGTTCTTCCACTCACCTGGCTTCTGATCTCAGCTTCGATCTCCGACCATCCGTTTGTCCTGTTGGACTGGCGTCACGACTCCGTCCCTCGTCTCAACGCGTTACAGCCTTGTTCTGTTGTTCATTTATCCTTACATGAGCTGTTGACTAGCCCTGAGACTAGCTAGTGGGCAGCCGCCCCTATCCCTCCAGGGGTAGAAAGCAAGGGCTCGCTAGCGAACCTCGTGGGCCAACAGACCCCTTTTTGTTGTTTGTTCACTCATTAACTTGTTGTTGCTGTGCCAACTGTAACTGAAGAAGCAGCTCCACCTATGCCTTCTAAGCATAAGTCAAATAAATCAATTTTGTTTGAAACCATTACGCTTTCGTACCACTCAGACTCAGCCGCCACAAATCCCGCCTGTTCGTTCCTATCCTCCACCACCCACCTGCCAACTGTGACACTGGGGCTTGGTTCATCCCCCCGGGACACCTGCATTGGATCCATACTGTAGAGTGAGTTCTCCAGACCTTCAGACAAGGGCACTGCGCAGTGTGGAGTTATGCCACCAAATTTAGACAGTTGGTTGCTGACACAGAGTGGAAGAAGGTGGCTTAACATTTCCAGTTCTGCCAAGGGCTTTAGGGCCCCATTAAAGATGAGTTGGCCTGGGCGGAGCTCTCTGCTACTTTGAATGGCCTCATTGATCTTAGTATCTATATTGATGCCCATCTGTCTGAGCAACAACAGGAGTGCTGGGCTGAACTAAACCTGTGGGGCTGCCTAGGCAAAAGTCAACACTGCCTCTGTGGAAGCCTGGCGATAGATGTGGCTAGGAAAAGACTCCCCTCTGGAGAAGAAGTTGCATCAACACACCCAAGGCCTTTGCCTATATTGTGGGGAGTCTGGGCATTTTGCCCAGATCTGCCTGAGGAAAGGAATATCCACCTCCTCTTCAGGAAACTCTGGTCTGGCTTCAGTAGAGGTGCATTGTCTAGACCCCACACTGACCATTCAACCAGCCCCTCCAATTCTCAAGTGCCACCAAACCCTGAGAGACACCCTTGCTCATCATCCTTCACCTACAGCATCCATCTGAGGTGGACATCTTTGTTCTAACCCTCTTAGACACAGGATCCTCTACTAATTTCATGGATTTGACATCAGATACCAGTCAGGCCAAAACAGAATCCCGAAGTATCAGAAACTCTCTCCTTGGGCCCCATCACCAGCAGGACAGTCCTTTAGGAGTCTCAATCTGTGATCTGATCACCAAGAGTCTCTTTGTTTTAATATAATCTGTTCCTCTCACATTTCAGTTATGCTGGGTACCCCTTGCCTAGCCCTCCATAATCCCAACATTGTGTGGGGACTAAGGCAGCTCCTTTTCAACTCACCTTACTGCTGGCACTCATGTTTAGAGGGGACCTCGCTGGAAGCAGAGCTGAAGATACCAAGTTACTTGCACCAACCATAGAAGATTCAGTAGAAAGTATGTATCCCACTGACCCTGACCCATCTCTCCCTGCCAAATACTGGGATTTGGCTGAAGTTGAAGTAGTCAACAAAAAAAAAGGGGCAGACCAACTTCCCCTGCACAGCCCTATGATTGCCCCATTGATCTTTTGCCGTAGGCGCAGATTCCACATGGGTGAATATATTCCCAGATTGTGACCTGATACTCCAGTAATCCGCACCCTTACCCAACTCACCTAGCCTTTAAGTTTCTCTTATGCAGAAGCTATTACATACCCCTGATTATATTTGTTGCCCTTCTCTGTACCTTTTTTACATTTTACTGTAACTTGAAAATAGGATGGAGGAACCAAAGCATCACCCTGGATTTATATCATGTTAGAACAAAATAATTCTATTAAGGTTTTTTTGTTTTTGTTTTTGTTTTTAAATATGGCTGCACATTGAGATGATATTTAAAAGAATTATGAAAAATGGCTCCAAGAGAAGTTGTGGCATCTCCATCCTCAGACGGTTAGACTAGCATCTGTCTAGAAAGTTTCAACAGCGGCAATCCCACTTCGGGCAGAGCACTGGAAAGATGGCCTCTTGAGAGTGCTTCCAGCTCCACTTTTCTATGAGTCTATATTCTCTTTCCTGAGTAGTAAAAGCTGGTTTAAAGCCTGTCAGTGGGTGCACCTACATATGCATTAATGTTCCTTTTCTAATGCACATTAAATTTAGTACCTCCAGGCATTTATACACATACCTTTTCATCCTGTGATGCACCGGAGATCCAATGGATCAGATTAATTAATTGAGTCTGCTCTGCACACAAACTGACATGCACCATGCTGCGTTGTATGTAGTTGTATAAGTGGTGAAATGCCGGTCAGCACACAGAAAATGGCAGCAGAGCGCTTTTGAACTAAAATACCTTGAAGGTGTTTGAACTAAAACACCACGTGCGCCACCCCACTTTTTTTTTCCCCCGTGGGTTTTTTTGACCCCAGGATCTCCCAGGGTCACCCCACCCCTGCTGCTGCCTTGCAGTGTGGAGAACACCTGAATGTGTGGTGTGTGATGCCACAGACAGATCTGCAGCCCCACATACTGCACGACCATACTCATCTGGACGTGGCCCTAGTGTCACTTCAATTTGAATCAGATCTTCAGATTGTACTGACTGCACTGTGGGAACCTCTGGGGACTTTTTAAAGTTCCCAAAGCAGGTAAGCGTCACTGCCTTCCCCTCCATGGTCAGAGGCACATCCTCTCCCCTCCTCCTCCAGCTGCTGCTGCTTTCCTGCTGTCCAAGAGATAGGGAAGCTTCAGAGCTGCTCCAGCTGGGTTGCACAGGTACAAGAGGGCAGGGGAGGAAGTGTGCCTCTAAGCATGGCGGAGAAAGGGGGATTCTCTTTTGCTCTGGGGACTTTGTAAGTCCCCAAAGGCTCCAGCACACAGTTCTGTCTACAAATGCAGTGCAGTCATACCACTGCACTCCCCTGTGGCTCTTCTGTGATCCTGAGGCATCTGCCTAAGCTTGCATAACCATGGTATGGAGGAAGGAGGGAGTGGAGAGACCGTCTAGAATCAGGTATGTATTCCAACAGTCAGCGTGGCATGCTATTCTCTGAATGTCCACCCAAGTCACAATCCTGTGCAGCATGGCACACTTAACATCTCATACACCTGCATGGTAGCAGCCCCTTCTAGCACAGATTTTCCAGCAGCTGGCTGACTGCCCACTTACTAGCTGAAAGCAGGCTCCCAAAACAACATGGCCCCCATTTCAGCAATGCAGCTCTCTCTGCACTGGAGAACTGGCCCAGGGAATATGCCTTTCTGCAAGAAAGTCTTCAGGTTGGAAACAGACATCATCTTTCTTTGCCTTTGTGCTGCCATAAACATTTTTATGGAGACCCAAAGCAATAGCAGGTAGACATCCATACCTTTTGCCCTGCCACAGTATGGCTACAACAAAAGGTAATAATAAATGGTGCCACTTTATTATGGCAAATGTCTATTTGCTTCATGGCAGGAGATCTTGGACAGCCAGAGCTGCCTGCAGTCTCCCACCACACCGGGGTGGTCTTCCAGGGCTCAGCCCTGCACTTCCCAGGAATTCCTGCACAAGATTGGGCCCCTCAGGCCCTGCACAGCTTTCCCCACTTCTGGAGATGCATCTCTGGAGGCAGGGAGAGCTAGGGTTTACTATTTGCTGAGGTGCCCCAGCAATCTCAAGGAATCCCAGAGATTGCTGGAGCAGATCTCTGGAAGCAGGGAACACATCACTGGTTGCCCCACAAAATCAATGTGTCATGCCAAGCGATGGACAACCAGTCCCAGGGTCAGAACAAGCAACCAAGATCCAAGGGAAGTGTGCCAAGTCCACGTGTAGGGGAGCTAGGAAGTCAGGACCAGGAGATCGGTCAGGGGAACCAAGTTAGAGATCCAGAGGGTCAGGCAGAGCACAGGGTCAGGAGGCAGCCAAGCTGGTATGCAGGAGATTAAATCAGAGTCAAGTTAGGAAGACAAAGAATCAGGCTAAACTTAAGGTCTATGAGCATGCTAAGGCAGGTAGGCAGAGAGTCCATCAGAGAGCCAGTAGAGGCACAAGCCAAGGGTGAAGCAAGTCAAATACACAATTAAGCCTCATTGCCCAGACGCTTCACCTTCCAATTCAGGGGGTTTTATAGGAAGGGATGAAGAGTCATCTGACCTGGTTGGCCACTCCAGTTGCAGGGAAGGGGTGGGTGGCTAGGCCCAGTTATCAGGTTCTGACCACCTATATCCAGCCTTGGGTTTAACTGAAGAGGCGGCAGCGTGGGATGAGCAGCTGAAGCCCCAGGTCCAGGGCAATGGCCCATCACAAGGGCTGATGCATATTTTGCCCAATGAAGCAGATCATCTGTGCTGGGACACATCCTGGCACAGGTGATCCACGTCATGTGGTGTCATCTATTTAGCTGGGCATCCCACAGCAATTCCACCACCAGAAGCTCACTTAAGAGCTCTTGAAGCACTGCTCTGCTGTGTGCAAGTGGGCTGGGAAGGTCTGCAGTACTTGTCAAACACCAAAGTATTTGGTGACTGCATCCTCTTGTTTTTTCCACTTCTCCAGCTGCATAATTAGCATCCCTGGCAGTGGCTGAATTCTAAAGACAAAAGAGACTCAGAGGCTCTGATTCTAACTCAGGCATTCAAATGCTCTCTCAGTTTGTTCAGCATCCACATCTGACCACAAGATTGCAGAGATTGTTTAGTGGGTCTGAAAACGTAAATTATAGGATGAGCCAGAGAACTGTGGGAACTTGAACCCAAGCTTCCACAGTCCTGAGAGCAGAGTGCCAGTATCCTACAATGCATTGCAAATAAGTCCCTTGAGGCAGAGCTGGCCTTAGGGAAAATGGTACCCTGGGCAAACTTGTATTTTGGCACTGACCCCCCCCCGCTCCCTCGCCCAAGTCACCAGTGCTGCTGCCCTGCCACAGGGGGGCTCTGTCTGATGTGTTGGGAAGCTAGGCAGAGCATCTGCCTATGCCAGGGACCACTGGCTGCAGCCCTGTGGAGCTGAAGCAGAGGGAGCAGGAGTCTGCGATGAGCAGCCAGAAACTGCTGGCACAGGGACTCTGGTGCTCTGTGGCCACCACAGGGCTCTTCCAGGGCCTAACATGCAACTGGCTGCGTGCAGGTAAGACTTGACCAGAGTCTTCCATAGATTTCATAGACTTCATAGACATTTGGGCTGGAAGGGACCTTGGAGGATCATCAAGTCCAGCCCCCTGCCCCAGGGGCAGGAAGTCAGCAGGGATCATAGGGATCATCCCCTGCTCCCGTCCATGGGCCGCCAGCCTGAGGATTCCTGTATGCACTGCCATGCCTCTCCCCAGGAGGTACCGGTGCCACTGCCACTCCCATGTACAGAAACCTGGGCAGCCCACCCCACCAAGGCCCCAAGCCACAGGCCGGCATTGCTATCTGCCACTCACAGTGTCTGTGTATGGCGGCCCACCCTCACCGCAGTGCCCTGGGTGGTCACCCACATTGCCCACCCCTAAGGCCAGCTCTGCTTTGAGGCGACATTCTAGTCAGTGGCACTGACAACACTGGGATGCCTGTGTTCAGCACAGCATGTCTTTTGCCAATTCAGTCTCTTGCGGAGAAGACACATGGCTCTAGCGAAAGCAGACAAGTGGACATGTGCTTTAGTGAAATAGCAGCAAGGTGACAGCACAAATGTCAACAGCAGAGTTTTCTAGGGCTGATGTGGCCTCACAGTTAGTAGTAGGTTGATCAGCTCACATGCACGGAGGAAAAGCACAAAATGTGCACCACAGATGAAGAAAATAGCACGATTAAAAATTATTCCTCTTGTCCTCAGAACCATGTACCTAATGAGCTACATTTACTCTGAACTAGACAACTGAGCAATGGATAAAAAGTGATTTACTTCTACTTGTAGCATTAATAAATTGGCAGTTGTAGTTCTTCATTCAACTGCTATGCAAAGAGGAAAAAAACTCCCCAACACAAATGGCAATTCTGCAGCATGTATCTCACATAATTACAGTAATTATATTGTCTCTGTGCTTTCTTATAAATCAGTGACAGTATATATTTAATGAACTGTTTCCTGTTGAACAGGTCCCCCCCGCCTCCCCTCCCTCCAAGTTTCAGATTTGCAGCTGGTTGCAGAAGTATTTTAAAATCACATTAACTCTTTGAAAGGCATATTCTTTTGGCCAAGAAACTGGAACTGTGTAGCAAAATGTAGGGCTGGATTCTGCAAACTTCCCCATTTGAAGCCTAATCTAACGCCCACTGAAATCATTGAAAAGGTTCCTGTTGTCTAATGGCCTTTGGACAGACTCTTGACTAATTCTTCGTCATATTAGGAATTTCACTGAGTAAATTTTGACCTGTTCTGAGGATCTGGAACAAGCTCCTAAACAGGCAAGTAAATGCTCTATATTCCACCCTGCAGTGTGTATTCCTTTCTGTAGTTGATACTCCAAAGTTGTAAGTTGTTACAGCTTCCAGTTCATATTGAACACTTTATCCTTAACCCTCAGTGTAACATTAAGCATGTGACATTTCAGTATTCTTAACTTTAACTTTAAAAGAGATGCTTGAACTCAGCTAAACGTGGGACAAAGTTTAACATGTCCCAAACTTTAAGCATGCAATGCTAAATAGATTCTTTCATTGACTAAAGATTGAACTTAAGTGCTTTGCTGAATCTGGGCCTCCATGCTTAAATAGGTAAGCATATGCTTAAAATCCCTTCTTATATTAGAACCTTTTCCCTTTGGTTCAGGTTGTGGAGCCTCATGGCTTTAGTTTTAGAGGTTTCCAGTTCAGTCCAGCAATGGCAAAAGGGATAATTGCCACGGTTAATTGTTTTATCAAGTATTTGTAGAATAAGACTCTTAGGCCATGTCCCCACATGCAAGCATGTGCAGTTCGTTTAACCGCACACATGGAATGTTAAAACGTGCCCTGCAGTGCAAATTTGCAGTGCAGGGGCAAAATTTGCTACCAGGATTTCCCAGTAGGAAAAAAAAGGGGGGGGGGGG
>NW_017729032.1:61543084-61556886 GCF_001723915.1 Gavialis gangeticus | reverse complement strand
GGGGGGGGGGGGGAATGGTGCAGTGCACACTACAATAGCATGCACCAGAACAAGCAGAGACTTGGTCCTCCAGGCATCCAGCTTGGTCCTCCTGGCTGCTCCAGGAAGAGCTGGGCAAGGGCCGTTTGCCCACAGCAGAACAGTGTGCACTTTGTTGCGGGACACTTGCAGGGATGTGTGCTGCAGCACAAAGTAGTGGCACAAATTTGTGCCACTATTATTTGTGCCTCTGCAGGCTCATGCCCCTGCACATCTGGATGCGGCCCTAATGTTCAACAGGTAATAAACAGCCACCATTTTTAACTAATCCACTGTTTGGGCTGATGGTTCAATGAAACCTTAAGCAGTATGGCAAGTAATTAATACCATTCATGCTAAGGGAGGAGAATTACAAATGCTTAACAATTTGCACACTGTGCGCGACTGGAATATTTATAGTTCTCTCGTAATGATGAAAAAGAATTAGCTCAATGTAATGCTTTCCAATGAAAAGTTTTAAAGATCATCATATAAAGAAATCAAAATAAGCATCACTACCTTTACCTGTCAGTTGAATTTTGTTAATAATAAAAAACCCCAAAAAACCAGCCTAGCTATTTTAAGGCATTTTTTGGTCACTAAGAAATACAGCCAATGAGGTTGCTGCGTAAGGCAGAATAAACTGTGATGTTAAGGCTGAAACATCTTTTCATGCAACATTGTCAGAAAATTGTCATTATTCTTCCTATTGCAGCACTGCCCAAAATGGATCAGAGCTCTATTGAAAGGGGTGTTGTGTCAGCATGCAGGGAGGCAGAGTCTGCTCCATGGAACCAAGAGCTACATTCACAAAAAGGCACCTCAACACCTGAAATTCTTACTTTATGCTCTACTTATGCCACAACCCCAAGTTATATGCCTGGGTCCCGTAAACAATGCATGGAGATTTAAGGGTAGGAAAGGGGATGCTCTCCTCCTCTTGGGATTCGCACCAATGATATCATCTTCCAGAGTTAGTCTCTCCGAAGTCAGGCCTTCTGCCAGACATTCTCTAACTACCAGTAGGGCGGTGTGAAACAGCACCATTCTGCTTCAACTTCTGTTTCAATGCTTCATCGGAACAGTTTTTTGTTTTGAGTTTTGTTTTGAAAGCCCTGTTCTGTTTCGTTTTATCAAAACTGTTTCACCGTTTCAACGTTTCACCCATAGGCTATAATGGGGAATCATGAAAATGCCTAAAACTTTGTCATTTCTTGCCTGATTCAGATGAAACTTGCAGGGATGGTAGCCCCTTCTGAGGGCATGACGCCTGCCAAGTTTCAAGGATATAAGTGCAGAGGTTTCTGGGAAACTGCACCTCAAGTTGTTAACAAGCAAAACTCCTGTCACTTACCGGCAGTGGCAGCCTCCTGTTATCTGCCAGGCAGATAGGGGGCTCGCACCCTCAAGTGGGCTGTGGGGCCGTGCTGGACTCCTCCTTGGGGTGTGGGCAGGCCCCCAATCTGCCTGCCGGATGACAGGAGGCTGCTGCTGCCAGCTGGGGCCAGCGGCAGCACCAATCTTCCCGGCACTGGGTGCGGGCTGTACCCAGCACCGGTCCCAGCTGGCAGCAGCAGCCTCCTGTCATCTGGCAAACAGACTGGGGGCTTATACCCCTGAGAGGAGTCCAGCACAGCTCCTGCAGCCCTCCCAGACACGCAGGCAGACCTTGGTCTGTCTGCCAGATCACAGGAGGCTGCTGCTGCTGACTGGGATTGGCACTGGGCACAGCCCATGCCAAGCGCTGGGAAGTTCGGTGCTGCTCCTGACCCCAGCTGGCAGCAACAGCACGCTGTCATCCGGTATGCAGATCCAGGGGCCCACACCCCCGGGAGGGCTGGGGGCTGTGCCAGAATCCTCCTGAGGAGGGCATGGCCCAGATCTGCACCGGATGACAGGAGGCTGCTGCTGCTGGCTGGGACTGGTGCTGAAGCCAAGTTAGCTCAGCTTTGAAACATTTCAAAAGTTTCAAAACATTTTGAGTGCCCTTTTTTCATTCTGAAGCTGTTTTGAAGGCTTTTGTTTCATTTTGATTTTGTTGTTTCAAGCTCAAAATGCATCGAAACAGCTTTGAAATGAAACACCCAGCAAAATTTCGCACCGCCCTAATGACCAGGCCAAGGAGAGGGAAGGAGCACAATTCTGTAGCCTAGCGGTAGGGATACTCAGGATGGGGAGATACGAGTTCCAGTCCTTGTTCTAATGACGTAAGTTACTCTCTGCCTCTCTCTCAATGAATATTTACATGCAAAATGGAACAACTTGGACATAAATTATAGATGCTATGTCCACTGCAGACTACCATACAACCTGAAGGTTAGTCCATGAGGGAGATCCAAGTGCACATCTTCTCACACAGAGAAAGGATTTGAACACAGCTATCCCATGTCTCGGTCACGTGCTCTTATCACTAGGCTGTAGGGCAAAAGTGGTCTGATCCCAGTGGCCTTCTCTGACAACACTTATGGGCATAGGCTCCACAGGCAAGATTGGGATTCCCAAACAAGGCCAAGCCCATGAGACCTCAGTGAAGAAGTGTTTAAGTGGTCACCCCACTATAACGATACAGACTCAGATCCCGCTCCCCCTCTCAGGGCAGGTTGACATGCAGCAGCTGTGTATAGACAACCCAGGATTGGCTCAAGCACCCCCTGGCCACCCACACACTTTGAACCTGGAAGCTCATGAGTGGGCAGAGAAGAGGAGAGGAGAGGAAGAGAGGGAGCAGCTACTGAGGGTAAACCCAGAGTGGCATCACTAACAAGTAGCCATTTAGAGGGTCTCCCACAGGTGCGAGTGGAAGCTGATTGGGCCCATCCTGTCCAGGACACACCACTACCAATATGACACAGAAGAGCCCCGAGATATCTCAGTGTTCGTCCACACAGCTCATTAGCTCCCCTTGCCTAGGCTGAGCATCTCTCCAGTCCTTCTCTTTCCCTGCACCACACTTGGTGCTCACCGGTGCATGTAAAGTCCATCAGCAGCCTACTGCCCATTGCTACTGTACCTTATTCTAATTACAGACAGAGGTAACTATGGAGATTTTCTATGAGTAGCACCCAGCTTGCATTTCCTGTTCCTGTCCAGCAGAGACCTGATATGAATCAATCTGCCCACTGCTTCTCTCTCCTGTGCTTGTGCCTGTGAGGAGCAGCAAGGTCACCTAGGTGGGAAAGGGCAGCTTCAGTCCCTCAGGGTAGCAGAAGGCGACCCTTAGAATCACCCCTAAATATAGATTCAGACATAGCCTATACGGTACACAGGTGGCTGTTAGATGTCCAGGTTTCTTGGTGTGTCCAGGACTATTCCACCCTCCTCAAGTTCCTAGGAAACCTTTATTGCTCCTCCAACCCAGCCACCAAAGGGAAGGGAGAACAAGATGACAATCACACACCTTCTTCCTAGAAGCCTAGGAGTTAGAGCACTTGACTAGAAAGTGGATATCTGGTCTGCAGATGCACCACAGGCAGACGGGGTTTAAAATACACAGTGCTCACTTCCCATGATGGTTAAAGCACCATCAAGCTCTGAGCTAGGCAGGGTTGAGCTCTCTTTATCCTTCTCCTGTTGAAGCTAGGCCAGCAAGCAGAAAGGAAAGCAAGAATCATGAGGCCAGAAGGAGAGCACTCAAGCAGGAATCTGAATCTGTGGCCAAGTGACATGGTCACTGTCCTGGGAGGAAATGGGCTGGGCTTTTCTGCCAACACTGATTATGTGTTTTGCATGAAATAGTCACTGGATAGACAGCACTGAGAGCAGGTTTTTACTTTAGAAGTGACATGGGGAAGAGGGTATTTTGGCCTTCATTAAGTAACCTTTAATTATGTCACAATCAATAAAGCCTATTTGAAAAGGCTTCACCATCTTATGTCTGAATTTGCATCCAGTGTCACAATAATTTAGGGGTTCATAGAAACACCACCTGTCAGAGAATTAGAATATCTGCAAAAGGCGAAGATGGTGAGAAGTAGAAGATGAAGTTACCTCTTAGAGATGGTCCTGGTTTCCTGGATCATCCTGGATTGCAGTACATAGATTCAGAAAAATATTGTATCTATTAACAAAGGACTATGGTGTTTAGCAGCAATAGACTAGCAATACGGTCATGTTCACCTGCATCCTATAACCCTAAACTCCCTTAACTTCCATCCTATGTTACCAATGATACTTAATACTATTTGTCTGGTCATAATTCTGCTCTCTTAATAAAAGATAAGTGATTCAGTAAGAAAATCCTTCTACCTTAGGGCAGTTTTAGGAATCTTGTATAGTCTAATTTTTCAAATACATATCCATTAATTTTTCATACCCAACTTGATATGCCTAAGGCCCTGATTTAAAAGTGCATTTAAAATATTGTTTTCCACATGTGCTGATTTGCCATGGAGTCCAACAGGACTTAATCTTGTATTTAAGTATTTTCCTGAATAGGGATATTTTCTTGATTTAGAACTGAAGTTTCAAGTTAGGTGCTGCTAAAAGATTCTCTTTTGAAATTTTAGATTCTAAAATAATCTGGGATTGTTTTAGTATTAAAAAAATGTTTAAAACTAGAATGTAAGGTCAGGATTCTCTTCTAAGCGTACAATAGCATTCTACACTACTTGAATTTCAAATTTGCCTACTCCTGTGCTTTTCTTTCTACATCTCAGCTTGTCAAGAAAAGATGATGATAATTTCAATAGACTGCATATGCAGAGCTCAGGAGACATCTGTCTGTCAAATAATACAAACAAGGTAGCAATGCTTAGCTCCAGGCAAATAAAGAGTGTGAAAAGCTTCTATTCCAAGGTTATATAACTTCAGATCAACTTGGCATTTTAGATCCACTACATTCTTTGACATAAACTGCCCCTTTGCACTTCTCCCTCTCCAGGAATTAAGATGTTTTAGTTTTTCAGATGCTCAGAAAATATATCAAGAAATTAATCAAACCTCTGCTTGGTAGGTTGCTGTGTGTTTGTACCTGTAGTGACATCTGGTGGTTATTTTGGGCAATGAGCTCTAGACTACAAGGCTAGAGACAGACATTACACATAAACCAGTTTAAGTGATCAGAAACTGATTTAAACCTGTAACAGAACAGATGTTCAGTGCACATAAACCAGTTTGAAAATGGGTGAAACCTGTTTGAGATAAACCTGGTTGAATGTAGTATCAGATTTAACAGATTTGGCTCAAACCAGTTTATGCAATGTTTGTCCCAGACCCCTTGTTGGTTTAAGATAAACCAGACACCCCCAGCATCCCCTCTGGGCTGGGTGGGGCTCTCTGCTCCACTGCAGGGCTGGCCTCTCCCCTCTGCTCCCTGGCTGCAGCTCAGCACAGATTTGCAGGCACAGAGTATCTGCCTGGCTTCTCCCTGCCAAGCAGAGATTATTCCCCCCTCCCCTCTGCTTTGCGCAGACACCTCAGTATTAGCTAATAGACCACACACTGGCTATGGTCCGTGCTGTGGGTGATGACAGGCAGACAGGCTTTTTGAGCTAATCAACAGATAGCTTAACACCCTTCCTTGTTCAGCAGGCTTGCCTTTTGGAGCTTGGGTTGACTCCCAGGCTTGAAATCTTGCTGTTTTGATTAGTGGAGCCCATCCACCTATCAGGAGGCAGCAAGAGGAGTTAAGTCATGCCCCTTTCCTGAGGGGAAGGGAAGAGGAATTCCCCCCGCCCCCTGGACCTGACTGAAGACTGCAACACTGTCAGGTCTGGAAGACTTCAGGGGCAGAGCCCTGGAGAGTATAAAAGGAGCTGCGTGCCCAGCACAAGGGGAAGACATCCGGGAGTGAGAAGAGCAGGGCTTAGAAGAGCTGAGGAGAGCTGCTCAGCAGGGTGAAGCAGTAGCCCAGAAGTGCCCCTGAAGACTTCCATCAGCAGGGAACAGCTCCAGCAGCTAGGCTCTCAGTGCACAGCATGGCACATGGCCCCCAGACCCTGGGAGCTGCGTGAGGTGGCTCAAATCTGCAACCTCTGGCGTGCAGCCAGAGACACGGTGCACAGGCCAGTGCACAGAGCAGGACCTTTGGAGCACTTGGGCGGCTCAGGTCCCCAACCCCCAGAACGAGGCCAGGAGCTCAGTGCAGGAGGCACTGCATATAGGGTCCAGGAGTGGACCGAGCCTGGTGCTGCATGAGGCAGCCTAGGCCTCTGACCCATAGCAAAAGGTTCAGTCCAGGGAGCCAGACAGTACTTGAGCTCCTGAGCCAGCTGACAGGGCCAAGCCACAGGCCCCAGAAGCCCTGCACAGAGGAGCCCTGTTCCCGAGGACAGCAACTGCCCCCGCCCCAAAGCCTACTGCAGGCGAAAGCAGCTTGGCACAGAGGACAATGGCCACCTTCCAGGCCTGGGAGCTGTGAGTTGCAGCGAAAAGAGGATTCCAATGGGGGAGGGGAGTCCTTGCTTGTTAGTTAAGGGCTCCTGAAAGTGGAGGTCCCACTGGTAGGGCTCCCCTAAAGTTACCAACTTCCTTGTAGGGCTTTGGAAAAGCCCAAGGGCACTGGGGTTTCCCCTTGGGATTAAGTTAATTTTTGGGGATTCTGCACCATAAGTGGTGTGATGGCATGCCTTATATTTTATGAACTCTCATGTTTGTAAACTAGTAGATAAGTAGCGTCATAGGGCTTTGCTGTTGCTATTATTTCACCTGTTGTTATTTGTATTTATTTGTGGCTTATTTTTTGTTCACCCATACTTATCTATCTATGTTTGAGGGTTATCTGTTTCAGATCAGATACTTACCTGTGACTTACCTGCACTGGTATAAGCTTTTATGTCATTTACCCAGAGGGTATCGTTTGTTACTTGTTTATATATATATCTATATCTATATATATCTATATATAGATATCTATATCTATATCTATATCTATAGATATATAGATATCTATATCTATATATATCTATATATAGATATAGATATCTATATATCTATATCTATATGAGAGAGAGAGAGAGAGAGAGAGAGAGAGAGAGAGAGAGAGAGAGAGAGAGAGAACATATCTATGTTACTTTCCCTGACTGTCCTGGCCTGGTTCTATAGGGACGGAGGGAAACTGAGCATCTGCAGTTCCCCCACACCACACCTGCCAGCTAACAATCCCCTTCAACTGGAGAAAGGGAGTATATACCCAAGTTACCTGGGCTACACTTGGAAGAGCTGTTTAAGAAGGGCTCCATTAGTTAATGGACAGAGACTTTGTTTTCTTAATGGGTTGATAAACACCGAGTTCCCTGGTGGGCAGCTCCAGAGGGGAGGGAATAATCAGAGTGTCCTGCCCCTCTCAGCAATGCCCTGTGGAAGCAAACGGGGGGGTGGGGGGGGGTGTCCCCTCTAGGATGCCCCGGCTTCTAGCCTGAGCCATTGCAGGCATGTGTCTGCATTTCTGGGATGTCTGTCTGGGTTACAAACTGATTTAGCCTAGCCAGGTTAGACTAACCTGTAAAGATTGAATCAATTCAGGCTCAGGCTTTTTGAATGTCTGTCCCTAGACCAAAAGTTTGTGCTATATATCTATTTTTGTTAGTCTGGGGGCTCATCTACATGAGACGTTTACTGTGGAGCTGCACAATTAGCTCTGCAGCAAAATCTCAGCGTCCGCATATGTGGCCCTATTAGGCCACAGTAAAGCAATTAAATCTGCCATAGGTTAGCACTTGCAAATACAAGTACTATCCTGCTGCAGAATTCTTAACTGTGCAGCCAAGCATGTGTAGACACTGACAGAGCTGGCCGGAGCAGGTAGGTACTTCAGTGTGGAGGCTGCTTGCTGACTAGCCCTGCACTGAAGCACCCTCGTGCCCCAGCCAGCCCCTCTGCAGCACATTGAGCCAGGTTGCAGCAGCCCCAGGCTGGCAGGCTGACTCTTGGGACTCCCTTCCAGTCGAAGCTGCTTTGTCCCAACTCAACGTGCAGCAGTCCCAGACACACATGTAAATGTGGCACATGGGAGCAATAAACTCTGGTGCAATATGCACTGGAATTTATTGATTCGCATTCATTTCACATGTAGACGTGCCCTGTAAGGTGCAAATCTACCCTTCCTTATATTTGAATGGTGTTCACTCTGAGGAGCCTAGTAAGGCTGGCTCCTCTCCTCAGTCAACATCCAGAAAAGGATGCATCTGAGTCATGGTACAAGATAGCTCAAATATTTGCTCCTTAGATTTCCCTTTCAGCTATGCCATGAGCTGATGAATTCCAAAGGGGAAAACACACACACCCAGCTTTATTTTTTAATTTTTTTTACTTTACCTGCAGCCCCAAAGGAGACTTCCGAAGATACTCCTCATGCAAAAAGATATACAAAGGCTTGATCAGTTGTTTGCACAAAGAATCTATGGAAAAGCTACATCTCCAGAAGAGACACGGACAGACATTAGTCTGCCTCTTGTGCCTGTTTATCTGATCCACAACAAAGAGCAGGGTGTTGATCCCTCACCACTCCTTGTTTTCTTGTGGTTTTCAATAATCTCCCAATGAGAAAAGTCTCTTTTGCTGCCATCACTGAAACACCCAATTTAATTTCCTCTGTTAAAAAGTTATTTGATGTAACATACTCGCACTCTGTTGTATCATTTTACCACCTACTCATCCTTTTCTTCACACAAATGCTTTAAAAGAAAATACAGGTCCTGGCAAGATTGCTTAACCATATGAAGTCAGAGTCAGTTTGGGCAGAATTCAAATGGAATCTCTGCCTACGTTTCCCGTAAAAGGAGAAAACACAGAATGGACAGGGTAACATCTTACAGTAACATTAAATGTGCCAAAAATGTTTCATAGCAATATCATGGGCAAGGAAATAGTTTTGTCAAAGTCTCACAAGAAACAGATTTTATAATTATTTCTTTATTACACTACAAAAGAAGTACAATCTCTAATATACATTTAAAAATACAAACTTGCTCCAGTTGTCCCAATATAAAATACCCAAACATCAGAAAAAGTCCAAACAAAAGCTTAGCACCAGCCTCCTTTGAATATCTGCGTCTAATTTATTGAGATGTACAAGCTTGAATGTTTTCAGGAGGCCTCTTAGAGTCAGGACACATAACGCATTTACATCAACTTAATTTACATCACATGTATACATTCATGTAAATTAAACTAGGAATTAGAGTGAACAGACAAGCAGCTATTCTAGCCTAGCTGTTCACAGCTGGTGCCATTACAGTACCTGGCCATAGACTTGGAATAAATAACTTGTTTGCCAGTAGCAAATGACTCTTCCAGGATGGAAGTATATGCATAGCACTTACATTGGTCTATCTTATCCCATGATCTTCCAAGTTACACCAGCATAGTGGTTTTATAGATAGACAGATCTATATCTATCTATCCATCCATCCATATATAGATACAGATATGCATAGATATGTATCTAATAGATGTATATTCTCTCTCTCTCTCTCTTGCTATATATATGTATATAAAGTGTTATGAACAGACAGACTTAGGCTTTTATAATATTATAGAGAGAGAGAGATCTAAGATATTCTATAGATTCTATAATAGATATTCTATAGATTCTATAATAGATATTCTACCTAATATTATAAAAGCCTAAGTCTGTCCGTCTGCCTGTTCATAACACTTTATTCGCACTCTGACTGGGTGACAGAAACAGCCAGAGTGCTCCAAGCGTGGGGGAGCGCCACCATGATTCTGAAGCTGTGCCGAGGACTGGACAGGGGGTGGGGGAGCCAAAGACAGCAGCGCTGCCCTCGGCTCCCCCGCCCTGCTCCCTGCAAGAGGCAGAAGAGCAGCAGCATGGGACATTCCAGCCCTCCTCCCCCCAGTCATTCTTGACAGGCAACTGGCGCACGCGTGCGCGTGCGTCTCTCTCTCTATAGATAGATAGGTAGATAGATAGATGAAAAAGACAAGAAAAGGTGAGAACGTTATGATAGGAAACATCGACCATTTGGATACAGTCCTCTTCCCACTGAAGTCTGTCTGGACTCTCAGTTTGGAAGGGACAAGATTTGGGAAGAAAGTATTAGACTTTAAAAATAAACTAAACAGTTCCGTCACCACTGCAGTGCACTAAATTCCGGTTCTCTCATCTTTTAAATCCTATTACTATTAACTTCACTGAGATCAAGATTTCAGTTCCAAACTCCACTCACTGAAGCAACCAAATCCAAGTGCCCTGGGAGACTAATGCTAGCAGATTAGTTTGGCATTGCGAAGGAGATGAAGTCCCTGGAATTAACCTCACGCATTGAAGTGGAAGATTTTTCTCTCTTCCATCTTGACTGGTAACTACGCTTGACCAAGCAGTAGAATTACTTAGAGCCTATTGTCATATAAATCCAAGTCCATTGCTAACATTCTTAATTTGATCCCCTCTTCTGTCCTTCAAAGAAGTACTTTAAACGTGTGATTAAATGGTTAAGAACAGCTTTGAAGAATAATTGAATACTTGTGCTGCCATAGTGAATGGGTGCCCTGTACCTATTCTTTACTCTTTTCATTTTTACTGCTTTTTCATGTAACTGACCCACAAATTGCATTGTCATCCTGCACGATTCAAAAACCCCAAACAACCAGTCAACCACACATACAAAGTACAATTAAGCTCAATACCTTTTCCCCATGATTCCCACCCGTCATTTTGGAATCCCAGGAATAGCTGGCCTAGCCCATTATACCAGTCAAGTTACTGTCTCCTCCTTGTGGACATATTTAGTTATTAGGTCCACTGTTAAACTGAAATTTGAAGTAAGACTGACAGATTTAACCTGGTGTGATGCGTATAAGAATGAAACTTTTTCTTTTGCCTGGGACAGGATTACTATTCAGGCAAAGGGTTTCTTTTAACTACTCAGCTCTGGCACAAGATATTAAGAGGGATTAAGTGGATTTATAGATGCACTTTAAACTACTACTTTTTGCTTGCCAGTCTCCAGATCCACTGTGCTCATTGAATCTCCACTTCTACTGCACTATCACTTCTGTAAAGTTCCCAAAGAGCCACACTTATTAACTTCTCTCATTGGTGCAAGAGCATCATTCTGTGCTCAAATCAGAGCACAGAACAAGCACTCATGATGGAAAGCCTCTCTGAATGCAGCAGCACGAATATGTCAATAGCTGAACAGCTAGGATGGTTCACAATTGTGTATTTACAGCGCCCTGCCACACAGACAAATAGCTGAGCACCACATTTTTCAGAGAATCAAAGGATTCTGCACTGTGCTTGCAGATAAAGTGTTTTACTAGTGCAGACAACTGAAGGGAGCTCAGACTTCACAGATTTCAGAAGGACAGAGGGGTCTCTACTGGCTTGTAAGATCTGGTCCCACAGGGGAAAATGGAACATGTAAGAAATGTGGAGAAGTGGAACTCTGCTGGAAGAAAAGGGCTGCAGGATTCAAGTGGAACATCTAAGTAGAGCAGTTAGGTACTGAGAGGAAATTTAGTAAATGGAGATCAATGTCAAAAGAATCAGCAATGCATGGAGTTAAATGATAACCTTTAAAACAGAATTTCAAAATATTTATGCTCTGGAAAATCTTTAAATACATATTTTGACTCTAAGGAAAAGGACAGTCCAAACTGTAAAATTTCCCCTGTGTTGGCACAGCTTGTTCTGATTTTTTTTATTTTATCCAAGAACAAGATCCAAGATCCCTAAACACAGGGCTCTAAGTCAAGCACATTTGTTTTCACTTTGACATAGTAATGAAATATGGCATATGGGGAAAGTGTCTATGTTTCTTACAGGAATCACTGTAAGACACATGAGTGAGATAGAGAAGAATGGGATTTTGGTTCCCCACAAACAACCCAGGAGGTAGCAGTTATGTTAGACTTTGAAAGTTCCAATATCATACTGTGCATAGTGAATAATGTATGCAGTTAAGGGCTTAATTCATTACGGGGCCTCAAGACATTTTAGTGACTGAAAGTGATTTGTAGCCTGACAAATCAACATTCACACAATACAAAGCTGACTTATTGAACTCCAGTTGCTTTGCAAGATGAAACATAAAAGAATCCATTTGTAATTATCAAACTCTTGGTGGTTTAGTCATTGCTGTCACTGGCAAAGAACTGTATCTCACCTTACTATCTAGCTCTTGGAGATGCATGTTAAATGTATTGTTCTTCATCTCTGTCATTAATGAGCAGTGACCACTTGTCCCCTTCTTCCTCTATAGAGCCACTGTGTCTAGACAGCTTGTCTGAAGTCAGAGAAGAGAGGGACACTTGACTAATCTGATCCCAGGCACTGGTTCTGGGCAAATCCCGTCTCCTATCATCCATCCCAATGTGAACACTGATTTGAGAAGGAGTCAGTGGCTTCATACAGCCCTGAGCTTGGGCTTCATAACTTTCTGCATCTGGTTTCTTGTAACTGAGAAAAGAAAGACAGAAGAGTTTATAAACAACTACTGTGTGAAGCACTAGCAGAGAGCTATATCAGTATTAGAAAATATGAAGACATTTCTAATGCTCATCTACTACTTGCACTGCAGAAGAAACACTAAAACATTCTACAACAACACAGGCACTATCATTTGCCGTTTATTCAACAGTGCAGTTCCACCATGATGCCCTTGGAAAAGAAAAGCCTAGACATGCTGGACTTTGAAGTCTCCCCAGATGTTGCTGTGTTTTCATGAATCTAAGCTTTTATTTTAAAAAGATTAAGTCCTAGCCCCTCTGGTTACAAAGATCATAACCCTGCACAGTAAAAGCCAATACTGTGCCCTGGAGCCCAGAATCAAACAGGACTTAGATGGCTCCCCAACATTTGACCTTAATAATTTCTTAGCATGGCATATAAAACCGTAAGAATAGATAAAAACAGAAAACAATGAAAAGCCTTACAGAAACTCCAGAGGTTTTGGATAACTTTCCAAAGAAATGTTTGGGAAGAATCCTATAAGTACACATCCTGATTCTGCAACAATTCAAGCTTACATAGAACTTGACTTGTTTGAATAGTCAATGGGCCTGTTTACCTGAGCTAAGTTGGGTAAATACTGAAGCATCTGCAGCATCACAGTCATAATGCCAGAACAGATTTCCCATATTAGAAGTTATAATAATAATAATAATAATAATAATAATAATAATAATAAAGCTTTCCAGAACACAGCTGAGGTTGACATGTTCTTTATCCATTATCTGATGCAAAGCTTTACTAAAGGCAACTGCAGGCATCATAAAGGAGCCTGATTTTTCAAAAAGTGGGCGTTTAGCACCTTCTGAAACTCAAGCCACTAAAAGAATCTCAACTGGGCACCCACCCCCTCTGGCGCACACTTCTCCCCCTCCCCCCATTAGTCACTTCCGACAATCTGGTTATGGTTCAGCAGTTGAATTATTTCCATCGAAATGTAGTGCAATATATTGTCAGCTACCAAGTGAAGTATAATAAACCCACTTCTTTGCTTCCCCTCTTCTCTCTACTAACTTAACATTTAATTCAAGACAGAAATGCTAGTGTGAGGCCATGGGTAACTCTTTTTTGAAAAGCTTCAATTAATAATGAATTATGATGGAACGCACATTTGAATGATCTGATATCATGAGGTATTCCCTGGAAAAAACTCTGATCATCATCTCATTTGGTATTTAAGTGGATCTCAAACACAGCTGTTCCAGTCAAAACTGTAGCCTCTAGTTAAAGGATAATTGGAATGGGAATAGATATCAAGTCTGCTCATTATAATGATGGGCATCCCTTTTCATAGTTTCATAGTTGGCAGGGTCGGAAGGGACCTGAGCAGATCAAGTCTGACCCTCTGCCATGGCAGGAAAAAAAGTAC
>NW_017729032.1:61515220-61538084 GCF_001723915.1 Gavialis gangeticus | reverse complement strand
GGAAAGAGTACTGGGGTCAAAAGACCCCAGCAAGGTGATTGTCAAGCCTTGTCTTAAAGACCCCCAGGGTAGGAGCCAGCACCGCTTTGCTTGGAAGTTGGTTCCAGATCCTAGCCGCCCTGACAGTGAAGTAGTGCCTCCTGATGTTGCCTCCTTGATTTTTGGAACCAAGCACTCACAAAAGATAGCATTGCTTGGTTATTTTAAGTGTGTGACAGCCTAAAGCAGTGCCTTAAGAGTCCCAAATGAAATACAGTCAATACTTACTGACTGGTGGGTGTAAAACCTACCACTTTAGTTGCAAGGAAGATAGCACCACAGACACTGATGAAGCTGCCATGGCTGCGGAACCCATCCATGGCTGAAGCACGATACCAATGGGCATAAACACTCCTAAAAGGAGAATGAACACACACACATATACACATTACTACCAAATTCAGTCTTAAGATTGAGTGATTTATCACTGTAACATTAAAATGGCCAGACAGTCCAAAGCATGATTTGTGGAGCCCTCAGATCAGTTGGTGGTTGACGCAGAGAAAAAGGCAGAGCTCTTCAATGAGTTCTTTGCTTCAGTACTCCTTAATACTGACCAAGACAATTCCCCCACCTTGAGCATAGACAGATGTCCAAAAGGCGCCAGACCACCTAAGGTTAGTGCTGACTTAGTTAAAGAGCACTTGGAGGGGCTGAATGGGTACAAGTCAGCCAGCCCGGATGACCTCCATCCATGGGTGCTGAAGGAACTGGCCAGTGCCATTGCTGAGCCGCTGGCATGGCTGTTTGAGCTCTCATGGTGTTCCGGCCAGGTGCCTGAGGACTAGAAAAAGACCACCGTGGTGCCCATTTTTAAGACAGGGAGAAGGGATGAGCTGGGTAACTTTAGGCCAGTCAGTCTTACCTCTATCCCTGGAAAAATAATGGGGGGAAAAAAAAAAAAAAAGTCAAAGAACACATTTGTGAAGGCCCGGCATGAGAAATGATGCTAAAAGGAAACCAGCATGGGTTCATCACAGGTAGATCCTGCCCAATAAAACTTATAGCCTTTTATGACCAGGTCACACACTGCCTTGACACAGGAGCTGAGGCCGATGTCATCTACCTGGATTTTAGGAAGGCCTTCGACACAGTTTCGCATCCTATTCTCATATGGAAGCTAACGGGCTGTGGAGTGGACCTCTACACAGCCAGGTGGGTAGCTAACTGGCTTAGGGACCACACCCAGATTGATGGTGGATGGGTCAATCTCGGCCTGGAAGGAGGTGGGCAGTGGGGTCCCACAGGGTTCGGTCCTTGGACCAGTGTTATTTAATATCTTCATCAGCGATTTGGACAGGGTGTGGCGAGCATACTCTCCAAGTTCACAGTTGATACCAAGTTATGGAGCAAAGTTGGGCAGGGAGCAGATACAGGCCAACCCGGACAGGTTAGATCAATGGGCGGAACAAAATAGGATGAAATTCAACAATGGTAAATGCAAGGTACTCCACCTAGGAAGGAGGAATCCCCAACACAGCTACAGGTTTGGTGATGACTTCCTCAGCAGCTCAGAGGCTGAGAGAGAGCTTGGAGTCATAACTGGGCTCCAAGATGAACATAAGCCAGCAGTGCAACGAGGCCACCAACAAAGCAAATTGCACCTTGTTGTGTATTAACAGATGCATGACCAACAGATCATGGGAGGTGATGCTCCCCCTCTGTGCGGAGGTGATGCTCCCCCTCTGTGCGGCATCCCCCAACTGTGTCCAGTTTTGGGCGCCACACTTCAAGAGGGACATGGAGGATCTGGAAAGGGCTCAGAGGAGGGTCACTCGCATGATTAGTGGTCTCCATGAAAGATCCTACGAGGAGAGGTTGGGAGATCTGGATCTCTTCAGACTTTACAAAAGATGGCTGAGGGGTGACCTTGTAGCCGCCTATAAGTTTACCAGGGGAGGAGAGCAGGGAATTGGGGATGCGCTGTTTCCCAGAGCGCCCCAGGGAGTAACTTGGAATAAGGGGTGCAAACTAGTGGAGTGTAGATTTAGGTTAGACATTAGGAAGAAATTTTTTTACAGTAAGAGTCATCAGAGTCTGGAATGGGCTTCCAAGAGAGGTGGTACTATCTTGGAGGTCATCAAGAGGAGGCTTGACAATCACCTGGCTGGGGTCATCTGACCTTGGTTCACTTTCCTGCCAGGGGCAGGGGGTCAGACATTATGATCCATTGGGTCCCTTCTGACTCTATAATCTATGAATCTCTATAAACACAGATATATCAACCTATGTGCATACACTGCCTTCTAAACACAAGCCTTCAGAAGTAAAGAACTGTTTCTGCATAGATTCAACTTCAGAACTGTGACCAAACATAAAAGTACTCTTCCCTCCCTGCCACTCTGGGGTGACAATCCATATGATGGGTGGCTATGAAAAGAGAGGACAGCTTGAAGATCTTTTTGAGGAGGAACATAAAAAAAACCCTTTTCTCCCACAAGTCTGTTGTTAGCAGGGAAACCTTGGCAGAGCTCAGTGAGCCCAGGCCAATTTGTTAACCCTATGCGGGTCAGTGTGGAATTTGTATTCACACCACTATAAGGGCTGGTGGAGAGGAAAAAAAAAGGTGGGAATGTGTAACGGGTGGAATGTCCACATGTGGTTTACTCAGTACTTGACATTCAGCCAGTTAATGATAGTTGGGTTGATGGATATAGATGGGACACTATTTATAATAATCCCTCAAAAATAAATGCAAATGAATGTCTTTGGTAGCAGCCCTACCTACAATTTGATTTCAAATGGAAATTGTTTGAGGCAAGGATTGTTTCCATCTGTCTTTGCGTTGGAGGGAAGTGTAAAGGTTGGGCCCAGTCACTGCCACACACACACAAGCCCACAACGTATGTAAAAGCAGCCAGAAGCGTTAACCTCAGCGCATCAGGTCTTTGTACTTTCGAAGTGCTGTAATACTCGAGTTATGTCAGGGGGCCAGATTGTGATCATTATTGCAGTACATGGTGCTTGCGACTTTCCAAGGCCTCACAGTACACTAGAATCAGAACTGAGAGAAAGGCTCAGGAGTGCCTGGCCCCTACATCATCCACTAGACAACAAGCCCTCTGCTAGTCTGTAGTGATCATTGTCTCTGGCTGTACTGAAGTTAAAGCTACATGGCAGCTTATTTCCATATTACTGTAATAGTTCATGTTAAAAGCTCTGTAGGCTACTATTAAGCCAGTAAGACTGTAGCCCTGTCACTTGATACAATTAAAACTAGTGTGTACAAAGTACACAGAAGCCTACAGTAAAAAAAGCAGTATTACTTTAGAATATGGATAGATCAGATAAAAAAAAGGTAATAAACTTGCCCTGTCTCTATGTTCTGTGATTAGAATGGTTTTGAAAACAGGAAGACAAATCCAACTACGATGCTGTCTCCCCAAGTAAAAATGAATGGGCTTTGATGTAAACATCTTATAGAATTATTAATGATTCTCACAGGTTTAAAAAGTTGGGAAAGGGCAATGATTTTAAATGCTCACAGAAACTTATGGGGATTTTTTTCTTTGTCAAATTGTTACTAACAGACTCTTAGGGAGCTCCATATACTTCCTCATTTTGCTTCTTGAGCAGAACTGGGAGAGAGATACAGTACAGAACAGCTCTTTCTCTTACAAGCTGAGATTTAGCAGTCAAGTACCTGCTGCTATGGGTATCCCAAGCAGATTATAAATTAAGGCAAGGACCAGATTTATTCGTATTCTTCGTACAGTTCTCTTTGATAGATGAATGCTGGCAACCACGTCCAGTAAATCATTCTGAAAGACACGAGAACAGTGAGACAAAATTCTTCAGACCCTTACAATCATACACTTCTCAGTAGCCCAAACCAACCCAAATAGAAAAAAATGCATTAAACAACTCAGCTCACTCTAATAAGAACAACATCTGCTGCTTCAATGGCAACGTCAGTGCCTGTTCCAATAGCAACACCGATGTCAGCCTGGGCCAGTGCAGGGGAATCATTGACTCCATCTCCAACCATGGCTACCTTCTTCCCTTCATTTTGGAGTTCCTGGACCTTTGCGACTTTGTGAGAAGGAAGAACCTCAGCAAACACTTTTTTTATGCCAACCTACATGGAGGGGGAAAAAAAAGAGAGAAAATAAGGCACAAGCTGGTTATTATAGCTTTATCGTGGAAGAAAAAGCTTTAAAAGGGCTCGTAACATTTTATGAACCTTTTCATGTTCCATTCAAGTTGCTAATGTACTGCACAATGGACTAACTGGAGCTATGCCCCATTTTCAATGCAGAGAGGATGCTTGCAGAGAATACAGGCACCAGTAAATCATGCTTCACTGATTCAGGCATTGCTCTGGATATGCTGTAGTAGGATTTCTTTGGCAGAAGGTAAAATGTCAATGCTCTAAGGGTTAATGGAATCATTTTCCAAAATTACCACACTCTTCGGGGCACTTACCTAAGTAAAAAAAGTACAGGGATGGATGAACTACCACAAGGAACAGAGTGTACAGTGAGTGCTCACTTACTCTTCAGTGGCATTTTAGTCAGCTTTATTAATCCAGTTTTACATAAACTAATCTACATAATCCTACACAATGTGGAAACTCATCGGGGCAGAGCTTGTCCTTCCTTTGCTCCAAGCATCATGAACATCTAGGCAAAAGCTAAAATAATCAGCTTTCCAGGTCATCAGGCTAAGCGTTGTTACAACCTATAAGATCTATTTGAATACAGACCAGACTACCTGTGTAGCAATGGCTTTAGCAGTTTTTCTGTTGTCCCCTGTTATAAGAACCACATCGATTCCCATGGTTTTTAGGGTGTGCACAGCCAGTGCTGCTTCCTGTTTGACAGTATCTGCTATTGCAATCATCCCACACAATGCACCTTCAAAGAAACACCAACAGTTAAAAACTTGCAGATAGATATAGGAAACAAAGTGGCCTACAGAAGCTAAGATGATTTCATTCCCATTCCACTCCTCTGACTTATACAGTGACAGGTTTTTTTCTTTGTAGTTCACATTCACAAATAACTTATCTAAAAAAGGTAATTTGTATTTTGTCCCTTTGAGTTGTACATCAAATATTTATTACCCTGGGAGGAAAGGTGACTTTCTAAACAGGGTATTTGCAAGGTCAGCATCCAGGCACCATGAAATGGTATTTGCATTCCCACTAAGTCATTTCAAAGAATATTATTTACCGTCCATAGCCACCAATACAGCTGTCTGTCCTTTCATTTCATGGCCTGTCATTGCATCATTAACATCATTTGAAATATGCAAACCGTTACGTCTCATCCATTCACGATTTCCAATCACCACTAAGTAGGTGTGAGGGGCTGCTGCACCTTAGTGAACAGAAGTAAGAATGATGAGGAACTTCATTAACATCCACAATAGCCTGAGGAGCAACTGTTGAGGAGGAGCCAGTCCTGTTATGTTTTGGGTTTGGAGCAAGTCATAATTGTTTTCTTGTATTTTATTGTGCTGATATATATGGCACGTTTGGTCTCATTGGGAAGCCCATGTTATGCTGTATCTATTTTTACTCTTGTTATCACTGTATGGATTATGTTATGCTAGCTATTTATGTCTTTATGATTTCGGATATGTTTTAGCCAGGGAACACAGGGAATGGGCAGAACTGCTAATTATCCCTTGCCATTGTGCTCTAGGGCCAGGACAATTGTTACTTACACTAGCACAAAGAAGGAGCCACAGGTTGGATGGACATTCCTGCACACTATCCACCTATGATGGGGACAACTGACTCTATAACAGCAAAGGCAACTGGAAAAATAGCCCGCGAAGGCTATTATAACTTTCTGAAAGATTCTGATGACTCATAAAAATTAGAATAATGCTCTAAAGAGCCTAGCTAGGCTAAAATATCTGTCTTTGAATTTCAGGCTTTGCAGGTTCACTGGTCCCAGTTCCCAGGACAGGAAAGCTGGAAGGAAGGCTGATCTCTATAACTCTGCAACGACTCCCATGGAAGACTAGGGGCAGCCAGATGACTAAAGAACCAGTACCTGTTTTATTGTCCTGTCTCCTAATCTATGGTCCGTTCTGTTTGCATAATTCTTTCATCCTATGTAAATAAATCCTTTTGCTGTTTGACTCCTTACTGATTGCCAATAGAAAGAAAGATTTCTGAGCAAGTAATATTCTAGGTGACTTTCTCCATGGAGAAGAGAACCTGTAATTTCTTCCATAATCCAAAAGTGGGGGACACTTGGGGCTGACAGAGATCCCTCACTTTAGCTTCAGAGTCTGTTGTAAGGGCAGAAGAACTGAGATGCTGGGAAAGGGATCCATTTCAGGACAGCCTCAGTCTGTTCATTGGGGCAAAGGGCAGTACAGTGGGGAGAAATTCAGGTCTCATGGGACCCCCCCAGAAAGGTTTGTGACAGGAGGCAAAGCCAGATTAGGATGGAAATGATCATAAACCTGTATTAGTTAAAAACAGATGTGAAGTTGTTTGGGATGATAAAGCTGGACTGTTAGGCAATGGTCATCTCCTGAAGCTCTTGTAGTGGACTGGGACTTGCCTTGGTTTTATTTATTTAGCAACAAAAACTAAAATGTGTCTCACACTCATTCTATTATTAGGCCTCCTACAACATAATTTGTATACATTAGAAAGCACTTTTTGACCTTAGACTGCAATTCTGCAAACACTTATTCATGCAAGTCATATACAAGGTGGGGAAGGGTGGTATCTTGGAGACCGACTCACTGCATTAGATAGATAAGCAGTCCTATGATCTCATGCATGCACATGGACAATAGCGTACCTTTACAAGTTTCACATTTAGTAGTGCCCACCCACTGCATGCATGTGCTTCATAAAATGTCATCTTAAACTTTTCTGTAATTTCTAATGTTCTTTAAGGGGTGTATATTTTATTCCTTTAGTGTAAAACCATAGGTTTCCTCCCACATATACAGTAATAATGTTCCAACAAATGCCACACAGCAGCAATTAATGAAGTGTAATTTAAGTTTGAATTGCTCAAGAATCCTACATGATAGGTAGGGAAATGCTATGTCAATCCCTTTTATGATAGGGTAATGGTCAGAGTGCAAAGATTAAATTAATTCAACGATTCCAGTGGTTTCTCTACAAAGTCCTAGCACAGGCAATCCTGGAAGTGAAGACTGTGCATTGGAGAGAAGGTGACATGTTAGTGGAAAATGTTGAAAATCTTTATAAAAAGGAACAAGGTAGCTCCCATGGCCTGAAAAAGACCCATAGTATCTTTGAATGTTATATATCATCCCACATAGAAATCACACAGATTTGTCAACATCCAAATTTAAGCCACTTAAGTGAATTTTGCATCTCTAAGGGCATTTTTACACATGCTCTAGGAGGCGCAGGAAAGCGCTTTAATTAGTGAGCTGTGCTAATTAAAAGCATGATTGTCATGTGCATCAGCAACCCACATGCTGAAAAACAGTAGTGGGACACTTTGAACTAAAGCTTATCAAATGAGCTTTAGTTCAAAGCGCCCTGCCACCATTCTTTAGCACAGGGATACTGATACACGTGATCCTAGAATCTGATGGAGCGTGATAATTTCCGTGCTCCAACAGACTCATTAATCAAGTCTTGTCCGACATGCTGGATTTTCTGTGTGTCAGAGCTGGCTCCCTGCACATCTATAAGAACCCTAATATATTAATTCCCAATATATTTGTTCAACCATTAAATACACTTCTTTAATAAGCACCTCCAGAGGATATTTGAATAGATGAAAATATAAAACTTCATCCAAAGCATCCAAGCTGATATACAACTAAGAAACTAGCACGATAAGGGTGACAAAGCAAGATGATTGGGCAAAGTGTTTCCAGTTCCCAAAGGAATTACAATGCTAACTAGCCAGTTTTGCTTTCTCTTTCCCTGTCATTCTTTTCCATGGAGGATTGCTCTGCTAAATTAAATGTGTGGCTGAGTAAGGAACATCTCATTACCCATTTGTTGTAGGTGCTTCTACAACCCCCATCACCGTGGTGTCTAAGTTCTCTGTGAAGTTTCCAGATACAATGGCTATTTTGCAGTTCCTTGCACCTTTGATTTAGCCCACTTGTACTTGTGATGGACTATGAGCCAATAGGACAGACCTACCATCAGGTTCGGATATCATGATCAATGAACTGTGTTTCAGGGAAACAGTGCCGTCCCCATGCAGGTCAGCATTCCGCTCATTTAGACTGTGCTCCTTCTGGCCTAAGACAGCTTCAACACCACTGACTTTACAGCTGATTCCACAGCCTGGTACTGCCTGAAAATCCATGCAATACCCCAGGCTCTCTGTACCAAGTTCCTGCAAACATAACAATTACAACATATAACAATTTAAATCTTCAAAGTGCTACACATGTTGACTATTTGTACCCACAACACTACAAAAAGGTGGGTCTTCTCCCCTTTTTACAGAGGAAGAAACAGGCAGAAATGTTCTGAGATTTACCTACATGTACATAGAACAATGTCAGAACAAGAGCTAGAGATCAAAAATTACTTAGGCCCAAGCACATTACTTTTATAGCATGATTTGTGTGTCATTTAGGCCATAAATAGCACTATGCCACATGTTCATTGAATTAGTGGTGCCATGAAATGACAAACCAGACACAAAGAGATGCTACATAAAGTGTGGAACGTGTTTATGGCTGGTTTGCATGGTGCCATAAATTGAATGTGTGGCATGCCTTATCATCCCAATGCCAACAATCAGCTGATTGTCAGTATTGGGACCTGGGCAGCCTCCAGTCTAAAACCTAGCTGCCCTGGTTCTGACACTGACAATTGCTGACTGTCAGCATCAGGATGCGAGCTTGTCAGAACCCAACATTTGGCTGCTTTGCCCTGTGGGAGCTACAGGACAGGGTCTTTAAGGTGAACCCTGGGAGACTCATCACCACCAGGCCCTTCAGAGCTTATTGTCAAGCCCAGCCCCAGACAGCTTCAGGTCTAGAAGCCTGTCCATGGCCAGCACTGACAAACATGCATATTTGGTAGGGCAGGATGTGTGATGTTCAGGATGGGGCATAAAATTCCTCAAATCTCAATTGTGCCATTGTTTCAATATCTGTCAGGAACCTTATTAATTCTATTATTAGACTATGAGAAACGGATTGCTGTACTAGGTCAGATCCCAGGTCCACCTATTCTGGCATTTGGTCTCTGATAATGGAAATAAACAGTTCTTCAGAGGAAGAAGATAGCTGGCCATAGATGCTGCTGGACTTTCATATTACTATAGGTTTCATATTACTACCATAAACACACACACACAGTTCTTGGAGTGGCTTGATTTGACCATGAGACTAGGAATGAGCTAAAAGTTGATGGTTTTCAAGATTATTTTAACAAAAAATCTTCTGACAGTAACCACTGCCATTAAGTGAGAGAGAAATGGATGCACAGGCACAACATTTAAGAATGAGGTTGCCAAGAACATTTTTTAGAACTCTAAAGAGATATAAAGGAGGGGAAAACAGGAAATTATAAGACTAATGAACAAAATTAATCTCTGAGGAGTTATGCTGAAGTCAGAGCTACCCTTGGCTTATCAAGTAGTTTTATGATAGCTTAAAAGCACATGGATGTAATAGTAATACCTGTAAAAAGATAAAGAATCAGCATTTCACACAAGCTGTGGTCAGGTGAAGATTGAGGCATGTGATCTTACTGAAACAGGTTGGGCACAAGAAGTAGATGATTTGACCACCACCAACCATCAGAGGAAAGTGAGTTTAAAATAAGGCAGGCAGACAGAATCATTACCCTGACAGAATTCCTCTCTTTCCAAATACGCATTTTAATTTTTCTAAATTTTACCTCTAAAGATTTCTAACAGATGTGTTGAATACTCATCTTGTTGCCAATTTATCATTTTATAATCATTTCAACCAATGTTGGCCAGAAACCCAGTCACATTTATGTAAGCATAACAATCAGCTGTTATTTACAACTGCCTTCCTCTTTTTTATTTCCAATTGCACTTTCAGGGGGTTGAAGTAGACAACTCCAGAGGTCCCTTCCAACCTATGATTCATCCTTCCTGAAGCATTTGAGGAACACATGCCATCAATGACCTTTGTGGATCTGCATACAGATTACTAATTTCACAGGCTATTAATTAATTTCTCAAATCCGAGGGCTCACATTTTAATATTTAGGTTTCTTTAAAACTTTCTGTCTAAATTTAGTGATAAATGACTGATTAATCAAGCTGGCTACAGTTGGACAGTGTGTGGGAAGACACTACGCAGGCTTCTTCACAGTTACTTTATTCTATATATACGTAAGAAAATTCCATGTCCTGCTTTACCTTAGGGGAACATCTATTTACAAAATCGTGTTAGGGGCTGATTGTCAAGACACCTGAATTATTATTAAAGTTCCTTGAGGTACCAGTTGAAACTGTAAACCCCACTGCACCATACAGAAGCAGCCTCTCTCCTGAAGGGCTTTGAACGAGGTAGGAAAGACAGACAAAGGTCAAAGGGACAGGGTTGTGGCATGACTTTACCAGTGCCACATCTTAGGTCAATGGCAGAGTTTGAATCAGAACCCAGAATTCCAGCTCAGTGTCCTATATGCTGGACTATGCAATCTCACAATTTTATCAATCGTGAACCTCACACAGTCTACCAACTCAAATACTCACTACTGTAAGTGTTATCAAAAGCCCAGCCTAAACAAATAAGTGTTTCATTCTACCCCACAGCTCACCAAAATCAGGCTCTGACAAAGCTAAAGGGGAAAGTGGATCTCTGATGAATTCAACCCATGAAAAGTTTAAAATATGAAAGTGAGTAAGAATGACCAAGCATCTCTTAACTTGCATTACAGCAAGAACACAGCGCGTTAATCTCTAGGTCAGTGATTCTCAACCTGGTTACTGAAGCATCCTGTTTCAAGGGTGCCACACAATGTTAGCATTAATAGATGTGCAAACATGATTCACAAGTTTTTGCAACAGAAAAATTACTCTAGTATTTTCCATAGCCAACAAAACAAGTGAAAATTAAAAGCTAGCAATTGTCAAGGCATGCCTAAAGCTTAAGATGGTTGAGAACCACTGTTCTAGGTTAATTACAAGATTCCAGAGAAGTGGTTCCAACTCAGACTCTACACAAGATGTCACAGAGCTAATGTTTGTCACTTGGATCAAGCAAAGAGCTGGCACACACACCCACTCCACAGCCAGGACTGAAAGCCACAAGAGAGCATCTCCTAAAAGATTTAGACTAAAAAGTCTAAAAATTCAGACTCTGGATTCTCACTTCTCAGTCCTGATTATGGAGTGGGTCTGAATGTCAGCAACAAAAGCAGTACTTTGCTTGATCTTAGTGACAAACATTAGCTCTGTGACATATTGTGTAGAGTCTCAGTTGGAACCACTTTTCTGGAATCTTTTAATTAACCTAGATCAAGTTAGGCAATTAGGCAGGTCTTGTAAAATTGGGCCTATTGGACTGCACTAACTAATTCAGTGCAGTATACCCTTGAGCAGTACCTACAACGACTTTTTTAAAGCAGTACCTCTTTGCAGTATTTAGTTATAGCCATTCCCAAGGGATGTTCACTGTTGGCCTCTGCAGTGCCCACAACTGCAAGAACCACCTTGAGAGACAGGGTATCCGTGTCCCCTAGCAGAAGCACTCTCATGACTTTAGGAACTCCATGGGTGATGGTCCCCGTTTTATCAAACATCACAGTCTTTATCTGAAAGAAATGTATTGTGCTTGATTAATACATATAATGTGAAAGCCATGCACAGCCAACTTAAAGATGGCAGTAAAAACAATGTTTCAGGAAGGAGATATTAACCTTGTGGGCCATCTCCAGAGGTTTTCCACCTTTGATAAGAATACCATTTTGAGCAGCCACTCCTGTGCCCACCATGACTGCTGTTGGAGTGGCCAGGCCCAAGGAACAGGGGCACGCAATGCACAGCACAGTGATAGAAGTTTGGAATGCAAACCTGATGATTATTTCAGCTTTAGAGATGTTTTTGCTCCGATGCTGCAAAAAGGAAAAAAAAAAGTTGTCTGCTGAAAAAGCTAATAAAGGACAGAAAAACACAGATGACAAGTCCCCATAATGGCAAATCCATCACTTTCACACTTCTCTGACTTACTTCTGACCCACAAATCCACCTTCAAAATGAATAAGTAATGTAAATGGAAAATCACTGTCTTGCAGACTAGCTCGCATGCATTCACATTACCTACCATGTTTTGCCCTCCCCACTCCTGACTGAGTAAGCTGTCTTTGGGATGCACAGCTTCCCACAAGCTAGGAGTCTGGCAGATACACTTGACACTTTCCAAACATGATTAAGCTGCTAGTCATCTTTCTAAAGCCGAACAAAACACTTGGCAACAGAAACAGGGATATGCATATGTGCTTTTGGTCAGTACTTTCTCTGCTCCCTGAAATCCAGTCACTGGACAATATTCATTCTCACTGAAAAGCCATTGATTTCAGTTGTGTTAGAACCCCTTGCAGAGCTGGCATGGCAATTTGGGCCAGTGGAACGTATCTACACTGTTGAGAACCCTTATAAGTTTCCAGGACAAGGGTGCTTACTACCCTCAGTATCAGGCTGTCTGGGAAAGCACATAAGACACATTAATTACATAATTTAAGAACATATATTGGTACTAATAAAGCTACTTACTGGGAAGAATTTCTGAACAACTTCGAAATTGATAAAGCCCATTGCAATCCACACAATCAATGTTACTGTTGAAATTATGATGATAAATGGAACAAAATAGCCACTAAACTTATCAGCCAGTTGCTGAATTGGTGCCTATAACAAAAGAGATTTAAAATTGTTTTAGGAATGAGGTATGAAAGGTAAGCACAGGCAGGATGTAAAGAAAAACCTTATAATCAAACACTTTTCATTTTTCTTCTTAATTCTATTGTAGAATCAGTTACATACAATGTCACAAAAAAGGGAAGCCTTCTTGATTTCTCCTCAGTCAAAAATGTAAGATTTTAATTTTTACCTTGGACATCTGAGCTTCTTCCACCAATTTTACAATTTGTGCCAGGGTAGTGTCAGGGCCAACATGAGTTGCCTTAACAAGAACAGAGCCATGTGCATTTATAGATCCTGCAATCACTGTGCTGCCAGGTTTTTTAGTGACGGGCATGGCCTCCCCTAAGGGGAAAAGAAATATAAACAACAGGGTTAAGAAACTATCTAAATAAACCATGTGTGGGAACAGCTGTGTAAGAAGAGCTAGCAGACTGCATGCTGGCTAACTAGTCAACATTTTGAATTGCAATTTGAAAATAAAAAAAAAATTAAATGCTGTTTCCAATAGAAACTTTCTGTAAGTTGCATTACATTTCAGGGAAATGTTCTGCATGCTCTATTTCACAGCAGCCACCCAGGCAACTGCCCACTGTCTCTTTCTTCCACCTTGTTCCAGGTTCAAGAGTCTCAGTCTCTCTTCTCTAAAGGCCTGATACAAAGCTGTTTGGAGGTCCATCCCTTTGATTCCAACAGACTTTGGTAGAATCCATAAACTGCAACCTATCATTTAGTTTTAGAGCCTGGAATAAATCCCTGTATACCTGAAAAGTCTCTGTTCTCAACCTGCCAGAGATCAGAATCAGCAGATGTTTAACATGAACTGTTTGTCTTGAGACAAAGGAGAGCTTTTAGGCAGAATCCTATTTTACTTAATATGCCCAACTGGTACTTACCCAGCTGCACAATTTCCCTTTTTGGTACCTACACAGTTTCTGATCTTACTCTGTGTGCAGTGTGGATTCACAAGCTTCCACATGACTACCTAACATGTTCAATAGGCTACACAGAGTCATATACCCACATGCCTTAGTGAGCTTAAGTCCCAAAATTGTACGGAGAAATAAAATGGGGGCCCTCCCACCTTTTCACCCCGACAGCCTTGTTGTTAGTGCACTCACCCAAGAGGCAGAAGACCCAGATTCTAGGCCCTTCAACCTCCCTGTAGTGTTTGAACCTATCATTTTCCAACTTCTTACTACAGTGCTCTAACCATTATCCTGTCCTCTTTTCAGCCCTCCTTTTGAATCTAGCCCTTTAGGAACCCAGAGACACATTGGGACAAGGAGTAAGAAAACAAGCTAGAGGTTGCATGCCCTAGTGCTCCCCTGAAGGGGAAAGGGGCTGCTCCCCTGAAGGGGAGAGCATCTGGGGCTCCTTGTTACCAACAGGGTAGACACTTTCCCATTCCTTTCCATGCATTTTATATAATGATTATTAAAGACCAGGCTCAAGTTTGCATCATATACGCCTCTTCCTCCCAGATCCCAAGGTTTTTGCCTGGCTACAGCTTGGGGACTTATGCCCTGATATGCATGTACAGAGCTGTGTAGCTGCCTGGCCAGGGTGCAGCCTACTGGGCATCTTCAGTTACCATATAGATATTTGTGTCTCCACACTGCAGGTGGAACAAGATCATCGAGTGTGCAAATGCCAAAAAGGGCAGCAAAAAACAGTTGGATAACTGTCATTGGCGCACATAAAGTGTTCTGCCCTAAATGTTCTTTTTAATCATGTGCCTCAACTAACGAATCACTCACTCCACACATTCTTATTCAGCATGGCGAGGCTCATTTTATGTTAGAAATCATAGAAAATGAGGCTTGGAAGGGACCTCAGGAAGTCATCTAGTCCAACCCTCTGTTCAAATCAAGGCCATCACCAACTAAATCACCCCAGCCAAGGTTTTGTCTAGCCAAGCCTTAAAAACTTCCAAGGATGGAGCTTCCACCACCTCTCTGTGTCTTACTATTGTCCACTATACTACCTGTGTCCATCTCTTCCAGTGTCTTACTATCCTCCTGGTGAAAACATTCTTTCCAATATCCAACCTAAACTTCCCTTGCTGCAACTTAAGACCATTGCTCCTTGTTCTGTCAAGCTAGTATGTTCATACTAGCTGATATTATGCGTGATTATGCTGCAACAAGTCCATGACTACACTGGACAGCACTATGCAGCAGGACTACTCTGAACCTCAACAGATTAGTGGGGAGAGAATTCAGATATTCCTGTTCCAGCACTGTAGGCTCCTGCTCCATGAGTTAAAGGAAAATTCTCATTAGCCACTCCCCTCCAAGCACCAAAACTGCAAGTTGCCCTGGCCCTTGTACACAGCACACAGGGGGAACAGGAAGGCCTCCTTGACTCCTTACCTACTTTCCAGCACAAAACCTCAGAAGAGCCAAGAACAAACTGCTTCCCTTAAAGCTGCTACAAGACAAAGAACCTCAAAACTCCATTATTTCTGTATTTCTGTATCTAAGAGCAAGCTCACTAATTTTGTGTCTTACAACAGAAGCTAGAGAAACTGCAAAACTTTGGAAAGCTCCCATGCTTACACTGGCTCTCAATTTACTGCAGTGTACCACGATTTGCATTTCTTAAAATATTTGTCCATGCAAAACTGTGTCCTGTTCTCTCAAAATGGAAAACTGCCCCCCCCATCAAATAAAAAACAGACGAGCCAATAAACTTCTAGGTTTTATTTCTTTTAGCGCACTTATAACAGGATCCAGACTGAAAGTAAATAAAAATCACAGCTTTCCTTTAGAAAATTTCCCCAAAGTGGAAGCAATTCCAGTGGACCTAGCCAGCATCAAGACCCGAGACTCTCCCTTCTGCCCTGGTCCTTTACTAACTGCCTGAGATTGTCCTTAACAATTACCACACCATGTGCCTCCTGACAGACTTGTGAAATTGTCCTAATCACCAGTGAAGAAGTAGTTCTAAAATTGCACTATTTTTGCAAAACATGTTCCAAAGAAAACTTCCTCTATGTCCCCCCATCACCCTCTAGAGCCAAGATGATGGTATCTTGACCTCACCAAACCTGAAGTTTTAGCAAAGCTAGAGGATTTACAGAAGTAGCTGACCAACAGGTTTGATCGAGCGCACAGGTAGGCAAAAAAGCAGGTTCAGCTAGTGGCCAGACTCCATTTCCCAGCAGCCCCTGCCCATGTTGCTGCAGCCAGTTTCCATAGAGACCCCAGGAGCAGTGGCACTATGACAGCACGGGGCCAGGGTTTCCATGGAGACCAGCCCCAGCAGCACTGGCAGGGCATGTGGCTGGGTGGGGAGCTGCTCCAGGGCCAGAGCTAGGATCTTACAGTGGTGACAGCATGGTCTGGAGCCAGAGCAGAGCCATGACCTGCTGCCTGCATGCCCCTGCCTGGGGACGGTATCCATGGAAACTGTCACAGTGCCACCACTCCTAGGGTCTCCATGGAAAACGACCACAGCAACACAGACAGAGGCTGCTGGGAAATGGAGTCCACCATGGAGCCAACCAGCCCACTGGCCAGACTTTGCCCATCCCTGACATAGAGGCAAATAATCCAGAGGCATACAATCTGACCTTCCTCAAAGCTCACGGGTATTCAGACACAGGGTTTCGACTCAACTTGGTAGAGATGTAAAGGTCAGTCACAAAGTCTGCTCCTGCATCAGAGCTCTCCTAAAAGCTAGATTTGGTTTTGGTTCAAGCCCCCTCTCCAGTCAGGAAAAAATTGAAGAATAAAGCTTGAATTGTTTATGAAGTATACCAGCCAGCAGCTAACTCTGTCATCCATGAAGGGAATTACCAGTAATAAGAGATTCATCTGCCATAGAGGTGCCTTCAATAACTTTTCCATCAACTGGGAACTTTCCACCAGGAACAACCTTTACAATGTCACCCCGCTGAACCAACTCAACAGGCACCTGCTCCTCCCTGTAAAAAGCACACACACGAATAGAAGAGTTCAATCGTTTAATCCAGAGCCAGTTCATAGAACTAAAGATGCTTCTACCATTAAAGGCATCAGGTCTACTCAGTATATCCCAGCAAGCTGAAGGGCTTTTTGTGAATAGCATATACCTGATGACAGAGTGGTTGGGTCCAAGAGTCACCACAGTAGCTTCTGTAGCTTGAAGAGATATTAGTTTAGCAAGTGCTTCCGATGTTTTACTCTATGAGACAGAGATAAACGCTTGAGACGTTAACTAGACATTTGTGCATTTAACTTAACCGCCTGTGATTCTTTAAACATTTGTGGTATCTTCTACAATGCATTCCTGACATAGCTCAAACAAAATGCATCTCAAGCAGCTTCTGGTCACAGGAAGGTCATATCAGTTTCACTGTTAAATGCACTCCAGGGTTTAACAAGGAAACCAGTTACCTTTGCTATGTGTTCCAGCCATCTCCCAAGAGCAATGAAGACAAATAGCATGGGTGGTGTGTCAAAAAACGTGATGGGGCTTTGCTCTGCCTTTTCAGCCATAGCTACTATTAAGATCACACAAGAGTATATATAAGCAATTGTTGTGGCCAGCACTATGAGTACATCCATATTAGCTGTTCTGTGCTTCAGTGATTTGTAGGCTTGCACATAGAAATACCATCCACCAAGGAACTGTTGACAAGAGGATGTACAAATGCAAGTTAATCAGTAGTAGGAAGAAGGACATATTTAGTACAGTCTGCAAACAGAAGAAGATAATAAGCCTGATTCTGCTGTGTTTTAACAATGGTGTGCCTCCCATAGAGCTGTTTTATACTTACATAGTAAACTCTTTGAGAAGAGCTTGGGCTCCTGCTATGAAACTGAACACGATTTTTTTTCCCCTGGAACGTGGCATGGATAACTAAAGGACCTCACTCGACATTTTTTTTTAATTAAAGTAAATTTTCTTAATTATGGCTTAAAATATTGACATACTAGTATTTATCCATGACATAGCATGCTGCCATTTTGTTTTGTATTTGTCAGCATAGTAGATAGGGTCTCCAGGCACAGAATAGATGCCGTGTGCTACCACAGTACAAATTACAAATTGTGGAGCGATTTGATTTACAGTGTATGGGAGACGGTATTAAATCAACTTAAGTGGAAAATGTTCTAAATACATAAAGGTAGCTATGCTGTGGAAGTACTGAGAGGAATGTTTTTAAAAACCTCGCTAAAACCGATTAGCATAGCATATATAGCATAACATAGCATCGCACAGCATAACAAAAAAGTTCACTCATGTAAGCCTGATTGATTGCTTGGTTAATGCCAGTTTAACAGTGCTATTTTATCAGATATACATGTTATCAGATATACACAGTGAGATGGATTTGGTCTAATAAGGCTTTACTGTCTCCTAACTTTTTATTAAACAATTATTAAAAACTGTGTAAGAATATGATAAGAGAAAGTAACAACGCCACTGTTGAGCCAGTTTTCTTCCCCATACCACTCACCTCTTCTATCAGTTGCATCTTTCCCCCATCTCCCTTCTCTGTCCTGCTATCTTACTTCAGTTTCCTTCACCCTCTCATTGCTCCATGTTGCACCCATACCCCATCTTTAACCTCTCACTTCAAGTATTTAATTATCAAAACATCCCTCTGAGCTAAGGATTATTATTTTCTCTTTACTACAGTGAAGTGGAAACCAAATTATGAAAGGTGATGGGACTTCTATATGACCACTCAGCAATATGGTGACCAAGTCAGGATTCAAAAATCAGGTCCTCATGTGTCTTCTAACATGATGGTCATCCCTCACAGTTACTTTTTATCCTCTCTTGCCATCTGACATCTGTTTAAACCAAGGGCACCCAAGCCCAGCCCACAGGCCAGATCTACCTCCAACATCATATCATCCAGCCCTTGGGGAGCCCCATGGGCTGTAGCCCTGCCAACTAGATTGGGTGTGCAGGGTGGCATGTCAGAATGTGGGACTGAGTTGAGGCAGCACAGGCTTCCAAGGCCCAGTCCCGGCTTGCAAGGCCAGGTAGAGGTGATGTGGGGCCCCAGGACCTAATCTCAGTACATGGCGCCAGACAGAGGCAGTGTGAGGGGCTGGGGCATGGGACTGAGTTGAGGCAGTGGCACAGGGCCTTGTAGCCTTATTCTGGTGTGCAGGGCCAGCCAAGGCCACATGGGGCCCAAATCTGTACATGCAGGCCCAATACTGCACATAAAAACTGATCCAGCCCATGGATCAGCCCTACACCACTCATCTGGCTTGCAGAGCCAAAGACTTGAGCATCACTGGTTTAGACCGAATACTGTGGGGAGAGTTTGTTTGATTGATTAATCAATAATCAAGGCCAGCTTATAAGTACCACTTTAGCAGATATACCTACAGTGGGAAGGATTCAGTCCAACCAGGCTTTACTGTCTCCCAACTTTTTATTAGATGAGATTATATCAAGAAAAACTAAAAAGAACATATTCAAGAAATGTGTACCTACTTGAACAAAAGTGCACAAGACAAAGAAGAGAAGATTTAAGAGAGACAATCCAGGAATGAGATTCTGTTCCAGGACCCCAGATCCTTGGCCAGCCGGTATTAACATATATATCATTAAGATTAAGACAGGTATACCAAATATTAGGCTCCATAAAAAAGACTTTCTCCATCTGAAAGGCAGAAGATGTGAATCCATGGTGTTAGCCTGCTCTGGGAATCTGAAGGCCATACATTGCAATCACACAGCTCTCACTGTGGTGAGGGCACTCATCCCTGGGCAGAAATTGGCCAAGACCCAGGTCTGCATCCTACTGCTTGAGTAAGAACATAGGACTGGAAGGGGCCTCCTGGACTATTGGGTTCATTCCCCCGCATTTACAGGCCATTTTTAACCCAAGGCATCCCCAACACTTACACACAATAACAAGGCACAACACAGAAATTACTTCCTGACCCCAAATTTGGCCATTAGCATGACCATGAGAACAGCAGGACTCTAGGCAGAAACGTCTGAATTTTTTAAGTACTGAAAGGAACATAAACATACCTCAGTTAGCCTTTGTCCCCACCTTAGCTGTGGCCAATGAATCAATGTACAGGCAGTCCTCAACTTTATACATTTCAAGTTACAACGTTTTGCACTTACAACATTTATAAATTGACACCCTGTTTCAACTTTATGACATCAGTTTCAACTTTACAACGCTTGATCCGATGCCACGTCACACCAGCAAACAAGTCTGCTGCTTCACCCATCTCCCTGGAGAACATCCTTGGGTACTTTCCTTAAAAAAGCACACAAGACTCCAGAAAAACCTGCAGACAAGACTCCTGAGAAGATTCCAGCCCAGAACCCTTCAAAAAGTCCAACCAAGAGCCCTTCAAAAAGTTCAGAAAAGTCACTTCAAAGAAGTTCTTCCAAATCAATCTGATTGCTATTTACAATTCAAATACATTAATGTAGCTATATTATTCATCTATAATTGAGTATAAAATTCTGGATTATTTTTGGTAAAAGTAGGGTATCAGGCCTTGGTTCAGGAACTAATCCTTCATTTATAACATTGTTTCTTATGAGAAAATTGGTTCCAAGTTACAGCATTTCGACTTAAGATGCTGTTTTCAGGAACCAAGTCAAGTGTGTTGTAAGTTCAAGGACTGCATGTATCTAAGGTGGTGAAAAAGAAACAAAACAAAACCAAACCAAACAGAAGCAAGTAGTATTTGGGACAAAAGGGAGGAATTCCCCAACTGATGACAAGCAAAAGCCCTCACGCATGGACTTACCAAATACCTTTCATACCAGAGGTGCTACCTTATCTCCCCAGCCTGGGGACCAGAAACACATGACGCCACATTACACTCACTGAGTTAAACCGGGACTCCCTGTCCAATTCCACTACCCCCATGCATAAATTTATTCAGTTAAAATCTTGAAGCAATTCTAATCCCTAAACTAAGTGACTGTTAAAACAGCATCAGCAGAGGTATAAATTCAATATACGCTGCATAAAAGTATGTCAAAAACTGGATCATGGAAGCAGTGTACTGTTGGACATGTACAGGCCCTCTCCAATACAGCCATACTTACTGTCTTATTTCCTTTTTATGATCCAAGTTATGATCATTTGGATCCCTCTTGGCCAAGGAAGCCTGAAAGCCGAGGTTCTTTTAATTAAAAATGAAACAAACAAAAAGTATTTAATTAATTGAGATATACAATATATAATGGATGGAAATTTTATCTAAAAATGAATGCAACTGAAGCCAAGAGAAACGTAAGAACAGGAGACTTGTCCTAGATTATTTTGTTAATTTATGGTTCTGCCAGACTTACAGGACTTCCAACAACATTCTGGAGAAGTCAAATGTTGATCATACACAACTCCTATGCTTAAGCACATGCACAGTCATAACAAGACATCTTGAGTTTGATGGTGGTGAGTGCTTCTCAATGGCAGCTGGATTTCTAGTCCTCATAGTAATATACCTCATTAATAAACTTAATGAAGGAAATCAGAACCCTTAAAAGGTCATACAAATGTTTAGAAGGTGTACGGTGGCTTTGTCAAGCTGAATAAACTTCTCCATGTCACTACAGCACTGCAGATATCTATCAAGCCACAATGGAAAGCAATAAGAAACAGCTTGAGAACATAAAACAATGGACAGCAGCATGGAGGAAAAGCAACAACACATTAAATCTGTGCAATTCTGCTTGGAACTTCAGAGTGCTACAGAAATATAAACAGTGCAAGCACAGCACATGTACTCTTAGTAACTGGTCAGTGGTGAGAGTCACTTAACAGAATAACCCTCCATATCTTTTGCTCCTTGCCATTAACACAGCAAGTTACTCAAACTCTACCAATTCTGCCTCTCAGAGCAACTCTGAAAGAACACTCAGAAGCCTAAAATGCAAGTGATAGCTTTTAGCATGGCTTTTGTTCTCCTGGATTACTACCTTCTGCCACATTGTTCACATGGAGAAGTTACCTTGCCTCCCTGCTAAGATTAAAAAATAAAAGCAACATTAGCACTAGGGGCATCAACACTGTGGTTAATACTCAACTAACTTTATTCTTTTGAAACAGCCTGACAAACTGCTTTGCTTTAAAAAAAAAAAATCTGCTTTGAACAGCCACGGCAGTAAGTGGAAGACATTACACTGAAGTGGTGTTTTCCCTGCATTTCTGTCCCTCATTTCACAGCTTCTTTTAAGACTGTCTAGGTGGCAGCAGAATGCAATTTTTTTTTCAGAGGCAGCCAAGTTTTATTGAACTAACTGCAGTGCAAAGGCTTAACTGGCTGTACACATGAAGCAGCAATGTAAGGATATACGATACCAAGCTGGGGGGTGTAATAGATGCACTGGAAGGTAGGGCTAGGATTTGGGGTGACCTAGACAAATTGGAGGTTTGGGCCAAAAGAAATCTTGTGAGGTTCAACAAGGGCAAGTGTAAAGTCCTGCACTTAGGACAGAAGAATCCCATGTACTGGTACAGCCTGGGGACTGACCGGCTAAGTAGCAGCTCTTCAAACAAGACCTGGGGGTTACGATGGACAATAAAATGGATACGAGTCAGCAGTGTGCCTTTGCTGCCAAGAAGGCTAACGGCATACTGGGCTAGATTAGGAGTGTTGCCAGTAGATTGAAGGAGGTTGTTATTTCATTTTATTCTGCACTGGTGAAGCCACATCTGTAGTACGGTGTCCAGTTTTGGGTCCCCCACTACAGAAAGGAAGTGGACAAGCTGAAGAAAGTATAGCAGACACCAACGAAAATGGTTAGGGGGCTGGGGCACATGACTTATGAGGAGATGCTGAGGGAACTGGGTTTATTTAGTTTGGAGAAGAAAGAACTGCAACTCAACTCCAAATTTGCAACTGAACTCCATCCAGCTTCGAGCATCAAGGACAATAAAAAGTCCTTTTTCAGGTATGTGGGGAGCCGGAGGAAAAGCAAGGGCAACATTGGACCCCTGCTGAACCAGATGGGGCAACTGACAACTGACGCCCAGGAAAAAGCCAACCTATTAAATGGGTACTTTGCAT
>NW_017729032.1:61512035-61515152 GCF_001723915.1 Gavialis gangeticus | reverse complement strand
GAGAGAGTCCAGAGAAAAGCCACGCGCATGATCAGAGGTCAGGAAAGCAGACCTTACAAGGACAGGCTGAGAGCCATGGGGCTCTTTAGCCTGGAAAAGTGCAGGCTCAGGGGTGATCTGATGACCACCTATAAGTTTATCAGGGGTGACCACCAGTTTCTAGGGAAGCGTCTGTTCACCAGAGCACCCCAAGGGATGACGAGGTTGAACGTTCATAAACTGCTACAAGACCGTTTCAGGCTGGACATAAGGAAGAATTTCTTTACTGTCTGAGCCCCCAAGGTCTGGAACAGCCTGCCATTGGAGGTGGTTCAAGCACCTACACTGAACACCTTCAAAAGCAAATTGGATGCTTATCTTGCTGGGATCCTATGACTCCAGCTGACTTCCTGCCCTTTGGGTGGGGGGCTAGACTCGATCTTCCGAGGTCCCTTCCAGCCCTAATGTCTATGAATAGAAAAGGTATTTGATAGCAGCCTTTACCTACCTGAAGCGGAGCTCCAAAAAGGATGGAGCTGGACTGTTCTCAGTGGTGGCAGATGACAAAAAAAGGAGCAATGGTCTCAAGTTGCAGCAAGGGAGGTTTATTAGGAAAAACTCTCTCACTAGGAGAGTGGTGAAGCACTGGATCAAGTTACTTAGAAAGGTAGTAGAATCTCCATCCTTGGAGGTTTTTAAGACCTGGCTTGACAAAGCCCTGGCTGGGATGATTTAGTTGGGGATGGTCCTGCTTTGAACAGAGGGTTGAACAAGATGACCTCTTGAGGTCCCTTCCAACCTTAATTTTCTATGATTCTATGATATATCACACTTTTATCACATACTGGTACTTTATAGAAACACTGACCAGTTAATATCCCTAGAAGCCACACAGCCCTTTGAAGTCTGAAACTTTTACTGACCATACATTATTGATTTTGCAAGAAACAGGATTTATTTGGTCCAGCCTTTTATTGGACTAACTGTATAGTGGAGAGAGACATTAGGCAAGCTTTCAGACACAAAACACCCTTCTCCCTCAGGTTGCCTGAGGTCACCTGATATCACCAAATAAATCCTACTTTTTACATATTATCTGGACCATCACAGCTACAGCACAACAACACTAATTTTGACCTGTACTGGTAAGTTGCATATTAGCTGCGAAGTCAGGAAGCCTTTTAGAAAACAATCATTTTAAATTTGCTTTAACATCACCTTATACTTCCATTGAAAAGTTTTTAAAAAGTTAAAACTTACCTCTATAATTTTTATAATATCTCGAGGTCCAATAATTTCAGGATCAAACTGGACATGAGCTTTGCAAGTTGCAAGTGCCACTGAAGCATATAAAATGCCATTAGTTTTAGTTAGTTTGGATTCAATGTTGTGGACGCAGGAAGCACAAGTCATCCCTGTAATCTAAAGAACAGACTGCAGTTAGTGGTCTGTGGAGCAAAGAGCAGGCTCCACTCTCAACACTCATGCTGAGATGGAACTGGTAAGTAGTTTTCTTGCCAGCAGTGCTGCTGTTGGTTGACACTAACAAGATTAAAAAGATGAAACACACAAGGGCAGGCACCAGTGGTTGTAGAGATTTATCATTTATACTAATTCAATGAACACCCAGAAAGTATAAAGCTTATAAAATTTATGGGCATTTCTCCCAAGCCTTTACTGTCAAAACATACAAATGCAAATTAAATTGGCCCACTTGAGAAAAACCAGAAGAAAAATCACAGGTTCTACAGCAAAAGGTGTTTGGGTTTTAAGAGATTAACTCTGTTAGTTCTGAACAAAAGCCTCAGCATGAAGATGTTACCAACTACTGTGCAGCTGGAGGGACCATCTTATAAATGGCATGGAAAATGGAGGCACTGTTATTACTTAAGATCTCATAACACTTTTCATGGAGCAACTAGGTTACCTAGAGGTGCCTTTTGGATCAACACCATTAAAAGGGAAATAACGTTATCAGCTATTGGCTTTTTTGGCCATTGTAGCCAATAATGTTTTCCAATAATTATGCCTTCTGGCCAGGGCCCTGGATGCCTGGGTTCCCTCTTACCCAACGTGGCCAGGGCCCCTGGACACTTGGGTTCCCTCCCACAAGCCAGGGTGAGCCCAGATGCACACCCATCCCTTCACCAACAGGCCAGGCCAGGGTGGAGCAGAGCGGAGCAGAGCAGAACAGCTGCGACAGTGTGCCACGTGCTGGCGCAGCATAGGCTGTGGATTGGGGCAGGCACTGTAAAAGGCGCCGAATGCCACAAACATGACTGGGGTGGGGAGCAGCGGGCAGTTGCCCAGCCCAGCATAACTCAACCCACAGTGCCTAAGGGGTCCGAGTCTATTCAGTTGCCTGAGTGGGGCATAGGGGCTTGCTCTGTCCTTGGCAGCAGCAGCACCAGGAGGGGAAAGGTCCCTTCCCCTGCTGAAGTCCAGTGCCTAGGACCTAGGGTCCGGCTGCATGGAAGAGGTGGCCTGGTTTCTCCAGGCCTCGAATGGTCCCATGGCCGTGCCCTGGGCAGAGGGAGGAAAGCAGGGAGCCTGGCCCAGAGGCCATCCAGCGCTGGGCAGCCAGGAAGGCTCACACCTTCCCCATCAGCCCTGCTAGACAGGCTCAGGCAGCTGCTCCTGGGCTGGGGTTCAAAGGCATCATGTGGAAGAGCAGAGGCTGAAGGACTGTGCACAGCCAGTAGGGCTGCTAACTCTTCTGGATTGGCCGGGAGTCTACTGGAGTGGGCATCCATCTCCCAGTGACTATTGAAAAAAATCCAGGAGGTTGTACTGTTCAACTCATTCACAGTGTCAATTAATGACATTATGTCATGTTGGAGGAAGAAAAAAAATCTCCCAGAATAGCTTCAGTCAGAGTTGGCAACCTTAACAGCAAGTTGCAGGCACTGCTAGGCAAACCCTGTCTGCTGCAACTGGCACGGGCACATTTACATGTGCTCCAGGAGGTGGGGGGAGCGCTTTATTTAGAGCGGCTCTGAGTCCTGCTCTAATTAAGGTGCTGCTGCGTCTCCCGTATCAGCATCCTCACGCTCAGAAATGGTGGTGGGGGCACTTGAACTAAAGCTCGTGTGTGTGTGTGTGTGTGTGTGTGTGTGTGTGTGTGTGTGTGTGTGTGTG
>NW_017729032.1:61504729-61511809 GCF_001723915.1 Gavialis gangeticus | reverse complement strand
GTGTGTGAGTGAGACAGAAAGAGAGAGCGCGAGAGAGATAAATGTAAAACAAACAAAAAACGGTTTATGTCAGTAGTTTAAAATGTCTTGCATTTTTACAAAATATCAGTTATCAGATCGGCATTGGCCAATATGGTTGGTTAATAATCACTATTGGCCAAGAAAATCTTTATCAGTGCACCCCTAATGTTAATAAGGTTGTAGCCAAACCCTACCTGGGAAGTACCCTCTTGTACTTTCAATAAGGTACACTTACATTTTCTGTTCTAGCTGTTTACTACTAAATGGCAACCACTTTCGCTCAAGGAAGTAGCTATATTTCAGAGACTGGAAAGAGTTCTGCTGGCTAAATTCATATAGAAACCTGAATTTTTGGATAAAAATGTCAGACACTATTATTATGTATTTGATTAACAGTATTTTGCCCATAAAATATAAGCAAGTCTGAAGATGTGTTTTAGTGATGTTTTACAGCCTAAGGGCTCCTCAGAGGTATGCAAAAAAAATCTTTGGATGACTGGTGAAACTGACTGCACCAAGCACATGCTTTTACTTTTAATGTAATAAATTTGGTCTGAAGAGAAACAAGAGAAGCAACATCATCAGCTGGAGTCAACACGGTTCAATTTCCCCCCTCCCTTAAACAGATTTACCTGTAAGAAAATTGCTTCCATTAAATATATAAAACAAACCTCAAAAAATAATTTCATATCCACATTACTCACAACAAGCTCCACTCTCCCTTCTTCATCAGCCTGATCTTCTATGACTGTAGCATCGAAGCCCAAATTCTGGATTAGCTGTGCTATTTCAAGAGGCTGTATGCTCTCTGGCTTGTATTTTATCTCTGCTTTACCTGCCATCAAAGCTACAAGCACTGAAACAATACCTGCAATGGCAATAGTGCCATTATATTAGACACTGTCTTTCTTTTCCTTTGAAGACTATATAATACAAGAGATAATCAACATGTGCCACAGTGGAGAAATTAGGGAACCTTTAATGGTTTTAAAATTTTCCTCACTCCTTCCCTTCAGGGTTATTCCTTGAGCATAATTGTCAAGAAAGAACAAAAGCTTCTGTTTCTATTTCACTTAATACAAGTAGTTTTCTTTTAGAGAGATTTAATTCCCATTAGAATGCCTTGAACAGAAGAATCAGACTGGGATCCCAGTGGGTGAGATGTCAATAGGTTTTGAATCAGGCCCTGTAAGTCTGGAAAGCTTCTAGCATGAGAAGAGAAGAGAATCTGCAATTCAGTGTAGAGTCACAAAGCAAAGAAATGCAGCAAAGATAGAGTATTTGATACTTGTGAATTATTAATAGAAATGTTATAACTTTTTCTCCAGCGTTAGAGTTGGGAGCTGAAAAATTAGTAAGCAAAGGCCTCCGAAAAGTTAAAGGTCTCTCGAAAGTCTGTTTTAGCACTCTCACAGTATTGGGGTAGAATTGATGCATGTATTCATAAGAATTTTAAAAGACTCATAAGAGCACAAGTAGCTCTAAGGTAGGCTGAATGAGAGCTTTATTACAGCTGTGACCATATTAAAGTAATATCAAATTCCAGGAATTTGTACAGACATCAGGTATACTTGTCAACTGGCAAGCTCACCAGTAGATTTCGTATAGCAGCATTCTGTTCATCCTAATTAGGAACTACCTAAATATGTAAGAAAGACTATTAATTACATTTAACCTCAAGAACACACTTTGCATATTAGTTGTGCCTTACATTTACAACATAGTGGACCCTTCACATTCAGAAGGGGCCAAAAATCCCTTACAAGCTCTCTGTAGGAATGCCAAACATCTCACCATCTTCCTTTTGTAGATGTCTTTCAATGGTTGATACACATGATGCACAAGTCATGCCCGCGATCTGCATAAAGCACTTCTCAGTTGTCAGTATACTGGGCCGTTTTGGAGCCTCTAGGAAAGAGATCTTTGGTGGAGTATTTGAGACATAACTTCGATGAGAGGGTTCAGGAATATTTCCCACTCTTTGGCAAGTTGACTCCAGAGCTTTATGTTGTATTTCAGCAGGCTCAGAAATAGTTGGATCATTGCAGTTTCTTGTAGCGGTCTCTTGAGAAAAAACACCCCATGAACAGAATGAACATGGTTTATGGCATGATAAAATGTTTCAAAGCAACAAAACATGGTCAGTGACCGAACCGTGCACAGCTTTCTACAAGTCAGGAGCACTACACTGTGGTCTTGGCTTTTAGCAAAAGTAATCCAGACTTACCTTGTGTTGTGCCTGCAGTGCTACAAGACTATTTTGCTTTATTCAGCACTCCAGCTTTAAAGACCAAAATTCCCTCCTAACTGTATACATACTACTATCTGTAGCTAGGTCCTCTTAAAAACAAGACTATTTGAGGGGGACTTCACAGCAATTAAATCACTAAGGAGAATGCAGCCTAATTAGCTGTCCTGATCTCCTTTCCTAAAAGGCTTCTTCTCAGCAACTGATCACTATGACAGCAGCAAGTGATACATCTCTCCATAAACTGTGAAGCAAACAATGATGTAGAACGATATAGGCGCAGAGAACTCACTTCACTCCACACTGTAGTATTTAGATCTCTCAGGATGAGGCACCATCTAATCAGTTGTTCCTCGTCGGGCACTGTGCAGTAGACTAGTAGGTCACCCAACAAAGAAACCCAAGCCCCAGGCAGATCCACAAACAACCTCTTTTTCACAAACTATTCTTCCTCCCCCACTTTCTAGGAGTGATCTAACCACTAGGCTCAGATGTAAGTGACAAGTGATGCCCCATCTCTTCCTTCTTCTGTTATGTTGTATTGAACAATACTTGAGAAGAAGCTTTGCTCAGTTTATAAAAGGGTTGTATGTACCGACCCTCAGAAGAGGATTCATGACTATTGATCCCTTGCAGACTGAAGCAGCATTTCCTCTCTCAGGTGCTAAGTGTGCCTATGCACTGTGTAAGGAATCTCAGTACCCAGCATGGGGTTTCAGATTCTACTCCAGAGATTTAAAAATGTAGCTGCTGTAGCATTTATTGGCTCACTCGCTCTCAATTGCTTTAAGAGCTATGTATGCTCCTCTTTACAAATCCAGCTATTCAAAATGCTGGCATCAGCATTTAGAAGTTTTGTGTTCAAAGTATTTTGGGGGGCTTAGCCAAAGCTGGTGAAGGTTCAAAAATCAACACTTCCTTCATTGTGGCCTAGTCAGATCAAGATGCCCATTAGGATCAGGATGAGAAATGTCCAGTGGTGTCATATGGGATCCTGAGGTTTCAGAAGAGGGTGGGTGCAGGTAGCTTAAAAAAACTGTGGTGCTAAAAGTTGCTTCTTGCTGTTCACTCATCCCTAGTCCCTACTTTGTCTCACCCCCCCCAACCCCCCTCCCACCAAAAACAGCATCCCAAGAGATCAGAAGCCTCCTCCTGTTAACTTTAAACTGAAATGCTTTTCAGCAGTTTCAGCTATAAACATTTCCTGCCATTTGTAGAATCATCCAGTTTACTGTACTTGCAGGCCAACCTGGGTCTTCACCAGTCCCCTCAGCATAGTTCTTTTAACAAATAGCTTCATTTGTACCAGATATTTGCCCATGAGTTTTGCTGACTCACTTGACTTTGCATAACAAGCTAAGTTGGACTTTTGTTACTCTGCACAACCTGAAGTGCCAGCCTTTGCACAATACCCCACCACAGTTCTCACCACTGCTCCTAATTTTCCATAGCATGTGCCTTATGCACAATCATTTTCACTTGTGCAAAGTGGCCCTGAAAATCTGCTATTCTTATTTGTTTTACAAAGGTGGAAATGGCTTTATACAGGGAGCAATATAGAGAAGGGAGCCCTCTAGAGCGCGGAGAAGGGAAAATCTATTTCAAGAAGCCCTGACAGTGGCAAAACCCCCATTAAGGTTAAGTGGCCAGGGTCTCACCCTTTATTTGATCTAAAATGATGTATCCCAAAGCATTATGCAGAGCTCAGCTTTAGTAATGCTTTATACAGTTTTCCCCAATGTGTCTGATTGACAAGTTTCTTTATGTTTTTATGGTACCACTGTAATTTGCAGTGACCATGATGAAAACTAGAATTATACACTGACTTCAGGGAGGCACCATCTCTGGCTATATTTACAATTCTAATGGCAAAGAATTAAATAAGGTAATATACAGTGTTGTTACATTAGAATTCAATCTTAAATAACCATATGTTTTAAAAGTAACGTAAGTAGGATTTGTTTAAAAAATACCCTAGGTAGTATACAATTCCATACTTATGCAGGCAGACAATATTGGTGGAGATCAACGTTTCCAATGTCAAAATGCCACAAGGCAATTACAGCTGCTAGCTGTAAAACAAGTAGTATTTTTTAAAATACATAATTAAGCACAATAGATCAAGTCATCGTCATCTATAAGTAGTCCCAGTGGCTTCAGCAGGTTTACTCCCCTGAGAAAGATTACCACGATTTGGCCTCATGTATTAAAGCTGTTCAACTCCAGGTGAACTGAAGCCTGCATCAGTAGCTCAAAACAAAACTGTTTTGAGTTGAAGTAGATAACTAACCCTGCTCCTAAAAAAACCCCACCAAAATAAATGGGATCGGCTCCATAGCAACATCTAAACCATTAAACCCATGAACAAAGTGTACTGACAGCACTGCACTTGACTTACACAAATGCAGAGAATGTTACTACCCCAGCTGAAATCAATAGGCATTTTGGCACTAAACTCACGAGCAGCAGGATACAGGCCCTTTGTACAACAGCTTAAAAGTTGAGGGACCAGAGATACAGCAGGATATTCCAGTTAGGGAAATGTTTGCTTTTCATTTAAAGATATTTTATTAATATTTTACATTTTAAAATTCCTAGGGAAAAACAAGCAAGTTTGGTTTAGATTTGTATCTGTACCAGGCTATAGGAATAAGAGAAGAAAACTTCATTGAAGAAGTTCAGAGATTGCCTGCTATTTTTAAAAAAAATCACTATAGTACTTGTCAGGCTTTTCACTGCATATCGTAACTTTTCCCAACTGTTTTCCCAACAGCAGTCACATTCTGTGTGAAATTTATGGTCTGCAATATGCAAGCTGTACTAGACCATAACTTTTTTTTCTGGCCTTAAAAAAAGTCCTATCTTTTTACTCTCTCTCTCTCGAGATGCTAATAGGATACCACCTGACCTAGCTTACATTACTAAAAGAAAATTTGCACAGTACCTGTTAGAATAGAAGCATCAAATCCCATGTCTTCTATAGCAGTTCTTAGCTCTTCAGAACTAGTTACAGTTGAATCATACTGTATGGTCCCCGTCCTTTCAGCTAAAGAAACTGATACTTGTTGTACTCCTTTCCTTTGGGATATCGTGCCTTCAATAGACTGTACACAGGAACTGCAGCTCATTCCACCAATGCCAATTACAGTTGTGATAGGCAGTTGATCTCCAAAGCACTTGCTGAGAAAACAATGGGATGAAGATGCTGCCTTTGATAAAAGCTCTCCATTGTTTGCTTCTGCTCCATTAAGGAAGGATACTCTAAAGTTACCAGGCGGAAGGGTTTCAATGGATTGTTGTAAAGATGATAAGGTAATTAAGTTAGGGTTAAACTGTACAACAGCATTTTTATGCTCCAGTGACACTTTAATACATTGTAGGCCTGGAAACTTTGATATATTTCCTTCAATATTTTTGATGCAAGATGTGCAATGGATGCCTTCTATCCCTAGAGTCACAGTTGCCGTATTATTCATCTTGTCCACCAACGGATCCACATAACCACTGTTAAGGCCAGCTGCAACCTTCTGTAAGCCTTCTAAATCAATCCTACCAAGCGTTAGTGGGGCTAATTTGGTCTTAATAGTGCTTTCATACCCCAGGTTATTTATGTGCTTCTTAAGGTCTTCAGGTTGAACAATGAAAGGCTGATAAAGAATGACTGCTTCTTGATTACTCAGGGAGACTTTTATTCTTGTCACACCATGTAGTTTCCCAACTGTACCTTCAATGGTATTGACACAAGACTGGCAGGTCATGCCTTCTACCCGAAACTTAACTACAGCTTCTGCTATAGACGTTGTTGATCTTAAAGATGATGGGATAGATTTTCCTTCTGCTATGCAGGCATCAAAACCCATGTCCTCAATTTCCTGGCAAATCTGTATGGGACTTATTTCTGACCGTATGTATTTAAGCACAGCATTGCTGCGCTCAAGAGAGACCTTAATACTCACAATGCCCTTCACCTTGGAAATTCTGCCCTCTACAGAGTGCACACAAGATTGGCACGTCATACCCAGAATGTTGACTGTAACGATGTCCATTTGAGATGACCCAGAGGACAGGTTTTCAGAGTTCCCTTCATAGCCAATGTTGTCAAAGGCAAAATTCTGCTTCATTGTTGGCTTCCGTACACAACTTGCAGGGGTACTAGTCTTAGGCAAAGCCTGAAATGCAAGACAAACACATACAAATTATGGACCTTTTGAGTTCTCACACAACAGTATTATAGAGCTCAAAGCATTTCAAAGATAAGGGATGCCATCGAAATACATAACATCAAATGCTATCAATAACTGGAGCTGGAGCTGACTATCTAACCCTCAGCTATTTCTCCTGAACGTGCCGACTTTAATACCTAGAAATCCTCAACATGATTATTTAAAATTAAAGCCCTCAGCACACTCCCCCGGAGGTATAGCTCTGCTCTTTGCAGTATTTCTTCACCTTCTCAGTGGTTTACACCACAGAGCATTCTGAAAAATGATTAGGCCTCTGCCAATACTGGTGAGCTCCAGTTAGCCTATGCCAGGGGTGTCAAACTCATTTAACCCTGCAAACCAGATGAATGGTAAGGAGCCACTCCACAGGCTGGATCAGACCCATGGCTCCCCCTCCATCCCAGCATGCTAGAGCGGGCACTGCACTATATGCAGCACCTGTTCCAGGATCTGTGATGCTGATCCACTCATAGATTTCATAGATTTCATAGATTAAGGGTCGGAAGGGACCTAGTAGATCTTCTAGCCCGACCCCCCGCCAGGGCGGGAGAACAACAAAAAACCCCAAAAAGAGAAACGGGACTCAAA
>NW_017729032.1:61478769-61504194 GCF_001723915.1 Gavialis gangeticus | reverse complement strand
GTGTCAAAGGCCTTGCTGAAGTCCAGAAAGACTACATCCACCGCGACACCTGCATCCATGGCCTTTGTGACCTGATCGTAGAAGGCAATCAGGTTGGTCTGACATGATCTCCCCCTAATAAATCCATGCTGATTGCCCCTGAGCATCATTTCTGATGCCGGCCCATCACAAATGTGCTCCTCCACTCCATCCCCCGAAGCTGGCGCCTGCTGCAGCCACTCAGACCCAACCAGAGGATGCTGTGCGGATTCTCAGAGCGCCTGGAACAGGCACGACATGCAGCATGCATCCTGGGCCCTGCCCACGGGACCAGTCTAGTGCATGCCATGTGCAGCATGTGGGTCAATTCAGATACAAGAACAGCACTAGGGGCTATATAATGGGGCCTGTAGGCCAGATCCAGCAGGAAGGCTGTATCTTTGACACCCCTGGCCTGCACCATTTACTACTGCTTACCAAGAGTCAGCGACAATTATTAGAATTACTTCTACAGCCTAGAAATATAGGGGAGCAGGGAGGCCCAATCTTGTGAAACCTGAGGTTATGGACAGGTGTTCAATTCTGGTGTCGGAAAACATGAAGGGGGGGGAGAAGCATACAAATGTTACAGCCCTCTGGCAAGGGAGCCTAAGGCAAGCTCTCCAGTCAGGAGGTGATAGGGAGCTGCTCCTTCAATTCCTTGTCCCCAAGGCAGACAGCTTGTCCCCAGCTGATGCCATATGGGCATCTGCCTCCTGTTCCTTGCATAGACCGGGGCCAACCCCATCTGCGCAAGGTGTGGGAGACAGAGACAGGACAGATGGACCCATCCTGCACTAGGACCCATCTGCAGGAAAATACTCCCAGCCTCAGGGTCACCTGAACATCAAGGGTAGCAGGCAGATACCCCACAGCTAAAAGAATCCTGGAGCTGCAGGACATGTCTAGATGTAGGAAAAAGCCTCCTGGTCCCTTTCTGGCACTCAGCTGATTGGATGGACAGGGCATTGCCACAAGGCTTGACCCATGGAGCCACAGGGGAATGCCCCCCCTGCATCTGTTCAGTGGCAATATCACCATAGAGTTCCCTGCCAGCTCACACTGGGCAGGCTAGCAAGATGCCTATGCTCTCCCCCATTATCTCCCTCTTGGAAGGAGGAAGAGTGAGAGAGAGGGGAAGATATGTGGTACTGGGAGTATTCCACTATCAGAAGTGCACAGGTGCTGCAGCTGGCACAGAAGGAGAGATCTTCCTCATTAGATGCAGTCATTTTTTCACGGGAGACAGTTCTCTTCCAGGAAAAAAAAAAACCCTTGAATGGCTGCACGCTCTCTCTTTATGCCAAAAGAAAATCTTCTCTCCTGGCATAAATGTAACGCCTGTCCATAGCCTAAGCAAATTGTATAGGTTCAAGAGCCCTTTTTTACATTCTTATTAGCAGGGTCACTTTTTAAGAAGGGGTATAAATCTGTGCTTCAGAAGATAAATCAGCTATTAACTGATAGGAATAATGGAGAAACTCCCACAAAGTGCAAGTCATTCCATGGATGTCTGCTACATGGTTTCTTTCAGCTTCCTCTGAAGCATTTATTAAAGGCCAACTATCAGACTAGACATCTCCACAAATCAAAGCCATACTAATTTTCAGGCTGCTATATCCAATTTTTTTTTTAAATCACTCATTAATACCATAAATGGAATCTTGTGACCTCAAAGTGCCAGGATTCTGTAGTTTAGTGCATCCAATTAAACTGAAGAGTGACAGATTCAAAACTGAAAAAAAACAAACTTTTTCATGCACTACATAATTCTGCTGTGAAACACTGTCACAGGCAGCTGTGGATGTAAGGGATATGGAGAAGTTGTCACAGCTAACAACAATTTTTGCAGAAGGAATATTAAGCCCCATGTTCTGGGCACAAACCAATTTTTAACTGTTAAAGTTCAGGTTATGAGCTAATGTGCAGGCCAGACTCTCACATGTGCATGTGTTGTAGAGATCACGCCTTCCGATGTTGTGCACTATTGGAGACAGAATACAGGACTAGGTAGGTGGTGTTTGAGTCTGAACCAGCAGGCCAATTCCCACATTTCTATTACATGGGAAAATAGACTTCCTTCATACCATGAATACTTGTATTAGAATCATTTAGTCCACTTACTTGCACAAGAGCGAATCCAGCTCATTAGATGTTAATGAACTGTGTTTCATGGGCAAACAGCTTGGGAATAATGATGTCTGGGCAAGGACCAACATGGAAAAAATACAACACAAGCAATTCACTTTCACTTCAGTCCTTGTTCTGCACTCCTTAAATCCGGAGAAGCTTATCAGAGTCTATTATATTAAATTTACAATAGATCCCAAGTCTTGAACCAAACATCACCAGGCTTCAAGTATCAAAGGTAGAAGGAAGCTTCAATATAGCAAGTTCTAGACCTGTCACAAAACTGTTCTACTTAAAACAATCTGAATCTTTGCCTGGAAGTGACATGAAGGAATCCTGAAATAAATAGAGGCTTCTGATTTAGTTCCTATTAATCCTGCAAATTATCTTTTACTAACAGAATCCAGGTTTATTATATTGAGCATAGTAGTGTAGCAGATAAGAACTGGCTACCATTCATTCAAATATTTGATAAGCCCTTCTAGTATTGCTCACTGTCTAAGCCTCAGAAGCTAAATTGTACATATGTAGCCTTTCACATAACATATTTTAGAAAACACAGCTGGATCTTACTGCTCTTGTTTTGCTCTTTATATTGTATGTGGTTGTCTTCTGCTCTTCACACAAGGGCACACCACTTCTTCCAGTCCATTTGGCAAGTGTCCACATCCATACTTCACAAGAATGATCCAAGTATGCCATTTTGAATAGAAGACCCCTACCCTACTCTCCCGACCCCGCTACTGAAACAAGAATCCTGTATGAAATCATTTCTAACTTTTCTAATAACAATAAATTATTTGGAGGTTCAGAAACCTGTATGCTGCCAATACCATTTTGAAAAAAACAATTCAAACACTGAAGCCAAGTTCAACTGGTTGTGCTTCCCCAGATTCCCTACCACGTTACTTAAATCAACCATAAGTATATGGCATGAAGCTCCATATGACATGACAATGAAGTGAGTCACTAATGTGCAGGACTGTTACTAAAATTCAGGATCAAACTGGCAGGTATTTTTAAGCTTAATCTTGAGTCATGTTGAACAAGGACAAAATATATGCATATGGTTGCTTACGTGCTCCTGTGATTTTCTCCTCTTTACAAAGACCTACTCCAATAAAGTCAAGCAAACAAGTGTTAAAAAATGATTCCCTCACTTGCTTAAGCAAGTCCTAATTAGAGGTATAAATCTCACTTTGCACATTGAAATGTACTTAGAAGACAATGTTTGTCTTGCAAAGACATATTTGCTACATCCTCCAAGCAGTGTGCAGGAGAGGATAGTTGGGGACGTACACTGTTTAACCCCTGCTCCAGTTTGTAGCGTTTACATGAAGAAAAAAAAACATGATTGTGAACAATCTGCAAGCAAAAGATAGGTCCTCCCCACCTCTCAAACTCCTGTTAAGCCATTTCACCTTTTTTCCCCCCTCTCTCTCTCCTTTGAGACACCCAGTGAAATAAAAAGCCATTCAAATAAAGTTTAGGAGAATGGGAGGAAAAAAATAGAGGTCTCAGTATCCAGTGTTGAAAAGCGGTTATGAGCCAACAACTTCTAGATTGGATTTCTCTCTCTGGACTTTACATGTATTTATTATAAGATATTTAATAAGCCAATAGTTTGTTGCTTGGTAGCTTCCAATGATCCAAAAGGAGAGAGAGAGAGTTAGCTGTGCCAGCCTGAAATCAAGCAGAAGGCTGGCCAGGGTGGCACCTTAGAGACCAGTTGTCTACATCAATTGTACCAAGCTAATGGGGCTAATTTGTTTGATAGTGCTTTCATAACCCACATTATTTATGTGCTTCTTGAGGTCTTCAGATAGAACAAAGAAAGACTAGCAAAGACTGACTGCTTTACTTGGGGAGACTTATTTTTGTCACACCACATATTTTCCCAAATGTACCTTCAGTGCTGTTGTCACAAGCCACTGCTGACCTTAGGTTGCAAACAGACATCACCTTTGTTGTGCCACAAATGTAGAATCTAATGTGCTGTACAGGAGTAGCCTGGAGTTTTGGTGGTTGATGCTCAGCCAAAATCTGGAAGCGCTTCCAGCTGGTACTGTGTCACCTCCTGAGTACTTGTGAAGAAACTATTATTTCATTTGACAGTAACTACCTGCCCTGAGTATACCAGAAACCTGAAACAAAAGAAGGACTCCCTAGATTTTAGACCAATACTTTAGTCTTCCCCCTCTACCACCACTCCACCACAAAGTATCAGGTTTTCTAGGTCCTTTGACTCCAAAGTAATGTGAGGCTACCTTACGCCAAAGGTAAAGGAGGCCATGACTCCCAAGTTGAAGGCTGGTAAAGAGGAGAGGCACAGCTCCAACAACTAGCACACTGAGGAAATTCTGCATAAGGAAATGGGAGTCTTGCCTTAGTTTAAACCAGGTCTGCTCAATCCCTGGCCCATGGGCCAGATCTAGCCCCAGGAAATGATCCTGCCTGTTGGGATCTGGGGAAGGGGGAGAGGCAAGGTGTGGGGGAGTGGTGGCAGCATTAATTGCTGCTACCCAGCAGCTAAAATCTCTAGACTCATGGGCTGGCCATGGCCCTGCATGCTACATTGGGTATGTGGGGTGGCATAGAGCCCAATCCCAGCATGAGGAGCTAGTGCAGGGCAGTGGGGCCTAATCCTCACATGTGGGGCCAGGAGGAGGTGGCACAAGGTGCCAGGGCTCAATCTTGGCATGTGAGACTGGCACAGGGTCCGATCCTGGTGCACGGAGCTGGACAGAGGCAGCACAGGGCACCAGGGCCTGCTCCAAGCTCACAGGGCCCAATTTTGGCACTCAGGGCCAGGGGAGGGTGGCACAGGACCCGACCCAGGTATACAGGAGCTGTCTGAGGCCATGCAGGGCCCAATCCCAGTGGGCAGGGTTGGGAGGAGGCACTGTGAAGCCTGATTCTTGCTTGTGGGGCCCAATCCAGCCCAGACTGACCCTGTGCCACCCATCTAGGGCATGGGGCCAAAATGTTGAGCACCACTGGCTTAAATGCTAAGCTGTTCGGGCTTATTCTCATATTCATATGAGAAACTCATGCTGAGGTTTGAATCATCCTGAAGCTTTGGTTCTGTGCTGAAGCCCATAGGCCCTACCACAACGCATATATTATGTAAGAGAAGGCTAAGGCCTCGTGAAATATTGGTGACCAGCATTGTGAATAAGGCCCAGGCCTTGGGGGATATGGAGGGAAAAAGAAAGTATGTTGGCTGTGGAGGTGGAGGGGGTGTCACAGGGTACTTAGCTGTACAAATGTCCCTTTCTAGGCTCTTACAACAGCATCCCCCAGGCACTAGGGTTTGGGTGTTTACATCTCCTAGGGTGAAACTCCAGCTTGTCTATTCTTAGATCAGATGCTGAGCAACAGCCCCGTGGGTCCCAACTAGGCCTACAGCAGCAAGGGGTTCCTTTTGGCAGCGTGGGACAGCAGTTCATTAAAAGAACTCAAAAAATAACAAGCTCTCCAAACAAAGCAAAGCACTATGTACTCTGTCACCCACAGGTACAAAGCTGGGCCAAATATAAGAACAAGACAGAGTCTTATGCATGATTACCTGCCTGAAATTTACCCTCTTGATCCAGCGTGTAGTCAGGTCTGGCTTATTTCCCAACCACCAGCTCTGCTCATAGCACCACTTCCTCCCCCAGCCTTTCACTTGTTATGCAGAACTCACCAGGCAGGAGGCAGGGCAGGGGGGCACCTTTGAGACTAACTCATTCAGAGAGGCATGAGCTTTTCTGGGTGGCAGTCTACTTCTTCAGATGCTATGAATCTGCCTGGTTTCAGACTAACATGGCTAACACTACTGTCTGCAGAGTCACCAGACAGGCTCCAATGGCCACTCATTCAGCTACCTCCCTTATGCAGGTGAGCCTACAGAAAGGAGGTAGCCCTGCTACCAGGGCTTGTCAACAGCACAAAGGATAATGTCCAGCTGTTTAAGGAGCCCTCCTGAAAACTTAAAATTACCACCTGGCTCAAGCCCCAACCCAAAAAACACCAGGAAGTTATTTTATCTGGTGCCCTTCACACATAATACTTTCCCCACTAGTAAGCACCAACTAAATCCAAAGGTTTGAACAGACAACTTATGGGTGGAGGAGGGCACAGAATAAAACTTATGAAAGTCAGTACTTAATAAATCCACAGCACCTATTTCCTAAGACTTCCCCCACCCCCACTGATGCACACACTTTGATGCAGCATCTGCCCCCCTTTTCTGGCATTGCAAAGGGCACTGCTCAGAGCCAAATCCTGGCCACACAGCTCCTGCTCTGCATGAGCCAAACCTGGGAATGAAGCAGAGCATCCCCTCCACTGCTCTCGATACCCGACAGCAGCACAGCAGGGGGATAGGTGGGACGGTGGACAGAGGGTTAAGCAGGGAGGGATGCTCTCAAGGACTCTTTGCTGCCTCCTTTCCAAGCTTGGCACCTACAGAGTGGAAGTGGCAGCAGGGTGGCATTTTGGTGATGCCATCAGGACAACACAGAAGAACTATAGACATGTGTTGGGTGTCATGGCAATAGACTTTCTCGTGACCAAGAAAGGCTGATGTCACCACATGCTCCAGGATAGGCCACTTCCCTCCTCTGTTCCTATCCAAACACAATGCATTGCTTATTCACAGGATTGACAGGAGTCAAAGTTCAGGCAGGTCAGACCTCACCACCAGCTGGTGGGCTGCCTTGGGGGCTCTACCATCTATCACAGCTGATGTAACTGCAGCTCTGGTGATGGAGGAAACCACCCTCCCTGGAGTGTCCCAGCCAAGCCACCGGACTGTCAGTGCTGCCCTCTGCCCCAGCACAGTCCTAGTACAGGGCCGGGGAAGAGTCAGGGGGATACAGAAGCCTTAAAACTCCTTGCCAGGAGACAGGCACTCCCAGTAGCAATTCCTTTTCCCATGCAAACTGCAATAATGACTCTTTCTTTATACACCAACACCTCTCAATAGGCTGCACCACCTCTAATAGAGGAGCCTTTTAAAATAAAAAATATCCTTTATAGGAACAATAACAATTTCAGAATCTGTCAGATCTGAGTGTCACAACAGACATTTCTTCCCCAGTTAAAACACACAGCAAAACATAACTAGGAAATAATATAAGGTTTTATTATTGGTAGCTATTAATAACAATACAGTTTTACAACCCTTGGTCCTTTTAAAAAACAAAACCAGGAATTTGTTGTTCAGTGGAATTCATACTTAAGGAGAAACTTAACTAAGCTTTACTAATTAAGCCACAAAACAGCTTTGGGAGGTGACTTTTCTCATCCTCAGTGTAGCAATGGGAATGTTTAAGTAGTTATAACAAGTCTTACTGAAAGGACAAACCACATACTGCATGTTTAATGCATCTCACAGACTCAATTCAGTGCCTTTCAGTGTAGTTAAATATGGACTACTTTAAGTAGCTTTGTTTAGGGGGGAGAAGGCCTCTGCGTCAATTTTTTTAATTTCTTATTCAAAATAATAGCTTTGTTGTACACAATTTTCACAGCTCAGATACAAAAGGTAACACAATACATTTCTCATGTTAAATACCTGAACTCTATACATCAAAGAAATCAGTTCTCAGAACAAATCTACTGATGTTATATTTGTTTTTCATATTACAAATGTTTGCCATAGAATAGACAGTAAAAGGCTCTAGGTTTACTTGGTCATTGCGTTCTGCTCCAGTGTTAATAGTTCAAGTCACTTGAGCTACAGTGGTAAAGTGGTTCTCAGCCTTTTAGGTATTTAAAGCAGTGGTTCTCAGCCTTTTTAGAATGAAGCAAGACACCCTCATTCAGCTCGAGATGCTCTTCAGAAGATCTTACTTTTCACCATTTTTTTTGACTACAGAAAAATAATAGAACAATTCTTCTGCAGCAAAAAAACTCAGAAAGACCACAGCAGGTCAGAATCATTTTAACACTATGGATTTTTATTTAAAATTTCTGATTTTATCTTGTGAATCATGTTTGCACACTGAACAGTGCTAACACTGATTGGCACCGTAATGCACCTTGAAAGGATCTTAAAAGGTACCCTGGGGTGCCACAGCACCCTGGTTGGTTGAGAATCACTAATTGAACATAACAGGTTTTTTTAAAAACCTTGTCCAATGATCAGTTCATACGTGCCTACCAATTTTCTGCATCTTCTTCCAGTAAAAAATCCCTACTAGTAGTAAACTCCATCATGTTTTACAAGATCACATCTTTCAAAATATAGTAACTTTCTCTTAACAATAGTTAATCTACAAAACTAAGGTACAGTTAGGGACCAGATAGGAGGGAGAAGGCTGCTACCACAGCTGTAGTATTAAGAATGTTTGCCAGTATCAACCGAATAATGATAGATAAGCTACTTACCTATAATTATGATCTTTTTCATTATTCAGACAGTTTCTCTCATTCCAGAGAATAACCTAACCACAATCCGATGACTTCATTGAAATGGTACAATTTAAAAGAAGGAAAGATTAACATGTTTTATTTGTTATTAACAACTAGAAACCCACATACAACATTATTATAGGCAGAGCTGGCTAGTAAGGACACCTATTAGTTAAAGTTACATAATACTACTTCTATTTAAAAAAAAAAAAAAAAACAACCTTCTTTTACAGATTACTTTTCAGAGGATCTTGTTTGTATGGCATTTATGACCCACAACATGCCTGGGAGACGATCAAACTTTGAGCATAAAACCTTGAAGCCTATTGATTTATATCTGGTGTTCAGCACATTTTTCTTCAAGCTCAAACTACATTTTATAGTACACTGACCTGCTCAGCCTTGACTTCTGATACCCCCATGGAGCAACCCTGTGAAACTCTCTCTTCTTTCTGAAAACTGCTGTGCACCTTTACAGGAGATCCTGGCTTGGACTTTTCACTGACAATCAGTAGTTCAGGCACATCGGTAGCTGGCTGCTGCTTACGAACAGCCACCAGGGTTATGCTGTTGCTGTTTAAAGTAGCCAGAGAGGACTTCTCCCATTTCAAATTATGGTCTGATATTCTCTCCATTTTCTTTCCCGGCTTCAAGTGCTGTAACACCAAACAGACCTTACCAAGAGACGTTGTTCCAAGTATTAAAAGCACAACAATCCTAGGACAGCTTGAAAACTGCTGTCACTTTTAAGTCAGCGTGCCCTCCCTACGCACCCACGCCGAGGTCCCAATTTTAATCCATGTGCTTTATAAGTAGCTGCACACTGCACTCACCTCTTCACACTTGCACCCAGTTTAAATAGTTCCCACCAACTGCCATCCCTTGCACTCACTAAACTGCATTCAACACTACTGATCTTTGCACACGGCATTTCAGCTGGCTCAGCCAAGTCTGCTTTTCACAAGCTTGTCAAACATGACCTGTGTGCAGCAACCCAGTGCATAATTAACTCAAACAGCCAACCATCAGCTCCTTTGTGGCCATGTGCATAATCAAAGCCAGAAAGTAGTTTTTTGGCAATACCATGTAATCCACTTCCTTTTATTATTAAATTACCAACAATTTCCTAGATGAAACACAGTTCCCTCTTTATTTCCTAGCCCATATGACTAACATTTATAAATACTTAAGAAGGGTGTTCGTGCCCAAAAGCTTGCAAACAACTTTTTTCCAACTACTCAGTTGGTTTAATAAAACATACATCACATCTACCCAAAGAAGCTTGCCTGGACATTTAGAAATACTAACTTTTTTGGCTACTGAAACTATACAACTTCGGTGTCAGCTGATCTGGTCAAAAAATGTTCATGTCTCTATCACAGCAACTAGACGTGAGTTTTGGGAATACAAATCAAGCATTTTTTTCAGGCCCAAATAATAACAGTATTGTTGAATGGTGTATTCAAGGGGAGGGTGCCAATAATTTTGCAACTGCAAGGTCTTTCCTTATTAATTTGATTTTTATCTATACCCTTTGAACAAAGACACCACTGTAGTCCATCTGCAAGTCATTTCCCTGGAAGTCAGCTTAAAACAGCTGCTGTAGCAGAGAAAACTGTACATACTGTGTTCTTTACATTTAGAGCATTACACTGTTCTAGTGTGTCCTTTGATGTTAAAAGAAAGCAGTACTCTTACTTGATAGAAAAAAATATGGCAAAAAGGCACAGAATAGCACAGTATTTCTCTTATAAATGGAGTTGCCTACTTCCAGTCCCTGCTCCCTCCCTGGTGTTCTCTGCTGGCCAGGAGCAGGCACTGGAGGAATGAACCTGCATTCTGCCACTGCTGTCCCCGACTGCCCGGTTCCCCACAGAGCTGCTCCCTTCAGCCTGGGGCAGGAGTGGCTCTGGGGTTCCCCCCATGCCTGTTTCAGCCAGGGACACTGATGGCAGCTCACAGATTTCTCCCTCCAGTGCCTGCTCCTGGCCAACCGAGGACAACTGCAGAGGGACAGCCAGGAAGCAAGCACTGGAAGGAGGAACTTCAGTTCTGCTGCCACTGTCCCCTACTGAGCCTGGCACCCTGCACAGCTGCAGCCTATGGCTTGAGCGGCTCTGCAGCTCGCCCTGTGACCAGCCAGGGGCAATGGCAGAAGAGGGGGCTGCATCCACACTGCTGTATTACGCCCCCCATCAATCCGCCCTTGCACACATACAGTGGGGAGAAGACATTTAAAGTTTTATGAAGTGTTAAACACACACTATTCATCTTGTTCTTCTACCTCCTCTAGAGCTCAGCAAGACCCGTGTATTACTTTCATAAGAAAAAAACTGGAGTTTTTTGCAGCTTTTTGTTTATTTGTTCTTTAAGGCAGTGAAATCAAGCTATTTAATACTGTCTGCGTCTTTCTTTCCTTTAGGGGAGATAGTGAATGCTAATCTGGACATGAAGTTGCCACATATATTGTTGAGTGTTACATGTGCATGAAAAAGTCACCAGGAATAAGGGGTTAATATCTACAAGGCATGCATTGTTGAGGCTACATGGAAGCAGGCTTTGGGTCAATGCATTTGTTCAAAACTTCCATCTTTTTGCATGCATGTATGCATGAGTTTGATTAGAAATAGTGATGGATCATTTGGCTTTGGAAGTATGCTGTTCAGAAGGCAAATGGAAGATTTGGATACCCTTTGCAGGAATTTAACAGTGTTATGAGGATAAAAAACCCTATACCTGAAAATTAAAGGAACATTCACAGAATTTTCTTAAATGCCTCAAACAAATATTTAATTGAGACACTCACTATATGCTGTGTTTTCTAAACACAGGAGGAGACACACAGTCCATGTGGATTATGTTCCCAGGTGTACTACCCTCTGTTTTTGAAAAAAAGATGGTTCCGTCTAATTTCTAATCTCTCTAGGCTGCTCTCACATGGAAAGCATCTGAAAACATCCTGAACAATAGCAGTGAAACATTAGAAGCCTGGGTTCAAGGACAAACTGTAGAGTTAGGTTTCCTTAATCTGACAGGCAAAAGGAGCAGGCTCAGATGCTTGTATGTCAGGTTCCAGCTGAAATAGGAAGCTGAGAAGTTTTACTCTTCACAGCATACCTCATCTAATGTGCATTATAACTACATGGGCCTCGACTGCCAAATCTGTAGTTCACCCATTCTTTTGATGTAGAGACATCACTGAACTATATCAGTATATGCAAACAATCATGAATCAGTGTTCCCCACCCCTCCTTCCACTCAAATCACAGCACTGAGTCAAGACATGAGACACATCCAAGGTTTTTTTGTTGTTATTGTCTTTTGGGTAGTAGGGTAACACTTACAAGATGATTCAAGGCTAGAATCTTATTTTTTTCTGACACTGCTGTTAAAAAAAAAAGTGACTGGAAGTCCTACTGTTCCTAAAATTAATGACTTTATATTACCTGGACTTGGTACTTTGCTTTTGTAGTGCCAATCTATTAATAAATATTTCTGTTATCTGCAACCTACAACTCCAGAATCTCTGACAACTATATTACCATAGGAAAAGGTCAGAGTTTAAGTAGAAAAAGCAGTTCCCTTCTGCATATGACAAATTTTTACTTGTCATACAAGTCAGTATTTTCCAACCTCTTTAATTCTGATGCACCACATTTAGAACAAGCACCAGACAGCCCACACTAGTTAGGATCACTGCCATAACCTGCATTATAATTGCCCCTTTTGCAGTTGTTCTTAACCCAGGGACAACCCTTACACCAGTTAAAAGTTTTCAGTGTTTGGCATTTGATCAGAGCTGATTTTTTTCTGGGTTTTGAGTGAGAGCTGGTTTTGTGCTACATAAATGCAAAGGGAGAGTAATATGTCCCTCACATTTTCTCCACTTTGAATACATTTTTATTCAAATATAACACTTGAAAATTAGTAATGTCACCACATGAGCCACAGTTGCAGGTTTCATCTTGAAAGATGTTTGTGAAATGCAAAGGCAAATAACTTCTGTATCTTTAAAAGCTCAGTTGAGTGATATATTGTTCTCCTATACTGCTGTTACTTAACTTTAACCTTTCTATTTTTAATAAATGGGATGATTGGCTCACCCTCAGGGGTTGACAGCCTACAGCCTTTGGGCTAGATCCGGCTCACAAAGTCATGAAATCCGGCTCAGAAAACTCCGACTTGGCCTGGGTTGGGGTGGGGGTGGAGGATAAATCAGGAAGAATGCAGCTGCCTGTCTCCTCTGCAGCCTTCCCCGCTGCCCTCCTGCCTGCACCTACCTTTGCTGCAGAGGAGCCAGGGTATCTGCAGCAAAAGTAAACTCAGGAAGCTTGTGCTCTAGGGGCAGATTTGCAGCGCCAAACCACAGTGGCAAAAGGTTGCCAGCCCCCGCATTAGATTATTCAATCAAAAAGGCAAATGATAAGTGATGGAAAGGCCTCCTTGGTTATGCAACCTCCTGAAGTCGGTTAAAACCAGTCACTGGCAGTAGGTACATCTGCACTCCAGTCCCTGCTGTGACTGCAGAATTGGGCAGATCACTAGCCTCAGATTAGCTAGTTTACAAACTGGCTGTTTAGCTGTGACAGCATGAGGCTACAGCTCCCCCAGGTGGGTTTTACAGCACATATACAGAGCTCCATGCTGTTTGTTTAAATTGTTACTGGTACCGCAAGCTCACTAATTTAGAACTAGATCCTCTGAGTCCTGTGCTGCGGTGCTAACATACCAGCTATTCCTCTGAAAGGGAAAGGGTAGCTCTGGCCCAAGGCACATTTGTCCTCCCACGTTCCACCCCAAGAGCTGCATTGATCTCAGAGGATCTGCAAGCTCTTTAACCCCAACCCACTGCCAATTTTGCGAGAACAGGTGGGAGAGGAGGAAGGAGCCCCTTTCCCTAGGGACTCTACAGTCCCTAGATGCAAATGATATACAGAGAGCACAAGCTGCCCCCCTGACATTTCCTGTTAAACCACCAAGCTATACAATATCTTTCCACCAAAAAATCTGCTGGTAAATATCAGCTGCTTTATTCTCTGGGCTAAAACTATTACAACCTATTAGTTGGCTACAGAACTGAACAAAATACTGTCTGGTTCAATGGCACAGTCCTTGACGAAAACACAAACTGGGCCTCCTTTGCCCAGGTATCAACGATCCAAATGTCTTTAAGATGCCAAATATTTCACAGCCACTCAAAACCTTCTTCTTATTAACACATTATGGCTGGTTCTCTGTAAAGGTTTGTAAAAGCTGAATGGAAAATAAAAAACAAGGACAAAAAAAAATCCCAGCACATACTTATTTCAGATGGTAGAACTACCCGTATAAAGAGCTGCATTGTGACACACAGCAAGTGACAGTGTATTCCTAGTAACTCAGAGGTACTTGGGTGGGGTTGTCAAATTGCTGCTGTCATAGTTGCAGTTACATGGACAGAGATGAACACCTCCACATAGCTAATTAACTTTTGTAAAAGCTGTCTTTAATTCTAAGACAGCCCCACCGAATCATCAAAACGGGCTCCTTCAGCAACATTGACAGAAAAGGACAGCATAGATCAGGACTGGGCAATTATTTCTGGCAGAGGGCTGCTTACCGAGTTTTGGCAAGCTGTAGAGGGCTGCAAGGGTAGATCCACTCCTTGACAGATGCCCCGCCCCCCTAGTCGCCATCATGGGAGCAGCAGTCCCACCCAAGCCCCTGACTTTTGCCACTGGAAGTCCCTCCCCCCTTGTCCCCCCAGAAGTACTCCTTTTAGCAAAGGTTTGCCATCTTGGAACCAGAAAAAATACCTTTTTTTTTTTTTTTGAAGACTATTTAAAAAAAACAAAAAAACAAAAAAAACTCAAGCCTACTACAGCATTCATTAATTTGATTTAAAAAAATATTTTTGTCCTGATTTACCTGTGTTTGTGTAGTGTACGCAGAGGTGATTGCACAATAGCTTAAAATGAAGTCTTACTCTTGTATATTGTGGGAGGGTGAGGGTATGGGGGGTGGGCATAGGTTTGTGGGTGTGTATGTGGGATGTGGGGGAGGGTGTGAGGGTGTGTATGGATATGTCGTGTGGGTGGGTATGGGGTTTGAGAGGGACGGGGTGGGGGGAGGGTTGTGGCTTGCGTGGAGAGAGAGGGTTTGCCCACAGCTCCCCATGGCAGGCAGAGCCCCCTGCAGCACTCCTGCCAGCCTGGGCTTTGCACTCCTGCTGCTCCTAGCCCTCAGGCACAAGTGCAGCCCCATGCTCATGCTCACAATCACTTCTCCCTGTCCGCCACCACTGCCCTTCTGCCACTTCTCTGATCCCCCCATGAGCTCGCCACTTCAGCACCACGTCCCAGCTGCACAGCCGAGACTACAGGATGCAGCAGCAGCTGGACAGACCCAGCCAGCACCAGCACCCTTCCAGATGTGGGGGAGGGAGGGGTGTGCTGACGGCCGGACAGACACAAAGCCGGCAGGACAGAGTGGTAAATAGTGACGGTGGGGGATAGGGAGCTTGTATGTGGCAGCTGCCGCCACCATTCACCACTCTGTGCCACTACCATGCACCACTTACCTGTTCCGCCATACATACCCTCCAGGGCCGTCACGCGTACCCCTCGTTGACAACCCCTGGTCTAGTCTACAGAAAACAGTCTATTGCCATTTCCTCCTTACCAGGATTTTCACTCATTTCCATCTCCCAATATTTGCTGACTGCGCTCACTTCCTACAAAAACTAAGGTCTACATTCATTGAGATTCAGAGGTTAACTAAATCTCTGGGCTTGATTAATGCTTTGTTTGGGCCAAGAAAAGCATGATGATCTGTACATATCAGGGAAGCTCATTCCCAGCTGCTCTAGCTTACCCCACCATGAATGTAGAGTCCTTAACTAAATCTAAACACAAGGTGGACTGTCCATCCTGTGTCAGTCCAGGCCCACTCCTCCCCTTTCCCCCCTGCCAGCGCCGCATTGGCCTGAGTCCACTCTTTCCCACCCACCCTGCGGAAAGGGATCTTGGAGTCATTGTTGACTCCAGGTTGAACATGAGCCACCAATGTGAGGAAGCAAGTCTAACCGCACCTTGTCATGCATGCACAGATGTATCACAAGCAGGTCCAGGGAGGTGATCCTCCCCCTCTGTACAGCATTGATCAGGCTGCAATTGGAGTACTGCATCCATTTTTGGGTGCCGCACTTCAGGAGAGATGTGGCTAGCATTGAAAGGGGCCAGAGGAGGGCCACTTGCATGATCAGGGGGCAGCAAGGTAAGCCCTACAAGGGGAGGCTACAGAACCTGAACCAGTTCAGCCTCTACAGGAGAAGGCTGAGGGGGGATCTGGTGATTGTCTACAAATTCACCAGGGGGGATCAGCAGGGAATAGAAGATGCCCTGTTCCCCTGGGCCCCACATAAGGTACTAGGAATAATGACCACAAGTTAATAGAGATCAGGTTCAGGCTAGATATCAAGAGGCATTACTTTACGGTTAGGGCAGCTAGGACCTGGAACCAGCTTCCAAGGGAAGCGGTGCTTGCTCCTACCTTGGGGGTCGTTCAGAGGAGGCCGGATAGACACCTAACTGGGGTCATATGACCCCAGCATCCATTCCTGCCCAAGGCAGGGAGTCAGACTTGATGAACTGTTTAGGTCTCTTCCAACCCTAGCTACTATGATACTAACGACAGAAGCAGGGAGTGGAGGAATGAGGCCAGCGCCAGTTGCTGCAGCCCTCCCCACCCCGTGGCATCCCGACCCTGCTCCCTACCACGCTGTCACCGCCACCTCCAAGGAGTAAAGGGGGAGGGGGGCGAGGCCAGCTCCGGTGGGCTCACCCCCCTCCCCAGCTCCTTCGTCACCACTTGCAGGGAGCAGGGCAGGGAGGGCAAGACCAGCACTGCTGGCCTTGCCCCCCCGTTCCATCCGCTCCACTGCCACTGCCCTCTAGGAAACAGGGCCTGCTCCATCCCCTGTGTCCCCGCCATCATGGCAGTGCTCCGCCATGCTGCTACCTCCTGTTCCAACGTTGTATTCATACTCTGATTGGCTGTTTCAGTCAGCCGATCAAAGCATGAATAAAGCATTATGGGCAGACAGACAGATTAAGACTTTTATAATATTGTAACTAGCAAATTGTCCACAAAAAAATGATGGGGGGGGGGGACACGAAGCCCAGCGTTCGGCCCTGCACTACTGTTCCCCACACCTGCTAGTCCAGCTCTGCCCCCTTCAGGCCTGACCCTGTCCCCCCCAGCAGTTTGGGTTCAGGGCAGGGGCCACTCCTCCTCCTCTCCCATGGGCCCAACCCTGTTGCCTGCTCCCGCTGCAGCCCTGCCCCCACTTTGGGGTCAGAGCTGCTCCCCAACCTTCACCCCTGCTGCTTTGGCCATTCCCTCCCCCTGGTCTCCCTCCTCACTCCAGGGCCAGGCCTAGACAGACAATCAGAGCGCGAATAAAGTGTTACAGACAGACAAACAAAGGCTTTTATAATATTAGAATATTCTACACAGAAGCACATGCCTGAATTCTTCATCACTTCTGATCCTCCATAAAAGCCAGCTTCTGACCTCAAGCATACATGGCAAGTCCTAAATCCTCTAGTACAGGGGTGTCAGACATTCAGTCCACAGTCTGGATTTGACCCATGGAGCCGCTCTAACTGGCCCACTGAACCATGAAAGCGCGCTACAAGTTGGGCCTCTCATCCCACTAGGCACGAACATCAGCAGCGAGGTTGGCTCACTGCTGCCTGACCCTATGCTCCAGCCAACATTGGACCCTGCAACTACACCACTCCTGCCACACCCTACACAGCCCCTGCTTAACCCTGTGCCCCTGTCCTCCCCTAGACCCTCTATCTGCACTGCCACTGTCAGGTCCTGTGTGCCACTGCCACCACTGGATCCCTGCATCACCCCACCAGACCCCATATGGCTGCCACCCCCAAGGGACCCCATACTGCCACTGCCACTACTGCTGCGGTGACTGCTGCAGCAGCCCTCATGCCCCAGGTTGGATCAGAGCCACAAGGAGCCCCATGATCTAGACCCAGCCCAGGATGGCTTCAAGTAGACCTGACTAAAGAAATCTTTTCACCAACACTTTATTCAGTAATTTATTATTATTATGAGAGGTAAAGATGTTTTTTGGGCACAGTATCTTTTATTGGACCAACTGCAGATGATTACTACAACACACTAGTGAAAAGAGAACTCCCGCACCCCATACTGCATTTCACCCTAATTACGTAAGTCTCATATTACATTTTATACTCCCACTTCTTTGTCCTGTACTTTGTACAGTTCTGCCTGCCACCAGCATGACACCTTAAACTGGAGTCCTTTGGAGCAACGGACCTCATAATTACCAGTAATGTTCTTTCTGCACCATGCTGTGAATGTTCCCAGTGCCGTGTAACTCTTAACAATTCTACAAATGGATTTAATGCCTAGTCAAAACAAATGCAGAAAAGGGGGGGGGGGGGCGGAAACTGTGTTTAAAAACTATCTAAAATTCCTTCAGTTCGGTATAGTCCCATGCATTTTAGAAGCTGAGAGCACACCCTTGAATAAATGTCCAAGTTCACAGTCATATAAGGCATACAGTGAGGAAAGAAAGCACTCCACCATACAACCAAGAATTAAAAGGCCATATGACTGTCATATGAATATACTTGTGTACAGTTAATCCAATTTCCTTGCATTTTACTATTAGCTAGTGGCCCTCTCTTCCCAAGCTATTTGCATGAGCTGCACTCAGGGATTATAGAAGTTACTAAGGAAAAATAGTTATTTTCTCTAGGAAATAGCTTTGCTGCAAAACAGCTTTATGTGGGTCGGATCCCTATACCCACATGAAAGTCCACTGATTTCAAAACAATCACTCTGCTAGCGGGGAGTTCGCTTCAGCGTGAGAGCTTTAGGGAGCTGAAGCTTATAGAAAGATCAGTTATATCTGGTCACATAACATTAGATTATCATGCGTTCAAAAGAGGCAAAAAACTATTTTTGTGGGAGGGGGTGAGAAGCCAGCACACCACCTTTGACATTTCAACTATCTTTGTTTCCACAGCCAAACCTTTTAAAGGCTTATTGTCACATTAACAATAAAGCAACAATCACACAGGTCCAAAATCTGTCCTCCTTTATCCTAATGGCAAAATTCTGTATGACCTCTTCCATTATACTTGCATGAAGATGCTGCAGATGTTGGTCACCTAACATCTAAAAGCAGGAAGTGAACCCAGCTACGTTACAAACCACTTCTATGGCCATGTGTTACCCCATTGCAGAGAATGCCTATCCAGCGTGGGAACGATCGGTTCATGTCAAGAAAACAGACATGGTTCTAAATGACAGCTGTCATCAAATAACTGGAGGTCTAAAGCCAACACCAAAAGGATAGCCTGTACTTACTGGCTGGCCTTGCACCACCTGATATCAGAAGAAAGGCGGCAAGCCACAAAGAAATACTGCAGCAAATGTAAGACCCCAGGCATTCGCTCTATGGCCACACAGAAGTAACCAAATGGCTTAAAAGTGCAAAAGAGTTTTGTAACCAGTGTTGCGCCCTTGGACATGACAGCCAGCAAGGCATGACTGAGGTTAAAACCTGGGTGCACTCCCACCGGCCAGCTGGAGGCCAGCTACAGTTCCCAGAATGGGAAGGCCCAGTCGAACCCAGAAGAGCTCGTCAGCCAGTGGAGAGAAAGCTGAGGATAACACCAGACCACGCAACCCAACCAATGGATGGCTCAGCCTGACTGCGAGCTCACTCACTGCTGCAGGCCAAGAACCACTCGGGAATCTGCACGTCAGGTGGAGCTGGGAGAGCACACCCAGTGGGTCCTGCGGGCAGTGGGCAAGGGCGACCCCCAGAGGAAAGGCCCATGGACCTTGCACGCCCTGTCAGTGTAGCCACAATCCCAGAACACACCTACAGGGAACTATAAAGCGGAACTATAAAGCGGATGCTACATCGATGCATACAAGGAAATCTGTGAAAGTGGGGCTTGCTTCTCCTGCTAGTATTGTTCACAATCTGGGACACTCCCCAGGATTCAACGAAATATTCTCCCTTCAAACTGGTACTAGGACATCGCCTAAGAGGCCTCCTCCAAGCCCTAAGGGAAGATTGGGAACAGGACTCGGGGAAACTCAAAAGAGCTGGCAGCTTACCAGCAAGAGTTCCAACAGAGGGTCCAAATGGCCCAGGACCTGGCCAAAAACAACATGCAGGAGGCACAACTTTACCAAAAGGAAAGATACAAGAGTCATGCCAAGGAGAGAGAATTGGAAACCGGACAGAGGGTGTTGGTGCTTCTGCCCACATCCACAAATAAGCTACTAACTCAGTGGCAGGGACCATTCAAAGTAACTCACAGGGTCGGACCTGTAGTCTACGAGGTCCACCAGCCAGGTCACCTGCAAGAGAGGCAAATTTATCACATAAATCTCCTATGGGAGTGGCAGGAACATGAGGGATGGGCCACTTCTACAAAATTAGATGCCAAAGACCTTGGACCTCAAGGGGTGATTAAAGAGGAAGGGACAACCAGAGCAGAAAGTCAAGTCCAAATAGGAGAATTGTCGATTCCTCAAAGACACAAAATACAGGCACTGGTGAAGGAATTTCGGGACGTATTCCGCGAGGAACCCAATGGATCCGGGGCACCTATCACTCAATAAAAACTCTACCAGGTGCCATAGTACGGGAAAAGTGGTGGCCACTTCCCCACCACCTCTCAGAAGAGGTCTGTAAGGAGATAGAGAAGATGCTGGAACAAGGGGTCATACGGCCATCCAGGAGACCCATGGCAGAGCCCTTTGGTTCCAGTACTCAAGCAAGACGGATCCCTGTGGCTGTGCGTCAGTGACAGGCATTTGAATGTAATGGCCATCTTTGACGCATTCCCTATGCCTCACGTGGGTGAACTGGTGGAACATATTGGGAATGCTCAATATATTACAACACTTGATCTTGCGAAGGGGTACTGGCAGATCCCCGTGGCCAAAGACAGCTTTCAGGACCCCTTGGGGACTCTACAAATTTATTCAAATGCCATTCGGGGTCCACGGGGCAGCCACAACATTCCAGCCCCTAATGGACCAGACCTTAGCGCCACACGTTGAATATGCTGTGGATTATATAGACAACATTGTCATATTTTCTCAAACCTGGGTGCAGCATAAAAGAGCCCTCAAGACCATTCTGTCAGAATTACAGAAGACAAGATTGACAGCCAATCCCCGTAAGTGCACCCTGGCTCAAAAGGAAACTAAATATCTGGGGGTTTTGGTTGGAAGAGGTGCAATCAGACCATTGGCAGACAAAGTGGAGACGATCTGCAACTTCACCACACCCTGGAATTGCAGACAGCTCAGATCTTTCCACACTTGCCAAACTGCCATGGGAATGAAGAAACTTGAGACCGTGCCAGGGTCTGCTGCCTAGATCCATCATGACACGTGAGTGGAAAGGGGTTGGATAGGGGGGTGGAGGATCCCTACAGAAGACATGCCAAGGGAGGTGCTCCTGAGCCCTTAAAGCAACCACTGAGCACCACCTCCAGAGAGACATTGTAGGACAACAGGTCATGATGGGCAAATAGGCTCAGGTGCGGTGCAGCCCAGGTGGCAGGTGCACACTGTGGGCCTGTCACAATGATCAAATGGGGCTACTGTAATAACGTGAATACATGCAAGTGTGGTGAAGCACAGACCATGGATCACCTGCTTGTTTGCTAACTCCTTGGAGAGATCTCACTGCAGCAATGGAAAGAGCCATCACTTGGACATGATTCTGAAAAACCATCTAGTCTATGACAAAGACACAAGAACCAGCAGCAGCAACCTGAAAGACATCTTGTACTAATCAGGTTCTGTAGACAGTATACACCTGTGAGGCATTAACAGGATCATCCAATTGGTCCCATCTTATTGGTACGTTTTTAAAACCCGGCAACTAGTAGTGTTATAACTCTGGTGCCAACTTAGCACAGTTATAGAAAAAAAACTTTATTCTTACAAATACAGGAAATATTAATGCATAAATGCAGATTACTGATTATGACAAAAGCCAATAAGCGTAAAGGAAGCATAACTTAAATGAAGCAGCAAAGCTAATGACCAGAGATATCCCATTAAAACCTCTGTCAGTGCTACCAAGATTAGGAGAGTATTTAGTGAAGTCATGGCTGGCACTTCTCCCCTGAAGATAAAAACCAAATGAGGAAAAATCTAATAATTTTGAGAACTTAAGACATTTCCATTTTACCAGAGACTCCCCCAAACTTAAAAGTATGACAGATGACATGAACTTCTGCACTTCCTTCTGAAACAGTTGCATTAAAGACAGCAGGGACACAGCCTTCTTACTTAGTCTATGCCACACAGCCTTCTTACTTAGTCTATGCCAGTGGTCACAATACTTCAGTACTTTCCCACTGGCTTCCTTCAGTCCGGAAACACTTGAATCCAACTCCTGACGTTGTGGCTCAGAGTACACTGACAGCTCCAGAATACTAGCAAGCTAGACTGGTCATGACAAAGAACTATTTCTACATCTAGGGCAACAGATCAATGTGTGCTGGAGTGATTCGAATTGCAAAGTCATATGAAAACTCTCCAATACATGAAAAAAAAATTACTCTGTAACATACTGGAGACAGCAATGAATGCACTACCAGTCGTGCTCAACCTCCAGCTCACAGAGCCATGTCATCTGGCCCACAGGTTTGCAAATTTGGTGACGAGGGTGTGGTGGCAATTAATGCTGCCACTGCTTCCTTGTCACCAACTTCACAAACCCTGCAGACAGATGACATGGCCCCTTGCACTGGATGGGGCTGGGGCATAGGGCCAGACTAGCGGCGCCAATCCTGGGGCTGGAGTTGGGGCAGCAGGCCAAATCTGGTGTACCCAGGACCAACATGATGGCCCAATCCTAAGTATGGGCCTGGGACTGGATCCAGCTCATAGATTCCCACACAACTCATTTGGCCCACAGCCCAGAAAGGTTGGGCACCACTGTCTACCAGCAAGAGAAGCCTCATGCCAGACACCACAGATATTACAGGAGAGGCACAGAAACAAATTCAGCTCCAGCACAACTGCAGCACAGGGCTTCAGAACAGTCATACACTGCAAATTACCAGATTCTGCCTGTGAATTCTGCCACTGTGCTTTGTTCCTTTGCTGCCACGCCCCCCAGGCAAGATGGTAGGGAGGATTCTTTCCCATTGCTTACTGTGAAATAATTAACAAACACTCATTAATTGCCTATGACAAGCTGCCTGGAGTTGCTGGCCTTTCTGTTGTGTGTGAAGGCTTGAAGTGATGATCTTGAAGAATCCTCAGGGATCTTTGGCTGGCTGAATGCAGGGGATTCACAGAAGTTTAGGGCTGGAAGGGACCTCTTGAGATCATTGGGTCCAGCCCCCCTGCTCTAAGCAGGAAAGACTGCTGGGGTCAAATAACCCCAGCAAGGTGTGCGTCCAGTCTCCTGTTGAAGATCTCCAAGATGCGACTCAACAGCCCAGGAGACCCCTTCCACTCTTATATTCCTATTTTCTGTGACAAATCCCTAATACTGCTTTGAAAACAGAAAGCATAATTTAAGTTCTAAGCCTGTACTGGAACCCAAAGGCATGTATGTGGCATTTTATACTTGGAAGTGAAGATTTTGCTGCACAGAATCACATTTCTGCTTTCCATACTTTTAATTGTTTTATCCATTTCTTTCCAAAACCCATTCACAACACTGCAAACAGTCGTGAAGTTAACTGCTAACACTCCTGCCCAGTCACATGTGGTACATGTGCTAACAACAAAAATGAAGTTACAGCTTTGCAGTTGCATCCTTTTTGTCTTTTCGAGCCACAAACTTTGCTACACATGTGTATCCTGCTCAGGGCTCCTTTCCAAACACATGCAGTCACTGCTATGAGAGAGAGAATTCTACCTCTTCCTAAGTTTTCTCAAGATGTGCTTTAAAAAAAAATAGGCGGGGATTTTTTAGATTGTTTTGCTTGTGATTGACTACTATAAACCCATACTGTGACTGCACTTAGTAAAATAAATCATCTTATCTACAGCTACGTGACCTCAGTGCTCTCCTCCTCTGTAAGTTGAAGTTTGCTGCAGTAAATGGCACAACCGCCCTTTCACATTCCAATTCATTTCTGACCTTTGATCTGTGTATATTGTCTCTAGATGCAGACAAAATGGGAGAGAAGATAAAAGAAACACACTCCAACCCTACAGCAAGCAACAAGACAGTCTAAAAACACCCTTCATAGAAATCACCACTGGAGATTTGTATGCATCTATTTAGTGCGGGGACCAGAAACAAAAATATTCTAGCATATCTAGACACTGGATTTATGACACATTATAACCTGCCTGACATCTGATTCCCCAGGTACCTCTCCACTATTTACCAGCTACATTCATCCCCCTTTTGCTCCCCAGCCTGCCTCTCACCCACTGACTCCTCAATTTACATCTTCACTGGCTGGCTGTCTTGCATGCCTACAAACCTCTGGCTTCTTTACTATTCGTTCCATCCAGGAAGAGCACACACCAACTGCAGGTGCTTCCTCAGCCTGACAAAGGGTATCTGTACCCGAAAGTTTGCAAAGAAGAATTTTTCCAATTATCAGAGTTAGTCTAATAAAAGAGATCAGATTTACCCAAAGAACCTTGTCTGTCTAGCATACCTATGCATTTAAAAGCCATAGCATTCATCACTTACATGTGTACTTTGAGGTCAGACTATACCCCTGTTTGTTGGCTTAGAAAGAGTTTATCTGGTAGTCAAAGATTAAAAGCATGATTTGAAGCAAGGAAAGCAAATACAGTACATGTATCTTTGCTGCAAAGACAAGCAGGGAAATAATGACTGCAAGAAAGGAAGATTATTAAATAACAAAAGCACGGGGACACAGACTCCACCAAGCAGAGCACACTGGACAGTGCCCACTGGCTCTCGGACGAGCCCAAGGGGCCAGTGAAATGCTGCCCACCAGAGCCAGGACAGTCACTAGGGTGCCCCAGGGCATGACAAAGGATGCTGGGCAGGACGGGACCCAGCACAGAGCCCCTCGTACGACGCCGCGCTTACGCACTCTACGTTTTAGACCGCAGCAGACAATCATTTTGGGGGGGGGGGCAGACATTTCCCCTAAAAACACAACACTGCTTGCTAGACCCTTCCGCCTGAACCGCGCCCGGCCCTGCAGGAGCCTGCACAGCCCCAGCCCCGGGGACAGAGGCAGGAAAGTGACTCGTGAGCCAGAGCCGTGAGGCGACAGCCCAAGCCTGGGGCAGGGGCGGAGAAAAGGCAGGGGCAGGCAGTTCCCGGTCCTGCCCCGGCCCCCTGCTCTCTCTGCGGGCAGCCCCGCGCCCCGGTCCTGTCCGTGGCTGCGCTGGGATCCCGGGATACAGGCTCGGAGGAGCAGATCCCGCTCGCACCGGCCCGTCCTTACCTGCCCGCACCCAGCGAATACCCCACGCGGCCGCCGGTACAGAGCCACTGACTGCTAACCACGGCCACGCCCTCGTGGCCACGCCCCGTATTGAGACGCCCCGCCCCCGGCACAGCCCGCCCGCCCCTCCCCGTCGCTCTCGCGTTCTGGCCCTTCCCACTCCCCGTAGCCGAGCCTCAATCTGGCCTCGGCAGCCAATGGAGGAGAAGTAGCGTTGCTGGCTGCTTCCGGAACGGATGCGAGTGATCGTTTCCGGGTGGGAGGTGATGCTGCTGTCTGATATGGTGGCGGTGTGGCTGTGTGTGTGCAGGCTGATCCGGTGCGGCTCTCCCGGGCGACCGCGACCGCTCCCCTCCCCTCGCCTCCAGCTGCGGGGGGGCTGCGCGCGGAGCGGCGGGGACCT
>NW_017729032.1:61473004-61478710 GCF_001723915.1 Gavialis gangeticus | reverse complement strand
CCGCCCGGGCTGCGCTGGACTTGGGCCTGGCCCGCGGGGGGCGGGGTCTCCGTGGCTCGCGGCGCTGGGGCTGTGCCCCGGCCCCAACCCCGGCAGCGTCCGCGGCTACACTGCAGGGTAGAGCCGGGGGGGAGGCCCCCTCCCGCCCGAGGCGGTCACAGGGAGGGGCTCCGCAGCGTTGCCAGGTCTTAAATAGGAAATTATCGCATTGGAAGCTCAAGATTATCCTATTTGTTGAAAAACTTGTGTGCTGAAAAAATATGCAAATACGTCTTTTTCTAATTTACTTTCTGTGCTCGCTGTAAATCGCCAATGAGCGAGTGAGAACTGGCTTATCAGAGTTGAAGCACTATTGTGAGGCGAGCTGTGGTAAGAAAGGGCTGACAGTAAAGCCAAAAGTCAGTTAATTCTCCCAGAGAATGACTTGGGTTTTGCACCTGCTGCCTTAAAAATGATTGTACGGTTTTGAACATGTTTACTGTTAATGATCATATGTTGGTCAAGGGTTGGAATTATTGTACAAGTACAATAGTTATCGTACACCTAGCAACACTGGGTCCCGCACTCCACCCAGGTAATCAGGGAGTGACCATGGAAACATGGCCCGCTGCTTGCTGGCTTTTTTCGTGGATGCATCCTGGCTTTAGGGACAATCCTAGCAGATGTGCATGGGCAGGCACTAGTCCTAGTTTTGGGGGCTTTCCTTGGAGACTAGCATGGGCAAAGTTTGGGCTTACCAGCTTTCCTAGTAGACAACAGGGACATGCACTAGTTCTAGTTGTGGGGGCTCTCCTAGTAGGTGTGTCTGGATATACACCATTTCTTTCAAATTACTTTTATATTGGAGTCTTCATTTTTCCCTTCTGTTTTCAGACTGTTGTGGTCGTTGCTTATCCCCGGGTTATTTCTCGGTGGAGCCCTGTGCCTCTGTTTGGTCGTGTTGCTGTGGGGAGTGCGGCTGTGGCTGCAGCACAGGAAAGATCAGTCGGCCTCTGCAGGGCAGGATGGGAAGCGTCAGCTGGTGGTTGCCTTTTTTCACCCGTATTGCAATGCAGGCGGTGGTGGGGAGAGAGTGCTGTGGTGTGCCCTAAAGACACTGCAGAAAAAGTGAGTGTACACCCCTATCAAAGTACACATAATTACTTTGCAGCCTAGTGCTTGAATGTTGCTGTGTAACTCCTTATGGCAGTGATTCTGAACCAGGTGCCCTGAGCAAACATAGCCCACAAGATAAACCCAGAGACTTCAAATAGGAATTAATAGTGTAAAAAGCTTTATGACCTGTTGTAGTCTTTATGAGATCTTTGCAACAAAAGAATTGCTGAATTAGGTTTTTTGACTACAGAAAAATAAGAGCTGGCATTTTCTGAGGGGCACCTCAAATCTAAAATGGTTGAGAACCACTGCCCTATGGCATTTCATGTACTTAAGGTGGCACCATCTAATCCAAACATTTGCTTCTTGTTATAGAAGACAACCTACCCAGTATCAATCTAAACTGATTGGGACATCCCCTGGTCTGTCGTACAGTCTTCCTCTTACATACTATTGATTTGCCTTTGAAAGACTTTGTAGTATAGTTCTGGGGTCCTACATTTCTTTTCAATGGGAATGTAGTGCCTTAGAAATTGACTTGCATAGAGTAACACTGAAATCCATTTCATTCAAATAAAAACAACCACTGCATTTTCTGCATATCAGAAAGGACCTTAATTGGTTCAGTTAAACTAAAAACTATACATTTTTAAAGAGGAGTAACATATCTAAGATTCAGGTTAAAACTATACTTTAAATATTTTTCAAAATTACCCAAAGAATACAAGTTTCACAGTGACGTAAGACACTTCTATAAAAAAAAAAAATGTGACGTTCTTTATTTTCCGTTTCAGATACAAAGATGCAACTTACGTTGTTTATACAGGTGACAAAAAGGTCACTGAAGAAGAGATTGTTAATGGTGCTTTCAGAAGATTCAGCATCAGATTAACTCATCCTGTGAAGTTTGTGTTTCTAGAAAAACGCTATCTTGTGGAAGCTTCTCTTTACCCATATTTCACTTTGCTGGGTCAGAGTTTAGGATCCATGTTTCTTGGCTGGGAAGCTCTGCTAAAATGTGTTCCTGACATTTACATTGACACAATGGGCTATGCCTTCACACTTCCTCTATTTAAGTACTTAGGAGGCTGTTGTGTGGGGTGTTATGTGCATTATCCCACTATCAGCACTGACATGCTTTCTGTAGTTAGGAATCAGAATACCAGCTACAACAATACTGCCTTCATTACAAAGAATCCTTTTCTCAGCAAACTTAAACTTGTCTATTACTTCTTTTTTGCTTTCCTGTATGGATGGTTTGGTTCTTGCAGTGATGTTGTTATGGTTAATTCTTCATGGACCCTAAATCACATCCTTTCCCTCTGGAAATCTGGGGCTTACATTAGTATTGTGTATCCACCTTGTGATGTCCAGACATTCCTGGATATTCCATTAGACAAGGAAAAGAGCACAGCAGGACATTCCATTGTGTCTGTGGGCCAGTTTAGACCTGAAAAAGACCATCCCTTGCAAATCAAAGCCTTTGCAAAGTTGTTGGAAAAGAAAACTCTGGGGCAACAGCCTTTGCTGAAACTCATTCTGATTGGGGGCTGTCGTAACCAGGAAGACGAACAGCGTGTGAATGGACTTAAAAAGCTTTGTGAAGAGCTAGGTGTCGATAGAAATGTGGAGTTCAAAGTCAATATTCCATTTGAGGAGTTAAAGAAGTACCTGGCAGATGCAACAATTGGTCTGCACACCATGTGGAATGAGCACTTTGGGATTGGTGAGTACTTGAAGCAGTCTGGCCTAGTGATCAGAATAGGATTAGGATCTTGTTTTGGGTTTCAAATCTAGTGCTGGTAAGGACTTGATGAGTAATGTTACAGCAATTATAACTTGCTTAGTTTTGGCCAGGTGCAGAAAGAGTGTAGTATTCAGTCTCATTTATAAGGGGTGCTAAATGCAAGACAAATGCATTCTAATGGATGGATTGTTCACTTGGCTTTAGCTTCCATAAGCTAATATTGATATCATGGTAAATAAGGTTCACTAAATTGTCACTGAAATATAAACAGAATGTATTCTGACCTGACTGCCTGACACATGCTGTCTTTTAACTAATGGAGGAAAATTTGTGTAAAACTTAACTTCATTCTATTGTGCCAATTTTTTCTTTCTTAAAATGCTGATTTGGTGACCAGAGCCTTTCTTTGGTATCTGTTTTACTGAACTGCTTATCTAAATATTTGGTTTTTTAAATTGGGTTTTGAGTAAAAATGGCTCTTCCTTCAAAATTTGCCTGTTTCTCTTAAAAAAATTCCTCTTGGGTTGAATGTAACACTTTGACCCAAGATTTCTTTTTCCATAACTGCCTAGCTGCAGCAACCCTATTGCAAATTTTAAAAAATAGTTATTGGCAATACTATAAATAAAAGTGTAATCTTCCTTCTTTATGACGGGACTTCTATAAAAAAAAAAAAAAAACTATATACATTTTGTACAAATTAGACTAATACATTAATTCTAACTTATCCAGCTAGAATGAATTCATTCCAGCTTGTCCAGTAATCTTGGAATTCTAGGTTCTCATTTTCAAGTTTCATGGAAGATAGAATTAACTTTTAAACCATAAAAAAATCTCAGTTCCAGTTTTTCTTTTTATTATAATCTCACCTACTGCGTCAAACTTGAGTTTCAACTCAACACATCAAATATCAGAAGCTAACTCTAGCGGAATATTCTGTTAAGTTTCTCTCCTCTACAGTTTTAAATGTTCGTATTCAGTAGCCCTATTTCCCCTCAAGTTTAAATGAAAACAACCAATTTTGTCAGTTGTTCTAGAAAATCTTCCAGAGTGTAGAAGAAAAAAAATCAACAACAGTGAAAACAAAAAACCTTGACAGTTTAAAAAAAAAAAAAAAAAAGGAAAAATAGCATATCAGATAAACGTTTACTTTTGGTTTCATTCAAAATTCTTGCCCACCCAATCAACAGTTGTCAAAAACTGACAATTTTAGCTTACAGGTTTTTTTTATCAAGTGTTTTTTTTCAACAGAAAATGGAAATGGTTAATTGAAACAAATTTTATATGACAAGTTCTGTTCTTTTTTATCTTAACAAAAACATTTCCAATGAAAACCATCCATAATTCTAGAATATATAAGGACAACATTCATAATGACACGTTCTGTATCTTTCCAGGAATAGTTGAATGTATGGCAGCTGGAACGATTATCCTGGCTCACAATTCTGGTGGTCCCAAACTAGATATTGTGGTACCCTATGAAGGAAATATTACAGGATTTCTGGCAGAAAATGAGGACACTTATGCAGAGACCATGGCTCTCATCTTGTCTTTGTCACCTGAAAAGAGTCTGGAAATAAGAAAAAATGCTCGCTGTTCTGTAAGGAGATTTTCTGACCAAGAATTTGAAGTTGCATTCCTATCATCTGTGGAGCAATTATTTAAATAAATTGTATGTGTACTTATATAAAAAAGTAGTCTATATATGACTTAATCATCTAATAATATTTTTCTAAAGTGGGGCTGGCCAGCTGCCTAAACTCGTCTTGTAAATCATTCGGCATTTTGAAGACAACTTTGCATTAAGTTAATCCAGGTTTGCCTTATCTGTTATGGCACCCCTTATTATTGGATCCTATTTTTGAAGATGAATGCTCTCTTATAGTGATTTAATCTCTTTCTTTGATAACATCTAAACAGGGAATGTTCCCATGCTTCAACTATTTATTTGATATCTATGGGCTGGATGGCAAAACATTATTCTGTACTTCCCAGTGATAGCTGTCTCTTGTAAGGCAAGATGTATGCTCCCTTTCTGGTATCAAAACCTTAATTTTTTAATAAATGGCAGAATCATCCTTGACACAGAAAGAAACACTGTCATAGATATATTTCCTATATTGACTTATTGGTATGTACAATTGTAATTTGATCTATGTCAGGGTCTCTCTTGCTTACATTTTGTAATGTAAGGTTCCTCAGGAAACCATTATATAGGTTTCAATGGGAAGTATCTTGTTCTTAGTACTCAATATAGGATCAACTTACAGTGCTTTAAACAAAAGGTAGGAATTACTGTAGCTGTCCTTTGTATTAACTATTTCTTCCTCTCCCTGGCAGTATAAATAGTTCACTGTCCTTTTCATAGTTTCATAGTTAGTAGGGTTGGAAGGGACCTGAGCAGATTATCGAGTCCGACCCCCTGCCATGGCAGGAAAGAGTACTGGGGTCAAATGACCCCAGCAAGGTGTTCATCTAGCTTCCTCTTAAAGACCCCCAGGGTAGGAGCTAGCACCACTTCTCTTGGAAGTTGGTTCCAGATCCTAGCCACCGTGACTGTGAAGTAGCACCTCCTGATATCTAGCCTAAACCTCAAATCCGAATCATAGAAGTAGGGGCGGAAGGGACCTTGTAGATCTTCAAGTCTGACCCCCCGCCGCCTAGGCAGGAGAAAGCTGGGCTCAAATGACTCCAGCCAGGTAGGCATCAAGCCTCTTCTTAAAGACCCCCAGGGTAGGAGTCAGCACCACTTCCCTTAGAAGTTGGTTCCAGATCCTAGCTGCCCTAACTGAAGTAATTCTTACGGATGTCTAATCTAAACCTACTCTCCAACAACTTGTGGCTGTTATTCCTTGTAATGCTAG
>NW_017729032.1:61471712-61472481 GCF_001723915.1 Gavialis gangeticus | reverse complement strand
ATGTCTAATCTAAACCTACTCTCCAACAACTTGTGACTGTTATTCCTTGTAATGCTAGGGGAAACAAGGTCTCTCCCAAACCCTTCTGGCCCCCCCCCCCCTCAGTGAGTTTATAGAGGGTCACTAGGTCCCCCCTCAGCCTTCTCTTGTGAAGGCTAAACAGGTTCAGGTCCAGGTCCCAGTCTCTCTTTGTAGGGTCTGCCGTTGTCCCTGGATCATTCAGGTGGCCCTCCTCTGGACCCTCTTGATGTTGTCCACATCCCTCCTGAAGTGGGGCGCACAGAACTGGACACAGCTATGGCCTGACCAGTGTCATGTAGAGCAGAAGGATCACCTCCTTGGCCCTGCTTGAGATGCACCTGTGGATGCATGACAAGTTGCGGTTAGCCCTGCCAACCGTGACCTCACATTGTAGGCCCATGTTCATCTTGGAGTCCGTAATGACTCCAAGATCCCTTTCTGCCTCCATGCTCTCAAGAAGGGAGTTTTTCCATCATATAAGGTTCTGCTGGTTACTACTGCCCAAGTGCAGCACCCTGCACTTGTCAGTATTGAAACGCATCCTGTTTTTGTTAGCCCACCGCTGTAACCTATCCAGGTCTTGCTGCAATCTTTCCCTCCCTACTAGTGTGCTCATCTCACCCCAAATTTTGGTATCATCAGTGAGTTTAAGCGGGTTGCTTTTCACCCCGTCATCCAAATCGCTGATAAAGACATTGAACAGCACGGACCCAAGGAGTGAGCCCTGGGGGACTCCGCTGCCCACTTC
>NW_017729032.1:61459326-61471701 GCF_001723915.1 Gavialis gangeticus | reverse complement strand
AAATCGTTAAATAGGTTAGGTTTGTCATCTGGTGTGACGACCAAATTACCTAGCATGTCTTGCAGGGGCCCCACGTTACCTGGAACCTTCTTTTTGCCCCCTATGTATTTAAAAAAGGACTTCTTATTGTCCTTAATCCGGGAAGCTAGTTCCAGTTCCATCTCTGCCTTGGCCTTCCTGACTGCCCCCCTGCATCCTCGAGCAACCGCAGTATAGTCCTCCCTGGTGATGGCCCCTCCCTTCCATTGGGTGTATGACTCCCCTTTAGCCAGAAGACTTTCTCAGATAATTTTGGTGAGCCACGAGGGCTTTTGCACCCTCCTGCCCCCTTTGATCCATGTTGGGATTACTTCCCTTTGGGCTTGGAGGATCGTCTCCTTAAAGCATGAGCACTCTTCTTGGACACCTGGCTCCCCTCCCCTCTGCGACCTCAGTGCTTCCCCCACTATTCTTCCTGTCCTCTACTGAAGTTTTCAGGAAAGTTAAAATCCTCAGCTGAAAGAGCATGTTTAAATAGGCAACAAGACTTGAACTTGTCTACTGTAAAATATTTGCTAATACTACACTGAAACTAGTTAATTTACTAATTAATTAAAATACTATAGTAACAAATTTCATTTTTTAATGTTAAAGATAGTAACAAAGACCCAGGCTCTTATAACTTCATATAAGCTTTCCCCTTATATTTTAACAGAGAAACTGTTGGAGAAGGGCAAAAAACCAACGAAGTCAATCTGGTGGTGGCGTGGTGCTTTTTATTCTGGGCTTCTAAGTATTATATCCAAACAAAAAAGGAGAAAAATAAAATAAAATCTCTTATTTCTGCAGGAAAGCATTCATTTGTGCTTTGTCCTGTTACGTGTTTCATTCCTGCATACTTTTTTATAGTTAGAAATCCATATACATTAGTAGAGGTGCACCGATACATTGGTCCCATATCGAATCAGCACCAACATAAGGAAAATTGACTGTATTGGCAATTGGCTTTTTTTGCCTGATGTAGCTGATAAATGCTGCATGTGTACCTTCAGCCGCACCACAGCACAGCACACAGGCAGCCAGGTCCAGTTGGTAAGCGTGTTGTTGAGGAAGGGGTGTGGGGAGGACAGATAGAGGCCCCCTTGCCCTTCACACAAATCTCGAGACACATGCTCCCCCATGTTGTGTGCAGCGGCAGGGGTCTTCCCTCCCTCCCTGCGCCCCCTGGACAAGCCACTTGCAGCTTCATTCCATGCCCCGCACTGGCTGGGCAGCCCCTGCCCCACTCCCTTCCTCACCAACAGGGCCTCTATCTGCCATCCCCACGTCCCTTCCCTCCCACTCCCTTTCCCCACAACAGACGTACCAGCTGGACCCAGCTGCTCTCAACACTGTCCACCTGCATATCAACAATTGGATTGGTATTGGCCAATACAGCTCGTTAAAAGTCAGCCATCGGTATCAGCCTAAAAAATCTCTATCGGTGCACCCCTTTACTTTAGTCATAGTAAATCTACTGCCACTATTTTGATGTTAATAAAACAACTTAAATAATACACAATGATTTATGCACTGAGAGCAGGGCATGTCAAAATATAAATTTCTGCCTAGAAAAGGACTTAAGAGCATGAGTTGCAATCTATATTGGATGAGCAGGGATCCTGGTTTTCTCTAACTTTTTTTTTAATCCCCAATTTTCAGATTTAAAAAGGTAACCTAAGATCCACATTTTTTCATGATTAAAATGAAGCGCCACTTATATAAATATTCCATTTCGATCAAAGAAAAATGTGGATTTGGGGTTACTTTTTTTTAATCTGAAAATTGGGGTGGGGGGAGGGTTTATCAGCAAAAAACAGGATTCCTGATGACGACTCAGAAACCTCCCAACAGATGGGTTTTAAGATAGGGAAATAGGAGTGTCCTAACAAGGACACTATTCTTGCATGAAAGTTCAAAAGAAGGCGGCACATATTCAGAAATGTACTAGAACGTTTGGCAGAGATGCCAGAGAGGCAACCTAGAAGAGCTAAGCAGGAATTGCCTATCAGTCTAGGCCAAGGCTTTAAGAGAATGAGTTGAGGTTCTTGAACAAATGGCCCGACTTTTTCAAAAGTGCAGAACACCTCCTAGATTTCATTTGATTCCAATGGGTGTTCAGCAGTTGTTGAGCAAACACTTATTTAGGAGTTTAACATTAGGCACTTGTTGAAATATTGGTACCTGTAATGCCCAGTAACTTAACTGAAGTCCTAAACCAGCAATTACCCATTTGTTTTAGCTTATTCCTGCCTTGTCTCCATCTTCTTTGTTATACACAGTAGCAGTAGATGGATCAGGGTAATTGTCTAAAACCTCATCAGAGCTTCCAGGTGTTTCGCTTGCCAGGCTTTTTTTTTCTTCTGGTTTGTCTTCATTTGTTGAATGTACTGGAACTTCTTTAACTTCCTCTGCTGGTGAAGTTACTACTTTTTCCAGGGATTCCACCAGCTCGTCCCTTAATTCATCCTCTGATTCTTCAAAGTTACTACATTTATAGGAACAGAAACACTGATATCAGCTACCTATATCCTTGCCACATGCTGTTCTAGTTTCTGAGGCCACATGGTTTTCATTTAAATTGTTTTGTGAGAAGGATAAAAGCTGGGTCTGAGATTTAAGCGTTTCCCTGTCCTTGTGCCACTGTTAGATTAAGCCCCACTACTCTTACTTGTAAAGCATTGTGGCTGCTTACAGATGTGGGGAAAAAAATCCCAGTGTTTTACTTGCAGCTCAGTGTACCTCCACGCTGAGTGCAGAACATGCCCAGAAGAGGCATCATATTAGTTTTACCTGGATCACTCAACATCTGTATATATCACATGCTTAAATGGGGCTTTTTTGCACTTCTATCTATTAGAAGATTGAATCAGCTTTAGATCTATACAGATGCTGGGGAGATGGGTCAAGCTAACATGCTGCCTCTTTTAATAAAGTGTTAGGGGGAGGGGGATTCATGTCTGTCAACGCCCTGGGAGTCAATCAGCCTGTATTATATCACTTTTGTATTAGTATTTTTGTTTACTAATAGTGTAAAAGACAGCAGGAGTGGCAGGTTTTCACAAATAAATTAAACTACAGAATTAAAAAGCAACATTGACAAGTTTAAAAATACAGGGTGTTAGCTAAGAAGAGTCTCTGTTTACTTTCATGTTATAAGGGACAAGGGCAAAGGCTGCCTGTGAGACAGATTCTCATAAAAGAAGGAAACTACATTTGATACAATTATTTTCTATGCTGGAATAACATGACTGAAGGCACCTTATCAATGTCACTAACTTACGTGTCATCATCATCTGATCTTGGCTGCAGTCTGTCTTCATCAACATCAATAGAAGAGCCTGTTTCTGAGTTATCTTCCTTATCCTCCTTTGGCAACCAAGGTGTTAATAGTCTTTCTAGAGAGGAAGGAGAAACTGTACCTGTATATGTAGGTGAATTATAGCTAATACAGAAAATCTTGAAAATAATTTCTTTAAAACATAATGTACTTCATTGATTGCCACTCCTCCTGTTCACAGAAAAATGTAAATATCAGTAGCCGCATCTACACATGAGCTTTAACATGCATTAGGCTTTTTTAATTCACATTAAAGTGTCACAAAAAATGGTGCTCTTTAGCTATAGCACATCAAAATAAATAAATGCACATTTTTCTAGTACCTCACAATGGAGATACTAGCTTTAATGTGCATTATCAAAAGCACATTAATTGAACATGTAGACATGCCCAGTAACTCACTGACTATGTATATTCTTCTTTACCAAACTATATGTTTGAAAGTAGAAGGGAACAGAAATCTGAAAGTTAAGTAGATACTGAAATATGAAAAAGCTGCTTGCTCTAGTGTTATTTAGAGCAGGGGTTGTCAACTGGGGGTACACATACCCCTAGGGGTATTTGGAAAGGTGACGGGGTACACGCAGGCAGATGGGGATGGAGTGGGGGCGGCGTGAGGGCAGCAGCACCCCTCCGCAAACAGATGTGGGGCTGGAGTGCTCACACGTGGTGATTGCCACCCACCACCCTGCACTGCCACCTCCCAGGAGCAGGGCTAGGCGGGGCGAGAGCAGCGGTATCCCTCTGCAGCCCACAAAGGCGCCACTCAGCCAGCGGCTCTGCGCGTTGCTAATGGGAGGTGCACGATTGGCCGTGCACAAGGCCCATCAGCAGCCCACAGAGCCGCACATGCAACCAGCTGTGGGAAAGCTGGGTACAGCAGTAGGTGGCAGCTGCCACGTGCAAGGAACATCCTGCATCCAGCTGCCACCAGAAGGGGTACACTTGTTAAAAAAGGTTGAAACCCCCTGATTCAGAGACCTGATTCCAAATGATTTGATGGAAGTTAACCTGATCATTTGAGTAAGTCAAGTGTAAGCAGGCTGGAAGAAAAAAAGTCCTAAGAGTATGCTCAAAATATTGTTCTAGCTGGTTTAAATTGATAAATTGGGTATGGTTGTTATCCTATGAGCATTAGTTTCAGGGCCTGCCTAGTTTCAGTAGTCAGGTCTTATACTTCTAAGATACTTAAACCAAACTATAGTTAGGGAGTCACATTATTGTAGGACGGGGTTGCTCCAACAAATCAAAGTTCTTTGGTTATTTAACTGAATGAATTTTTCTTATAATCTATTTAAAATGCTGGGTTTTGACATTTACAGTTGTGCATGCAAAACTTACTTATTTTCAACTGCCCTAGTTAAAGTATTTTTACAAAAGCATTACTTTGAATAGGAGTTCGTATTTTAGTCACCCTTTAAAATGCATGTTGTCAAAATTTAGATATTTTAAAATGTTATTATGATTTTTTTAAGTAGTGCATCACAATGCTGCTATATGTATTATTAAGGGTTTAAATCTGATGTCAGAAATCTGTGATACAGCATGGTAGGGGCCTAAAGTCAGCTGTTGTTATGCTACAAAAAATATACAGCAATTTATATTAGCATATGGAAAAAACAGGTTTCTGTTTGTAATGTAGATCAAATTTTCTCAAAACTGGAAAATACTTTGATAAAACATTGATTGCCAGAGATCATTATTTTTAGAATACTAGGGGCTGCATTTCCCAGCATGACCAGTCCTTATCCCATAATTAAGAAAATCTGCCAAGTGTATCAAATCAATTCCTTTCCATTCAGCTATACTGGTTTTGTGAAGACTGTATTTCATCTGCCATTGAATGTTTTCACCTGGTGTTCTGAAGTTTTATCTCTAAAAAACTATTCATCTACTAAAAGTTGAAAGAAAGGAAGTCAATTATAACACACTGGCCAGTCAACCCCTCCCTCCCCACCAAGAACCCCCCAAAACCCCAGGTTATCTATGGCTGCAATTCAGTTAGCAATATATTCCATCTCTAGCTTGAATGTTAGTACAAGTAAGACTGTGATTATGAGCTTTGCTCCCATCTCAGTTGGCTTCAGCAGTTATGAAAATGGCAGCTAGAATCTTGATTGCATCAAGGAACAGTTCTATTCTATTTTTGTTGTGGTTGGCAGAGGGACTGAATGGCAGTGAAATCTTTCTATTGGTTTTCTGAGGTATCAAAGGCAACTGTGGCTGACTTCTTAAGCAAGGGGTCCACTTCTTTTCCTTTCTTGTCTTGTGTCCTTGCTGTGACAAGGTACTTAGCAGATTCATTGGAATCTGTCAGAGCTGTGCTGTGAGCACTTCTGCTTTGCCTAGAACTTGAGACGAATTGCAATTTGCTCAGCAAGAATATGAAGCCAACCATTTTAACTGCCCCTCCATTGCGAAGCTCCTCCACGTTCTGCTTGCATGACCCTAAGTAACCATCAGAAACCTTGAATTTGAGGTCTTTTCTCATTGCCTTGAAGAAAATGTAGGGCTCTAAGTGACCTGCTACATCCTCTAAAGGAAGCCCTAAGAAAAAGATTCATATTCAAAGATGAGGTGGGAGATGTAGAACTATCATGGCTTCATGAACAGCCCAAGTCACCTTTTCACCTAGAGTGAGAGACTTAATGAAATATGGACAGATGTTAATCAACAAGCAGGAAGACTATGTAGATCCAGCGATCAGTGACAACAGGCTACACTGAAATATATTTCAGCATGACACCAATTTTTTTGGGGGGAGGGGGAGGGTTTAATTTTTGACTGACTGTTATATCATTCCAGCTGATTAAAAGTTTGTGTTCAGTTCACAAGTCACCTGTCACATGGATAATGTACCAAAGAAAAATTCTTTATGGATATGCTGAAAGTCTTACGCACATCATTATGACATAATTAGCGTATATTTATCATTCTTTTTTTTTTTTTTTTTTTTAGAAAATTCTTAGGACAATTCCTCTAATTCACAAAGCAAATGTTTACCAAATTCCCCTTCAGTCCGGATAAAGGAGTCCTCAGACAGCTCTGCTGCTGCTAATATATTCAGTAGAGTCCCTGGTGCTTCTTGATTCCATTGCTTCCTGCTTTCTGGGGTTTCTTCAGGCATGACAATAATCTGTCCAGCTTGAAATAGGAGATACTGAAGGTCATTGTATGCAGTAAGCCATGACTGATCTGGCATCATCATTCTGTCTGCCAGTCTCAACACTTCTTTCATTTTTATATGGGAGTATATAATTTCCTTGGCTCTCAGTAACTTCAAGTCATTTTCCTTCTGAGATTTTTCCTTTTTAAGGATTGTTTGTTTGTCTGAAGTATTTGATCAGACTGATACTGTAAGGAATGCCTACTTTTCTGCTTTAGGGTTTTCACAAAGCTCTAATGAAGCAGGAGTGCATGCATGCCACAGCCCTTCCCAGGACAGCTGTGCAGCATGCACATGGAGCAGTTTTATGTAGAGATAGCACTGCTCAGTTTAGAAGCAGTGCTGTCCCCTCTGGACCCAAACCTGAAGGTGGGAGGGGAGGGGGCAGTCAATCCTAGCAGCAGAAAGGGGCAGTGGTGGCCCCCCAAGCCTCAATCCTAGCATGGGAAGGGGTGGCTCCAGGCCCCCAGAAACCAATCTGGGTGGGGAAGGACAGTGCTGGGCCCCTGGGACCCAATTCCAGCAGGAGGGGTGGTGCTGGGCACCCTGGACCTAATCCTGGTGATAGGAGATAGCACTGGGCTGCCAGGAACCAACCCCAGCATGCAAGAAGTTGGAGGTGGCAGTTCCAGGCCCCCAGGACTGATCTGGCCTGCAGGGCCACTGCTCTAGACAACTACAGATTAACAGGCTCTAATGGAAATCTGGTATGAATTTGCCTTGGTTAAGGGAATGGTAGGTATGAGGCAAGTCTTTGAAATGTGAAGCTTGGAGGTAAAGGAAGAGGAAAATCGTTAAGGCTCTGATAGAAGCAGCCTTTCCAGGAAAACATGTACGCCTTGGTTTTTTTAGCTGGGCCTAATCTCAACAGCCAGTGGTGCCCACGGAGTTTTCACTCACAAGTACGAGTAACTGGAGCCCAAAACTTCGTTCACTTAGAAACTGCTTTCAGTTGTACCTGAACTAATGGAGGCACTGCAAAAATTCAACCTATCGGGACCCATTCTGGCATTAGCAGCAGCAGTCCCAGATATTTAGCCAATTCAGAGAATGCAGAGACTTGGCATTGTGAGATAACTGGTGTCAGAAGCACCTTCAGGAAGGCCTCTTTACAGCATATTAGTGCAGACAAGACCACCTCACTCCATTTCAGGGGACTCTTTATCATAGAAACCCCTTGATCTTTATATGCCAGGAACACCAGGCCTAAGTCTGGTTTCTTTCGAGCACATTTTCAAAGTAGAGGAAGACACCTTCTGGCCCTCTTTCCCAGCTTTGTACACGTATGTAGAGCAAGCCCCAATCTTTTTCATGATTGCAGCATTAGTTAAATATTGGTAAGAGATGTGAAATGCTTTTGGGTTTCTTTGTGAGAGGCACAAAACGCTTGACACATTAACATGAATGGAAGATTATTGTATCCTTTGATTTAAGACATGATAACTTCAGTTATTCCAATCAAACATGTCAGATCCAAGGCACGGTTTACTGTGGAACTCCCAAATCAAGCACCATCCTAAGTGCCCATAACCCATTGACAATTTAGTTGGTGTTTGTATTCATGTAGTAAGCAATAAGAATAAGTTCATACCAAGTTCATCTCCTTCCATTGTAGGGCAGACAGATGTGACATCAGCATCAGCTAAAAAATTCAGAACAGTCTGTGGGGCTTCAGCTTGCCATTGTTTTCTGTTTTCCAGGAAATTATCTACCACATCAGCATCTAAGGGAAAATGTAGCACAGTGATTCTCAACTGGGGTTCTATGGCACACTGTGAGATCCCTTGAGGGGTTCTGCAGCACCTAGCTAGTGTGTAAGGAGTAAAGCACTCTCCTCCCCACACCATTAGCTCCCCATCCCTGCTGCAGTATGCTGCAAACCAGTGGTGTTTCTAGCTGCTCCTCTGCGAAGTGCTGCTGCTACTGCCCTCCAACCTGCAGCACATCTGCACTGCCAGCTGTCACATTCTGAGCAGCATGCTCTGCTGCAGGCAGACCATGCTTTTCAGCTCAACTCAACTCAACTCAACCTCCCACCTCCCCCGAGTCACAGGGGCCACCCTGGCCCCCTCACGAATGGGCCTAGAGTGGGAAGTGGTGGCAGATGTTGAAAGGAGCAGGGCACAGCTGGGTGAGCTCCTACCCCACCACCCTCCTATGGCACCAGCTAGATCAGTTTTGTAACATGTTTAGCCTCAAGGCTGCCCTTCGTAGCTTCTGAATTCAAATGCTAGCTCACTGAATCTCAACCAGCACCTCAGAGAAGTTACAGAGGGCTGCTTTGAAGTAAGAAGGTTAGAACCGTGGCTGTACCAGGTACAGAGCTAGGACCCCCTGAGCTTGATGGCCCTGGGCAGTCAAGTTTACCTGTTGTGCACTCTAGCCTTTCTACTATCTCCCCCTTTATCCTGGCTGCCATGCCTTTGATACAACGTTTTATCACAATTTGGGAGGCTGTGCTCCATCACTGCAGTAGCACTTAGGTGTTTATTTCCATTCCTCTCATCATAGGGCTGCCATTCTAGCCCAATACACATTTGTCCTAGCAAACCCCATCAACAGCCGCATGCTGGCCTCCCAGGTCCACTTTCTCTCTTAAGGCCTAATCAGGACTCTCTCTCTGGCAGTCTTCCCCCTTTCAAGCATCAGCTGCCTCTCTTAGAAACTTAATCTGTAATGTGCTTAGTTCAGTCTTGGCTTTCCACTCCTCTCTACAGTAAGTGTGGCTCAGACTGGCCTTTCCCCTGGGTATGCTTGCCTACCCATTGCTCTATACAGCAGATGTGCTTGCTCTCCCTCTGCCTATCCCAGGCAGGCTACCCCATCACCAAGGATCCTGGTTTTCTCTGATAAAAAAGAATCCCCAATTTTCGGTTTAAAAAAAGTAACCCAAAATCCACATTTTCCATGATTAAAATAAAACACCACTATATAGCAAAAGCTTTATTATCCGGCACCCATGAGAAATGGGGGGTGCCGGATAACCAAATATGCTGGTTACCTGAGAGGCCCGAACAGGCATTTTTGCCTGTTTGAGCTGCTGCCTCTGGTGCACCGCCACCCCTCCACCATGTCGCTGCCCCTCCCACTGCATCAGTGTGCCGGGGTATAGGGAGGAGGGCCCCACGCAGGCTGCTATGCCCTGGACCATGGGGGCTCAGCAGAGCAGGTTGCTTTGTCTCAGGCCGCGGGGGCTCGGCGAAACCAGAAGTGCCACAGTGGGTGCTTCTAGTTTTGCTTTTACCTTATGAACTGGCATGCCGGTTAATAGAGCATGCCTGGTTTGTAAAGTGTCAAATAACATCATTAGTAGTGTTTAATTTCATTAAAATGAAACATCACTATATATAGGTATCTGGAAAAATGGATATAGATCATGGAAAAATGTGGATTTGGGGTCACTTTTTTTAAACTGAAAAAATTGGGGATTTTTTTTTAAATCAGAGAAAACCAGGATCCCTGCCCATCACTCATTGAGCATGTCTACACAAGCTGTTTACTGACTAATTTGCTTCTCAGTAAAGTCTTAGCATCTACACATTCAGCCCTAGTAAGCCACAATAAATGAATAAATGCAGCCATAGGGTAGTATTTGTCAACATAAGTACTGTTCTACAGCAGTGTTATTTAGTGCACTGCAACGCACGTGTAGACGTTGACAGGGCTGGCTAGGGCATGTGTAAACACAGTTTTGACCCAGGCCTGCTGCTCCCCCCCATCTGCCACTGTGGCCCGGCTTCATATTTAGCTAGTATCACCATAAATCCCAGCACCCTGCCAGGCTCCCTAAGTTGCCTCCATCCTCTCTAAAAGCCACTCCCATGTCTTGTGACAAATGCAAACAAAATCCCTCCAACTTAATATAAACTATAACCCCTGGGTACCTTTGACCCAAAACTCTACAGCCTTTCCCCAGTGAACTCCTTTCCCTTCTGTGTCCAGGGCGAAAATGTGTCCCCAGCCCAGGAATGAAGCTCAAAGAGCTCTAGACTCTGCTCCCTTCCCATCACGAGCATTTTAATTCTCATATCAGGCACAGGGGTAGTCATCACCAGGGATCCTGGTTTTCCATGATAAAAAAAATCACAAATTCTCTGACAAAAAATTGCAAATGCTCTGATAAAAATCCCAAAATCCGTGGTTAAGATTAAATGCTCCCCAAAGCCCTGTTTGTGCCACTTGCCCTCCACCCACTGCCCCTACCTCCCAGCCCTGCTGGAGGGCACCCTCAGCTGCCATAGCTATGGGGCCAGGGACCCAGGTCCACAGCCCCCTGCCCCCAGTGGAAGGCAGCGGCTGCTACAGCAGGAGCAGGAGCTGGCTCCTTCCCTGCTGCTTTCCTCTGCAGGCGGGGGCAGCAGTGAGGGGCACAGCCCTGCACTGCCCCCATGCACACATGGAAGTGTAGCCAGGGCAGTGCAGAGCTTGCAGCACCAGGCAGCTTTCATGCACGGCCCTGCTGTGCCCTGCCGCACCAGTCGCACACGCTGCTCTCTGAAGGGCCTGGGGGAGGGCAGCAGGGCAGGGAGTGTGACCCAGGGTTTGCAGCTGGCTGGGCACTCCAGCCGGGGGATGCGGGGCTTGCAGTCTCCCTGCTCCTGGCCGGAGTGCCTGGCCGGCTGCAAGCCCCACCTCCCGGCCAGAGAGTGCCCAAGCCAGCTGAGGAAGCGGCTCCCCCTCCCCCTCCCCCGGCTGGAGTGCCCGGCCGGCTGCAAACCTCCCCTATCCCTCAGCCCCTAGCCAGTTTCCCATCCAGCCCTGCAAACCCCAAGCCCCACTTATCTCCAGCAAGAAGTGTGAGCCTGAAGCAGCTTCCGGTAAATGCAAGCATCGGGCCCCGCTCTTCCCCCTCTCCCTTCCCCTCCGGGCAGGATTGGGGGTTTCCTGCCCCTTTTGCAAACAGCTTTTATAGGCTGGAACTCTTCCAGCCTGCAGAGCTCTTTGCAAATGGGGGAAATCTGCAGGTTTCTCTTCTAAAAGGGAAAATCTGTGTTTTCTCTGATAAAAATGGGAAATTCGTGGTTTTCTCTATTTTTCCATGGGAAACAGAAAACCCGGATCCCTGATCATCACTATCAGGAGCCTGGAGTTCTGCAACAACCCTGCAACTGCTCTCTCCAACTTTGCAGAACCTGCTTTTAGCTCTCCTCCAGTTGCCTATATCACCATATAAGTAATGGGGGTTACCTTAGGCCCCTGCTACACAAAGTAAAAAAGTATGAATAATAATTGAATTGCCTTCAAAACAGATTTTAGTGCAATTCTAATGGTAATAATGATATGTCAGAAATCAGAAGCAAGAACTTGTAAAACAGGATCCTACCAAATAAACTGGTTCAAGAAAGGGAGGAAAGTGGATCTGGCAAACTACAGGCCCATCAGCCTGACCTCTATCCTGGGCAAGATCTTAGAAAAGATTATTAAAGAGACCATTCTTAACAGACTGGCCAATGGCAACATTCTGAGGGATAGCCAGCACAGGTTTGTTGCAGGTAGGTCTTGCTTGACCAATCTTATTTCCTTTTACAACCAGGAGACCTATCACCTGGATAAGGGAGGGGAGATTGATGTCACATATCTTGACTTCAAAAAAGCCTTCAATCTGGTATCCCAAGATCACCTCTTGGCAAAACTGGCCAACTGCACCTTTGGGGCCACCACGATCCACTGGCTAGGGAACTGGCTCTATGGTCAGACCCAGAGGGTGGTGGTTGATGGAAGACAATCGTCATGGTGCCCTGTGACCAGTGGGGTCCCCCAAGGCTCTGTTCTTGGACCTATATTGTTCAACATCTTCATTAATGATGTGGACACTGGAGTCAGAAGCGGACTGGCCAAGTTCGCCGATGAT
>NW_017729032.1:61447190-61454326 GCF_001723915.1 Gavialis gangeticus | reverse complement strand
TTGTTCACCAGAGCACCCCAAGGGATGACAAGGTCAAACTGTTATAAACTCCTGCAAGACCATTTCAGGCTGGACATAAGGAAGAATTTCTTTACTGTCCGAGCCCTCAAGGTCTGGAATAGTCTGCCATCGGAGGTGGTTCAGGCACCTACACTGAACGCCTTCAAGAGAAATCTGGATGCTTATCTTGCTGGGATCCTATGACCCCAGCTGACTTCCTGCCTGTCAGGCAGGGGGCTGGACTCGATCTTCCAGGTCCCTTCCACCCCTGATGTCTATGAAATCTATGAAGTGGTAGCAGTCACTGACTGAACACAGTACAGGTTTCCTTCACCTTATGCACCTTTTTCCAGGAACACATGTACAGCATAACTCGAATTTGCGTAAAGGGAACCCACTTTACAATGTAATGAATAGGGATACGTTCCAAGACCTTGACTGTACTGACCCTCAGGCCCATTTCTACCACTTTTATAAGACTAATTTGGTACTCAGCAGCAGCAGACAGTACACACAAGCACAGGGCACTATCATAATGAGAATGGCAATGACAGAAACGTGTCGTGGACAATGAGTGAGGAGCACAGATCCACACAGGAGACTGTCTTTTGGTGTGCATCACTCATACAATGCACCTCACAAAGCAATTGACCGCAGGCTTCCATCACACCGATTGCATAAGAGTGAATTTACCTAGCATATAAAAAAATTTTGGTATAAAAAGGGTCATTGCATAAGAGTGAATTCACACATACAGAACTCGCATAAAGCAAGGAAAACCTGTATGTTCAAATTAAGATACTCACTTGACCCAACCTGCACTATAAAATACCTGTTTCCTGACAACATAGTTCTTCCAAAGCTCTGTCTGTGTGCTCTTCATACACATTCACCAGTTTCTCCTTAAGATTCTTACTGTCATCAAAAGTTAGAGTCTCATTAAGTCTATCTGGTTCCTAAAACAAAATGGAGTTTACTAAGAATCAGAACAGAAACATTTAATCACTTCCATTTTTTTTCTCATTCAGAATGTAACAAATGTTACAGCAGGAGTTGCTTTGTTATTGGTATAACATTGGTTTTCATAAAGCTTTTCAGACATGTAAAAAGACTACCTGGTGGATGGCTCACTAATAAATGAAGAGACATGTTTTGGACAGGAGTTTTCCTTTGAGATTTGAGGATTTTTAAAGTACAGATATCCATAACCTCCTAAATTAATAGATATTGATCATAACTACATCTTGACTTCATGGCTATAAAAGTTCAAGTTCTAACAAATGAAAACCCTATGCTGTCTAAAGGATCATTTAATTTCTTCCAAACATAGTGCACCTGATTTATTCCTTTTTTGTGCTGGTGAGCTTTCATTGTAATAAAAATGGAGCCACTCAGGTAGAAAACTGGAGTAATGAAGTAATGAATGAATTGGGCCCATCTTTTAAATATTATTTTTCTTGAATTTATTTCAAGAAAAGGATGAAGAATGATTATTGTTCTCCTCTACATTTGTTCACAGGCCAGCTCAACCCTCCACCAAAAAGGATATGAATTTTTTTTTTGCATTCTGAGCAATTTTATACCAGAGTTTTAGGAAAAAAGTATCAAGTACCTGAACTAGGGAACAGTAGGATGTCTTGTCCAAATTGCTTAACTCCTAGGTTGGTGAACATGAGCTGTCTGAACCACAAAATGTATGGTAGCTCTGGTACAGACCCCACCAAAGCTATGTAAGACAGTCCTGAGTACACCCCTGATTCTGCAAAGCTGTATAGGCTTCATTCTTTTACCACGTCTAATGATTCTCTGTTCCAGTTAAGCTCGCGAAGCCTGCAAGAGTCTGGGCCATGGCAATGCATAGTGTGAAAATAAAATGAATCAAGACAGACCAATCAGGATCAGGTCCTGGAGCTTGTGCAGTTCACTTCTATAAATTCAGTCTAACTAGATGGACTCTTGGTCCCACTGCTCCCCCTTGATTCTGCATAAATTATAATCTCTGAACATAACTGACACCCTGTGGGGGGGTCTCTCTCTACAGATATTATAAATATGAAAGGGACTGAGTTTGTAAACTGACAGGAATTTTTCTGATAAGGAGTTTTTGTATAATTTTTTTTCAGAAATGCAGTGCACTTTTGAAGTCCATGAAACAACCACAGATTCATGTCTATTGTAATACCTCCAGGAATAACCATTAATATTTTCCACTAACTCTCAAAGGTACCTTTAATAAAGTAATTTACAAGCCAAATGTGTAGTCTGTAAACAAATCCACTGTTTAGATATGTTCCCAAAAAACTTTTACAGAAGTGATATAACTTCCACTTTCACTGTTTCTTATCTCATGGAAGCACCGTACATTACCATCAAACTTCTCGCTAAGAATCTTACTCGGGTAGAAGATTATACAGTATTGGGTAGAATGGACTTATTCTAACAACAGAGGAAATGAGACAGGAATAGAAGCCTAATTACAACTTAAATTGTGGAGCTGCTATCATGTCTTCAGTCTACTGAAGCAAAAGTATTTTAAAGTAACTACAACATACCTCTTTTTGCATGGTGTCTTCCTCAGGAACACATGCATCTAAATTAATTTCAAACTTTACTCCTCCCTAAGAAAAGAATATTCACAGACTCTATTAAAATACTTTATCAAAATATATGTACCTTAAAAAGGACTGCAAGTATGTGAACATAAACAAATTCTGACTGCTTCCCTGTAGCAGCTGCTGCCTGACACCAGAAATAATGACAGCAGAATAGCCAAGTATAGACAAGCCCTAAGAGCAGATGTTATCACTGTTAGGACAGTGGTTTCCAAAGTTTCACCCCTCAAGGAACATTTCCAAGGTGCAACCCTGACTAGTTGGCCACATCAAAAAGGGGCTTGTAGACTGCATTTGGCCCATGGATCACACTTTGAGAATCTCTAGTTTAGGAGTATTCTCAACCGGTGGGTAAGACTGTTCCTTTCCTTGATGACCCCAAAGAAACTCTTATCCAGCAATCCATAAAAGTATCTTTGGTGTTCGCTATCAAGCAACCTGCTTGTCTGAGCTACCGACATAATAGGATGGGTGTGGCCAAAATGTGGCCCACGGGCCAGATTTGACCCTCCAAGTGATTTTATCTGGCCCACAATGGGTCCCTCAGCCCTGTCTGGCCCAGGCACAGAGGGCAGCCTGGGCTGTGGCATGTGTGGCTGGTCCTGCTGCCCCTGGGTGTAGCATGGCAGCTGGACTCCACTTCTTTCCAGCCACCATTGCCAGTGTTGCTGCTGCCACTAGACCCAGCCCCATTGCCCAGGCACCCCAGCCCATCCATCCTGCACGCACTGCTGGGGCATTGGATGGAGTGAGTGGCCAGGGTTTCTATGGAGACCAGCCTGAGCATACATGGGCATGATGAGCTTGGCCAGGCAGATGGGATGGGGCCACAGATAGGCAGGGAGTGGCATCTGGGAGCAGGGCAGGTAGGTGGGGCTGAAGCTAGGGCCAGGATCACAGAGCAGGATCACAGGGCAGTGATAGTGTGGGGCCCAACCTAGGGTACAGCCATGATCCACTACCCACATGTCTGTATAACGGGCATCGGTTCTGCAGGCAGGGGCATGCTGGGAACAGACTGTGGCTCTGCCCCAGGACTTGGCCCCATGCTGTCAGCGTCCTGTGATCCCAGCCCCAGCCCTGCCCATCCCATTCCCAGACACTGCTCCCCACCCGCCCACAGCCCCACCCTATATGCCCAGCAGAGCGTGCCCTGCTCACCCCAACCCTGGGTCATCTCCATGGAGAGCCATTAAGGGAGTTTTTATGAGTTGTTGCGGGCCAGGGAGGCAGAGGGGTACTGATCCAGCCTGCACCAGCTCACCAGCACTCCCTAAGTAGCCCTCCAGCCCAAATAATTGCCCATGCCTGTAATAGAACCATTTGAAGCAAAGAGGGGAAAACGATAAAGGGAAAGAATGTTAGAGAATGACCTCCGTTACCTTTGTTTTATGCTTCTTTTCCAGGACTCTTTTCTCTTGCCAGTTCTGTAGCCTGATTTGTTTCAAGTTTTGTTCAAGGTCCTTTATGAGAAAAAACAACACACTGTATACTAAATTCAAGAAGCATAAGTATACAACCACTCCTTAGAACCAGACTAGATATAACATATCTATAAAATGTCTGGCTTGTAGAGAAAATACGGTCATTAACTTCCTACAAGCACATCTCTGTGGAAATATTCCACTCATTGCCTCGCTGGTAATTAGAACTGAACAGCAAAGTAAGTGACAATGCTGGCTAACTTGGCAAAATGAATTAGGAGCCTTTCCAAAGAGTGCAAAAGGCTGATTTTTCAAACTGCCAAGCTTTAACAATACTTTGCTAGATTACTCACAACAAACCAAAAAAAAACAAAAACTTGTCTGTAAGAGAATCATGTGCAACAGATTTCAGGGTGTTTTAGCTCCAATATTAGAAGACAATAAAAAAATAGAAGTTAGTAACCCTCTTAACTGTTGAAAGACTAATCACACTCCCTGTAATAGCTTGTCTCCTGGAAGCACTTCACAGTTATTTAATTACACCTGGGTCAGGAACCAGGACATAGGTCTTTATTAGATAACTGCCAAACAAACAGAGAAAATGAAAACAATGCAATATTTTAAGGAGTCCCATGCATGAAGGCACGTCATCATCTCCCTAATGAAAGGTCATTACAATTTAAACAGTTTAATATTTTTAAATATTAAAAGTGGGAACAATTTCTCAGGTGGATGGAGGATGTCCGTGAACTCAGCTGAGGTGAAGCACTGTGGTATCAGGCCTTTACTATTAAATGTCATGAGAAAGTAAGTTTCCATGCTGTTTTAACCTTCACTTCCACTAAACTGGCTAAGCCTATGATATTCCCATCCTGCAGTCTATCCAGTCAAAAGATATGCAGGTCCCCTTCCTCCAGCTATTTAGGACGGGTCTGATCTACAATCTGCTGAAGTCAATGGAATGTCTGCCACTGATACCAACAGGCACTGGATCAGGTCTTAGCTGCAATACAGTTTCAATATTTCAACATACATCGTTGTCTCTAACATGATGAGGAAACCACTTAGAACAAAATCATGGCTTGGAATTGGATAGCCCTATGGGCTATATTTTGCCCACCCATGTCCTATTAGGTAACAACAGCTCTGACAAGCAGGTTGCTTGAGAGAGAAAGAGAGAGAGAGAGAGAGAGAGATTGATTTAAAAGAAGAGTTACCCTGTATATCTTTCTGTGGGATGATTGCCAGTGCCTCCTCCCAGCTGGAGTGCCAGGAGCCCCACAGAGGTGGAGACTAACGCTCACCCCAATTAAATTATGCAAAATTATGTGCAGTTATGCATTTTATGCGCAAAACTGCCTGAGCGCATAATTGCATAATTCCCCAGGGTGTAACATATACATTCATAAACACACACACACTAAAATGGATTGTTCAGAGAGCAAATCGCCTAAAATTGGAGGTTTTGTATGACTGGAGCTGCACTTTGCAAGCTAAAATGCTGCTAAACAAATTGACTTTAATTCTGTTTCGCTCTGAACGTTGTTTCAACGCATGGTTCTTTGCCGTGGTCCAAATCCTTTTCCCAACCCTCATCTCCAGCAAATAAGCTAGCTGCTGTAGAACACCACTGGCAAAAAAGGACGAAACATCTTGTTCCCCACTGCACTGGAGCTGTGAAGTGAAAGATTTGGGTACTGGGGGCACAACAAAAGACAGATGTTTACTTGTTTTTGCTTTGTGATGCCATAAAATGTTTCTGGTGGTAAAAAGGTGAGGAAAGGCAACATCTGCTTCCATCTTGAGACTAAAATTACACTGATGCTGCTAGCCCTGCAGAAGAGGTGAATATGCCAACTCCTGATGAGAAAAAAGTAAATGGTGCACACAGTTGGGAACTCTCTGTCTCTCATTTTCCCCCCCAGCTTGTTCCCAAGCCTCCTCCTAGGAGAAGACCACAGGGCAGGGTTGTAGTATAACATTCTTAAATCTTGCCTCTCCACAACAAAACTGTCCCTCTCCTTTTCTGCAGAGTCCTCTGCACTCAGCAAGGTTTGCCCCCATTAGTAGATAGGGAGGTGCCAACGTCGCCCGCATGGGAGACCTCTGCGACATCACGGTGGTCACCCATGCCTTCCACCTCCTGACCTGCCTGGATGCCACGGTAAGCATCATCACTGCCAGTGTCCTCGAGATCACCCACAAGAGGATTGCGAGACAGCCAGCCAGACATGACTTGGCCACCTTTCTCAGCAGCCCGCTGGAGGGCAAATTCAGCAAAGACAGCAAGGACTTTGCCTTGCTGTGGAGCCAAGCCCACAACACGACGCAATGCCTCAGGAAACACATTGGCTACACCTGAACCTGGGCTGAGGAGTGCTGGGAGCTGGGAGTTTCCCTGGAACCAGCCCTGCATGCCGACCGACGCCCTACATGAGGACCTTCCTGGAGAGGTTTCCTGAAGGATGCCATCTGAAACAAGTACGCCAGTGACCTGAGGGCCAAACCCAACCAGGGCAAGGTCTTCAATGTCACCTCAAAGTGGGACTCCAGCAACCACTTCATGCCCAGTGGGATCTTCAGACGCTTCGCGGACTGGCGCTTCCTCCACTGTGCCCGCCTCAATTGCCTGCCTCTGAATGGGGCTGTTTGCTTCGGCTACCAGGACAAGAGGTGCCGACAGTGCAGCTAAGTGGTAGAGACCATCCCCCACGTGCTGTGCAGCTGCAAGCCGCACACCAGAGCCTGGTAGCTCTGCCACAACGCTGTCCAGGACTGCCTGGTGAGGGCCCTCCCGGCTGCAGTGGGGGAGATCTCTGTGAACTGCACCATCCCGGGCTGCGAGAGCCAGATGCGACCTGACATCACCTTCACGAACGAAGAGGCCAAGAAGGTCATGATCATGGATGTAACCATCCCCTTTGAGAACCAGCACCAAGCCTTCGCTGACGCCCAGGCTCACAAGCGGGAGAAGTACGTCCTGTGGCGGGCCAGTAGGGGGCGCTCCTGCGTTGAGCTGCCCACCTCCCTGCGCCCGACCACCTTCCAGGCTCCGAATGCCTCCCTAGGGGCGCCTTACGTCCGGCCGACCCCCTTCCTG
>NW_017729032.1:61442669-61447151 GCF_001723915.1 Gavialis gangeticus | reverse complement strand
CAGGGGCAAAAAGGAAAGTCTCCCTTAGTCCGCAGACCTAAGGGGTCTCTTAGGCATAATTTAGACCCACCCCTCAAGAAGTCTCCCACACCGGTCACAAAGGAGAACTTTATTGATTACAGGGGTAGGGTGAAAGTAGGGTACAAGATTGAGCAATATCCTAGAAATCCTAAAGAGCAAACAGTCTGGCTGAGGTAGCCTTTTTATCATGCATCTGAGTAACTGCCAGCTAGATATCTAATCAGATCTCGAGTAGCTTACTCACAAGCATCTTGCAAAGGCTGGTGAAGTTTCCCTTTGGAGGCAGGCAGTTCCTTGCTCATGAGTTATGGGGGAGAGAGCCAGTTTCAGATGGTAAAACTTCTCTGAGTCCCCCACATGGCTGCTGCCCCCTCCTCCTGGGCAGTCTAAACTTATATAGCCCCTGTGACCTCATTCACCTGGTCCAGTGGAGGCCAGCTCTGGTTGGCTGTCGGCCAACCAATTTGAAATACATCACCAGTTGCCAGGCAGATTCCATCCCACCAGGTAGAAACCCCTCACCCAGGTAGCTGATGCCAGTCACATAGGCAGAGGGAGCAGGTTTCCCCCCTCCCTCAGGAATGCAGCCAGCTCAAGTTACCTAAAGAGACAGGCTGAGGTGTGACTCCTCTGTGCTGGGCCCATCTTAATCACATTGTCACAGGGCAGAGACTTTGGGGAGAAACCAAGGTGGCTTTCTGCCACACGCCCCACTGGCCAACATCCTGAGGGGCTGTGGCTACGACGTGACGGTCGACACGCTCATCGTGGGAACTCTTGGAGCCTGGGACCCCAGCAACAAGAGCGTCCTGCCTGCCGTGTCTCCTGCTGCTACACCAAGCTGATGCGCTGCCTCATGGTGTCCAACACCATCCGCTGGTCCCATGACATCTATGTGGAACACATCATGGGCCACTGCCAGTACTGCGACCCCACCAGACGAACCGCCGCCGGACTGGACCCAGAGGGGACCGCCTGAACTGCCCCACCGTTGCACCAGATGGACTTCACTGAGAGAGGATTCTTCAGCAACGGATGACCCCGCTCCACCTGAAGAGGACCCCTGCGATGAGACTCTATATGGACTGAGACACTTTCTTTGAACTACTTCCTCCACCATTGTGGACCATTGTAATGGGTTTGTGTGCATCTATCTCCTTTCTCTCTCACTGTCATACACTCCATCCGTCCTCTTCCCACATCCCCCCTTTCACCACCCCCAGGCTCAGTTGGCTAACATTGTATTTTCTGTAACCTAGTTGCATTCCCCTCCTCACCCCCATCCCTCTAATGTTAGTCCCTCGCTCGGGTGATTTGTATTTCCCTACCAGCTTTGTCATCTTTTGTGGATTCACAATCCTAAACATATACTAATAAAAGTCAATCTGTTGTGTTTAACCAGTAAATCAAGAAAATTTATCAGACTTCAAATAAAGCAAAACAGTGCCATAACAGAGATGCATGAAGGACAACATCATAGGAACAAACCTGGACCAAACAAAGGGAGCCTTTCTGACAATAAATAGAACACAGGGAGTTTCTCACATACAGCACAAGCATCAATATCAGATCTAAGTTATTTACACATGCCTTATTTCCATGATTTCTACTATTCACTGTTCATCTTCATTGTTAGTACCTGGACTGGTTCTTCTCTTCTTACAGGAGTCTCTTTGGAATCAGACTGGTTCCCAGCTTTACCTTCTTTCACAAGGTAGGTTTTGTCTTGTATTTTTTGATTCTCCTAATGGTCATGTTTGCAAAATAGTCATTTAGTTACTGGATAAATTGAATGTTAATGTCAAATGATCATTTCTAGTACTTTGTGTGTGGGTTTTCTTACCTGCGGGGCTCCTGCTCTACACTGAAGTTCCTTTACATCATTGTGGTATTGTTGCCTAATTTTCTGCAACTGCTGAAGGTATTCCTGTTAAACAGCACCTCAATTAGATTATGAATTTCTGTTATTAGACAAAACAATTTTAATTACATGCAAATATATGCCTACTAATAAATGGACTGGTAGCCCCAGCTATTATTAAGATCATCTGATACTTTCCATTACAAGACCCTATTTTCAGTTGCTTATAACTTAGTTCAAGGCAGTCCAACTTCTGGCAACATGCCACAGACTCAGGAGCCACACGCTGTGGGTACCCCCTCCTACTCCTCCACCAGCATTACCCCCATACAGTGCAAGCAGTCTGGCTTGAACCCCCTCCCAACCACATGCACCATGGGGGGCTGACCAATCCCACCCCATTGTGCACACAATGCCACCCCATCTCCCAGCCATGTGAGCCATGTGGGTAGGCTCCCCACCTTCCCCTCAATGCAAGCAGCCCAGCTTCCCATGCACAGCCACAAGGGAGATGGTTGCTGCATGCACAGCAGGCAGAGAGAGGGAGTTTGGTTGCCCAACACCCCCCACCCTGGACTGCGCACAGCCCAGCTCCCCATTCCCCAGCTGTGTGCACCACACAGGCTGCCCCAGCACAGGCAGCAATGTGCCCCACTCCCTCCACCCACCTGTAGTACAAACCATCTCCCTTCTTTGACAAGTGTGCAGCTCTGGCACTCCAGCTTCCTCCCAGCTACCACAACAGGAGCAAATGGGAAGGGGTAATAATGGGCAGGTGGGAGCCCATAGGTTGCATGCTACCCCTTCAGGGACCACATGTGGCCTGCAGACCACCAGCTGATCAGCCCTGCCTTAGTCAAATTTTGGTTGAAATTTCCCATGCCAGATGTTTGCAGCAGAATGTTTAGAAGGTTTTAGACAACATGTTCAGCCATATCCAAAAATACAGCTAGGGACTGGCTGGGCATTGGCTGTAGGACTACACCTGCTCTACAGGGGCTGCTGCTGCTTTAACTGCAGTTGCAGAGCTAAAGCCATGGAGAACCCTTGTGTAAAGAGTGCTTTGCTGACAGTTTTTCTGGTACCAGAGTCACAACAGCTTTCCCACATGGCAGAAGCTCTGTTAGCAAGAGCTGCATTCATCCTGATGCTTTGTCTTTTCACATCTAGCCAACAGGGCTCTGTCACCAGAACTTTACAATGTAAAGGCTCAAACTGGGATGGTAGAGCCAAGGGTGGAAACAGGCTGGCTACTAGGCAGGAGCATGGTAGTAGGGTAGAGACAGTAGGGTAACCCACATTAACATTTCAGAGAAAGGACTTGAAATTTGAAAAAGGAATAACCCTTGTGTGAGAGATATACCCTTCGCTTTGATCATGGAAATTTACTTAAGTTTGGCTTCACAAAATCTAACTTCACACCTGGACAGCTGACTTTGTGGAGTTTAACAGCTAAAGGCTCCAAAGTTTCTGAGCACAGGAAGCATGCTACAGCCCTTCACAGGTCTTGTGCTGACCAGACTGCACGCATGCCATTCCCATTAAGCGTGCTCCACATACAATGGGGTTACACAGGCAAAACAAGATTTTTTTCTGTAACTGCTACTCATAGTTAAATGGGGCTGGATACACTCCAGGATTAGAACTAAAAGCTGTGGGTCAGGCTCTAGTTCAAGGCTCCCCTGGCAGTGTGGAAGAGGAAGCACATGTTTTAAAGGCAGGAAGAACAAGAGCCAGACTTGGGAGAAAGAAAGAAAGAAAGTATGACGAGGAATCTGGTTGACTGGGAGGAAAGAAGTTGTGACTGGAGGTTGGGTGGAGACTCATCTTGGAAGACTGGAACCGACTGAACAAGGCAAATGACACTGAAAGCTCTGGGGGCAGCTCTGACTGGTAGGGAAAGGAAGTAGAATGAGACCCAAAAGAAACTAGGACTCAAAACCGAAGAGAGAAATACTGAGAATAGAGGAGGACATAAGGGATTGTGGGGAGACTTGGACAAAGAGCTGAAGAAGAAAGGGATGAGACTAAGATGGAAGAAAGAATTTAGAGGCTTGGACTGGGAGGTAATAGATTGGGAGAAAGACAGGCAGAGGACTAGAAACTGGAAAAAGGAGGAAAATTAGAGGTCTGACATCAGATCAGCACCAATATAAAGAAAATTGTCTGTATCGGAAATTGGCCTAATGCAGCCAATAATTTGGCCGATAAATGCCATGCATATGCACAGCTGCAATGCAACACACAGGCAGCGTGGAGCACAGCCCAGCAGCATGGAGAGCTGCATACAGCCAGTAAGTCTGTTGTGGTGGAAGGGGATGGGGGAAGGAAGGGGCACAGAGAGGGCAGATCAACACCCCCCGCAGTGAGGGAGGGCAGGGGCTGGGACAGGCACTGGCCAGCTGGGGTGGGGAGGTGCACAGGACAGAGCCATGGCTCATCCAGGGGGCACAGAGGGGGGATTACCCCCCCGGATCTGTGTAGCATGGGGCAGGCAGACTGCAGCTGCAGGCTGGAGCTGGGGCTACACCAGGCTCTCCTCAGTAGGGGCTGGGCTTGAGGCAGGTGGCAGCATGCTAGGAGGGGTCTATGGGGGTGGG
>NW_017729032.1:61437372-61437669 GCF_001723915.1 Gavialis gangeticus | reverse complement strand
CTGCAGGCTGGAGCTGGGGCTACACCAGGCTCTCCTCAGTAGGGGCTGGGCTTGAGGCAGGTGGCAGCATGCTAGGAGGGGTCTATGGGGGTGGGGCTACAGACAGTCCAAATTTTGCCATAGTTCCCCCCATGGCCCCCTCCCAGCGCTGCCACTGCCTGCCCGGCACGGCCCCGGCTCAACCCCCATCTCCACCCACTTGCTAGGAAGAGCCAGGGCTGTGTTGGGCAGTCAGCAGCAGCACTGGGAGGGGGGAGCATGGAGGGGAGCGATGGTTAAATTGGGGTGGCTGCAACC
>NW_017729032.1:61422294-61436989 GCF_001723915.1 Gavialis gangeticus | reverse complement strand
TGGCTATTGGTATCGGCCCCCAAAATCTCTATCAGTGCACCCCTAAGGAAAATAGTAATCTAATGATGACTAATGAAGAGGAGGAACAGGGACTAGCTGGGCACAGATGCTGGAAGAACAAAGAAGAGTGAGTGAGTGTGAGAGACTGCGACTAGCTGGGCAAGGACTCTAGAATTAAAAAGATGAGGTGTGGGATGTTAGGCTGGCTAGGCAAGGAAATTTTTGTGAGTGGGACTGAGCTAGATATTGAAACAGGGACAGATTGGAGGGAACAGTGCAAAAGTTGTCAATCTTAGGCAAAACATACGCAGACCACCAACTCTCATTCTTCTGGAGCCTGGAATGCAACAAAAGGTGCCCGAGTAATCCATTCTTTGTTGTCAGTGAATACCAGTAAAGTCCTAGTAAAATGTTTTATTCTTCCCTAATGCTGGTCCACACAGATGATACTAATCTACTACTGCTATTGATTACTCTATTCGTTCAAATATAAGAGGTATGTACAATAGATCTATAAATTCCAGTCCTGCTAATGACCCAAGTAGCATGGTTGCAAAGTAAAGCATTTAGTAGATTCCGTACAACTTTAATTCAGTCCCCTTGTATCTATACATTACAATACAGTCTTGAGCACATTATTTTCCCCACAGTACACTTGCCTCATTCATTCCACAGGATAAATTTTCCCTGAGGTTGTGTCTAAATGAGGCTGTTGTCTGTAAGACACTTGCTTCTTTTGTTGCAGAAGTCGGAAGATGTATAATAAATGGGGCAGGGAATGGTATATTAAGGTAATGAATGTGGTCCTAGAGAACTGGATTCTATCTTTGTCCCACTGCACTCCTAGTCAAATCCCACTGCAATGCTAGTCAAGTCACTAAAACCAGACTTTATAGGAGTCACTGACTGTGTTCTTAGCTGTATCTTCTGGTCCCTGCTGGAGATGCAAAGACATGGTTTGAGGAAGTGCTGAACACTCTCACCTGCAGCTGAAGTCAATGGGAGGTGTCCTTGCAACATACGAACTTTGTAGTACAATACTAAGGAGTCTGAAAAATCAGGTAATACGTGTCTCAAACCAGACATCCATAATTAGTGGATGCTTTAACTTAATCTTGTGCCTTAGTTCCCTACCAGTACAATGAAGATAAAACTACTCCTTCACAAGAATGTTGTAAAGATAAATTATTCATGAAATGCTCACATACTAAAAGCACAATAGGAAAAGCCTTGAGAAAATTAGCCATTCTGTCTTCACAGCAGGGTTTAAATAGCACACAGTAAAGAAAACTTAGGGCCACAAAATGGACAATGAGATGAAAACAAGATATCAAACAGCTGTTCATTAGTTGAGAACTGCCTATCATTTGCACCAAAAGAGGCAGCGGTTCCTCTGGAACAATCAATATGTGATTGTATAATTAAAGACAGTATTACAATACACATGCACAAAATAGACAAATTAAGGTTGCTCTGGAATGTTCCTAAAGAAATGTTACCATCTGACTTCGCAAGCTTCTTTCATGCAGCTTTTGAGCATGTAACAGATGCATACACTAGTTCCGAGATAATACAACTACATTTGTTTTGACAACTAATATGCTTAATACATTAGAATACTCATTTCTGAGTACTGATTAGAAAGTGAAGTATTATTAAATGTTTTATCTATTGTAAAGGATCACCGAACCCATTACAATATTTATAAAATAAAAGTAAACTTTATAGGTTTCAATATAGCAAGCAAATAGCATCTCTGTGGCCATGTCTACACATGCCCCCGACTGCACAGTTGGTACTCCACAGTCATTTAGTACTTGCTTGAGCAGCACACAGGTTGTTTCTAACCGTTGCTGTAGAAATGAGAGTCCAGTCTCCCCTTGAAGATTTCCAGAGTAGGTGATTGTACCACCTCTGGAGGAAGCTTATTCCACAGTCTGGAAACCCTAACTGTGAAGAAGTTTTTCCTAGTGTTAAGCCTGAAGCAGTCTTCCAGGAGTTTGTAGTCATCACTCCTGGTTTTTCCCAAGGGTGCCCTGGTGAACAGTTGTTCACTGAGCCCTTGATGTACTCCCCTGATATAGTGGTAAGCTGCTACCAAGTCCCCTCTCAGCCTTCTCTCTTTTAGGCTGAAGAGACCCAAGGCCCTCAGCCTTTCCTCATATGGTTTGCCTTGCAAGTCTCTAATTGTACAGGTGGCTCTTCTTTGGACTCTCTCAAGCTTTTCCATGTCCTTGTTGAAGTGCAGTGCCCAGAACTGGATGTGGTACTCCAGCTGTGGTCTCACCAATGCTGAGTAAAGCAAAAGAATCACATCCTTGGTTTTGCTTAAGATGCATCAGTTGATGCATGTCAGAGTATTGTTTGCCTTGATGGCTACAGCACTGCAGTGCTGGCTCATGTTCATACTACGGTCTATTATTACCCCTAGGTCACTTTCAGTCATGGTGCTAGTCAGTTTAGCACCACTGAGCCTGTAAGTATGCTGGGGATTTTTTGTCCCCAGATGGAGCACTTTACGCTTCACAATGTTGAGCTCCATCTGGTTCCGATCCACCCATGTTGTCAGCCTGTCTAGGTCTGCCTGTATCTGCAGTCTATTTTCAAGCGTGACCATGCTCCCCCATAACTTGATGTCATCCACAAACTTGGCCAGTGAGCTCTTTACCCCCACGTCCACATCACTGATAAAGATGTTGAAAAAGCACTGGACCAAGCACTTGGTCCAGTGGTTGGCCCATGCATAGCTGGCCCGTGCACTTCCTGAGGCAGGTAGAGCTCTTCAATACAGGTCAGAAAGCAATGCAACCAATCCGACTCAGCCAAGTGTTCCTCCCAAGTGATGTCTGGGTAATTGAAGTCACTCATGATGACCATGAACCATGCGTGCACAGCCTCTGCCAGTTCTAGAGAGAGCAGATCAAGCTCCTCCTCCTGGTTTGGCGGTCTGTAGTATACACCTACGGTCTCTCTCACCAGGCCCCACCTCCCCCCGTAGTTTAACCCAGAGGGTTTCAAGTCGCTCTTCTTTGGAATGAATGCTGGCCTCCAAGGAGGTGTACTGCTCCCTCACATAAAGAACTACACGTAAGGGAGCAGTACACCTCCTTGGAGGCAGTCATTTTGTACTTGCAATGAAGCATCTCATGTAGACGTGCCTCTATGTTGTACAGCAAGGCAAAATTGAGTTAAGAGATAAGAAAATAATACCTAGTTTGGTTTGTAAAAGTGGGGATCTACTCTCTCTTACACTATTCTTACAGTGGTGTGACATCACCCAGGATCCTGGTTTTCTCTGACTTAAAAACATCCCCAATTTTTGGTTTAAAAAAGTAACCCCAAATCCACATTTTTCTGTGATTAAAATGAAACACCATATATTAGTGGTGTTTCATTTTGATCATGGAAAAATGTGGATTTGGGATTACTTTTTTTAAACTGAAAATTGGGGATTTTTTTAAATCAGAGAAAACTAGGATCCCTGGACATCACTTAGTTCAACAGAAGTGACATGAGAATTAGGATCAGGCTCCTGCATATCCTTCTGTCTTACTAGCCTATCAAACCTGGCAGCAGTACTACATAACCTGTGCACAAATCTAGCTAATACTTATGGACATGTGAATGTATGTGGCTTTTAACAAAGAAAATACCACTACAAATTGGTATAATAATACAGCTCTGGCCAACCAAGATCAACATGTCTTTTACCTGTTCCTTCAATTTGTTTTTTCTAGCAAGGTCCTGCTGATGGTCTTTGAGGCATTCTTCTTTGCTTTCCTGCTTCTGAATCTGGTTGTAATGTATGTCAGCAGAGGATGGTCGCAGCCCCTATTAATGTACAAGATTATTCACAGAGCAAAAGAATTTTCATTTGGCAAGTTCACCCAATTCATCCTCACTCTTTCACCTTGAAAGGGCCATAAGAAAAATAAGTAGAAACATTCTACGCTGTCAGATTTTTTTTAACAATAAAAAATAAAACCTTCTGAGCAACTTTGGAAAAAGTAAATCAACAAAAACATCAGAAACAGATTTTCTACTTGCCAAGGTTATACTCCGCTATGAGAAAGGTTTGGGTTCACTTTCTTGGGCTTCATCCCCTCCCATTATATGAATGTTATTCTCTGATCTAGTATTTACTTACCAATTGTTTTTCCACTTTCATCTTGTACTGTTGGGCTTCAAGCCGTCTTTGAAGATATTCTCCAGCCCTAACAAAAAACCATGCCATTCATCTCTGGTATTTGTGTTAACAACTTTCAACAAAATAATTTACATGGAGGTACCCTACACCCACCCACTCACTTGCATCTTTCTTCCTTTATCAGATGTTATTAACTAAACTCACTACATTATGTGAAATGTAAAAAGAATGTACTTAGAGAACAATAACACTGCAGCAATGAAGTATAAAGACAGTTTATAGTTTATATTTTTCCTCTACCCTTTCCACTTCTCTGATTATACTAATCTTCTGCTGAGTCTGTAAAATCTGCCATAGTTTCTTTTTTCATTTGAGAAATAGCCTGTGAGCAATGTTACTAAAATAACGTTATTTTGTAATGCATTCACACATAGGGAGAAGAATTGCCAGAATCAAGGTTATATGTTCAACCCTAACTTCCTGACTTTTTATATACCCAACTTAACTGTGCATTAACGTGGAAGTTTTTCTGTAAGTGCAAAACAGTTAGCAAAGTTCTCTGATCCGTAACTATTTGACTTAAAAAATCTGGTCTATTGCTGTTGGTCGGTAAGTGAAACTGCACTCATGATAGTTCAAAATGCAAGCTTCACGGTCATATGGAGACATGCAACCCAACTTTATATGAACTAGTTTGGGAAGTAGAAGCAGCCCAGTCATGACAGCATGGGCCTCCATGAGGGATATTTTACCTTGATTCTTGCACGGGCTTTGGAGGCTGCTCTGACATCTATCTGCAGCCACATAGCCACCAAAACCTATGGTAGCTCATTTTAAAGCTAGCTAAGGGATTCCCCCTATACTGCAATCTACAGTGAAGACATACATTGAGTCTGGCCTTAACTGAATAATTCTATATTCAGCCATCCATCCCTCTTAATTAAGACATCCTGAGCCATGCCATTCTTGCACAAGACCCTTTGACTCAGCCTACTTTAACTGAAGCTTCCCAACAAGGCACTAGGTAAACCTGGTGCTCCAAAGCATTCTTAACCTGACCTATTTTATAAAAGTCCCTCCATCCTTGACTAATGGTTTGAAAGTTTCAGAAGCATTCTAGACCATGTGTGAAGACAGAATGAGTTTTACTGAGTCCCAGAATTTTGACTAGGAGCTATACAGAGGTCTAGGAGAAGTTCCTACAATAAACAAATCTCAACATTAATAAAATTAGATTCAAAAGTGTATCTCTAGGGCTGCATTTGGTACAGACATTTCATTTTCTTTCTTGTTGAGTCACATATAATGTGACAACCACATCATACACTGACTAGGAAAGTGATCAAATTGCATGAGGGACTCTGCTTCTACATCTGAATCCTTCTACGTGATGGAAAAGGATGACGGGTCAAGCTATTTGTGATACTTTGATATTTAAATAGAGAAAAACAATTACCACTCAGGAGGGGGCAGAGGGGGTGGAACTTGTCCTTTTACTTTATAATATGCTTCAACTCTCTGGCTGAAGTGAGAAAAGTCATCTTGTACATAAGCTTCCTGCTGCAAGTTGTCAAGTTTATCATAATAGTGACCGTAAGGTCCATGTACTCTGGCTCCTTCTGGCCTTTGAGCCATCTTAAATCTGGGGCTCCACTGCTGAAAATATATACAACAGCATGAATTATAAAGGTAATAAATGATTCATTCTTAAACCAAGATATCATAAACTGGATATTAGTTACATTTTATAAGGCAAGTTCCCATCCTACCCTTCATACTAAGTCCCATGATAGTTGTTAAAAACAATTTCCCCACATGTTTTATCACCTAAGCCAGAGGCTTTCTGGCTTCCAGAGGCTCATGCTGCCTATTGCAGCACTTCCAATTACTTCACCTCTTTTAATTAAGAGGCAATTCCCACTGCTTGTGTGAAAGCAACAAACAAAATCCACTAGAACCACTGTGATAAATTCCAGCCGCATCACTGAAGGCTTGAGCCTTGAACGAATTCCAGGAGTGGCTTATTAAGACAGGTGTGAGCAAAGGGATCATAAAGAGACTTGGGCAACACACATCTTCTTGCTGCTGCTCTCTTGTGAACATTGCTATTTCAAACCACCATCTCTTTTATTTCCTGCCTGCAGTAACCTGTCTCTCATTCCTCAAATTTAACTTTGTGCAGAAACATTCCTTTATTTCTGCTTTATACCATATATGCCTTTTCTGTTTCTCATAAAAAGAACAGAAGAATAAGGAACATCTATCTGCTATAGTCTAAAGTAACTACTGTATGCTAGGAAGTAGGTGAAGTGAAGACTGCACTATGCTATGCTAGAAATATGCTATATTTAAACTTATTCTCCACACTAATTGAAAAATTAGTACTGTTATCATTCTCTTAAGTGTTAAATGTGCTAAGTTTTACCTCCTTGTATTCCTAATTAGGAACACTGAAAAAGACTCCACTCATCTCCATCTTGTACATTCCAGGTCACAGCATATAAATATTTTAAAGTGCTATTTTCTTCTGCACATGGCACTGCAATGCTGCATGGGAACTGTTAGCACTAGAAGCTGTACATTTTATCACTCACTGATAGAAGAGTTATAGAGAACATATATAGAAAAATTATTCAAAAAGTGGAATAACCCACACAAACAGAAGCTTATTGGTCATAAAAAACTAAAGAACAAATTCAAAGTAGGATTGTGAATTGAGAGAAACAAGTCCCTCAGTGTGCAATTCCATGGATATCATTTGTCAAAGAAATTGGTGTGATATTGTGGACGTAGCCTCAATCCTTTCAGGCTGATTTTCTCATTTGGTTACCTACAGAACTGCGAAGCTAAAGTTACACCAGCAAGCTAGTAGGTTAAAATACTTTGAAATTCTAATCTCAATTATGCCAAAGTGAACCTGAAACAAGTGCACTAGCATTAGTGGATTTGCTCTAGATTTATAACAAGATAGCTGTGAGTGGAAATAAGCCTAACATCTTTTAAATGGGATCAGACTACATTTGTTTGCCTCCCTTCCCAAATACCAAACTAGTTACCCAGAATTCTGTCTTTAAGAGGAAGGTTCTGACTTCCTACGGTGATAAAGATGTCAAAAAGTTGTGGAGATCTGAGAGTCTTATAGACACAGTACCTGGACAAGAGGCTGCTGAACTCGCAAAGGAGGTTTCCATTCATTTCGATGTAATAATTCTTGTTTCTTGGCAGGTGCCGCCACCTTGGATCTTGGAGAAAGGTGTTCCTCGACTCTCACTTTCTGAAGTTTAGGAGCTTATTTAATGATAAAAAATATGTGGATCTTCTCTTTTTTATGGCAGTTACTACGACAATATTTACTATGTGATCACTATAAACTACATTAAGGTGCATATATCTGACACAGGCTAGACAGGCTAATAATGCCCATTTATATCATTCCTCTTTAATAATCTTCACCACTTCCAAAGTATTGTGCCTTTCTAATGACAAGCTGTTTAACACATTAATTAATGTCAGGTTCATCATGTGTGTGTGAGGAAGCTATTATTGGGCACAATTCATAAACAATCAGTGTGGCACAGAGAAGTGTTTCCAAGGTCACACAGTGATTCACGGCTAGAGCAAAGAAAAGAATTCAAAAGTTCTGAGTCTCATGCCTGCTCAGCTGAGGTTTCAAAATTTCAATGGAAGTTACACTTTCCACTCCGTACCTACAGCTGTGAAAATACCTTTATAAACCTGACCCTCAGTCTTGTACTTCAGGCACTAACTATTGTGAAATGCTGTTTTCTGATTCTAAAAAAAAAGAAGCTGAAAAACTGATTTGACATGAAGGACAATACAACGTTTGAAAATGAAACTTGGGCTCCTAACTCAATTAGAAGCTTTTGAAAATTTTACCCATAAAAAAATCATAAAAATCACAGCTAACCAGATCTGCCTCCACAAGAATGCTTAAATTGCTTCCGCGTTTACATACGTAACTTTGGGGAGTAATTCAAATATATAGAACAACAGATCATTAGAAAGAGATCAAGCTACTCTTGTTCAACAGAATTTTTGCAGTATCGCAGATGTTACGAAAGACTGACATCTCAATTTTGAAGACTGTGTGCATCAGCCGATTTATCAGTGAGTGTCAAAATCAAGTCTAATAATCCATATTAATTTGCAAAATGTAGCTGGCTAATAAGGTCCTCAGTAATTAACTATTAAAATGTCTGTGACATTTAATTATTAAAATCTTGGCAATCCCTTGCAGTTGAGGATGATTGTCTTCCAAGACTGTCTTGTCTGTGTGTCTGAACATGGCTGATGAGGCCTATCCAGGATCGACAGACACTACCACAGCTCAGACATGTGTTTCCATGTGGGGTGGGTTATTAAAATAACAGACTACTAAAATATCAGTGACCAACCTGGATCATTATTACACACGAGATTATTATCTGTGCATTTTTAAGGGCACAAAAGTATACTAAATACTCTAAAGAACCAATTGGCACATCTACACTGCACTGGACCATCCCAGGAAGCACTACCATCAAAATGCACACTTGACTGCTTGTACTGTGTGTGCATTGAGTGCCAAAAACTGTAATATAGCTGCACTGGGCAAACCATGGACATGGCCCCAAAACAGCTAAGTTATATTTTTGTTTTGAGTGTACAGGCAGCAGGAACATTAGCATGATCTGACACAGCGTTACTCCATCTCTGCTCTGACAATCTTACTCTTTTATATTAGACATAGCAACAAGAATGGATAAAACCAGAAAAGGCAAGTTTTACAGCAACAAAGATTTTTTGTTAACTCTGTTCAGGCACATGCACTTGATATCTTTATTTCATAGTTTCATAGTTTCTAGGGTCGGAAGGGACCTGAGCAGATCATCTAGTCCGACCCCCTGCCATGGCAGGAAAGAGTACTGGGGTCAAACGACCCCAGTAAGGTGGTCATCCAACCTCCTCTTAAAAACCCCCAGGGTGGGAGCCTGCACCACCTCACTTGGAAGCTGGTTCCAGACCCTAGCCGCCCTGACCGTGAAGTAGCGCCTCCTGATGTCCAACTTAAACCTTCCCTCCGCCAGCTTGTGACCATTGTTCCTGGTCACTCCTTGCGGCGCTCGGGGGAACAGGGACTCCCCCAGCGCCTGCTGATCCCCCCTAACCAGTTTATAACAGGCCACAAGATCCCCCCTCAGCCTTCTCTTTTGAAGGCTGAACAGGTTCAGGTCCCGCAACCTTTCCTCATAGGACCTACCCTGCTGTCCCTTGATCATACGAGTGGCCCTCCTCTGGACCCTCTCGATGCTGTCCACATCCCTCTTAAAGTGCGGCGCCCAGAACTGGACGCAGTACTCCAGCTGCGGCCTGACCAGTGCCGCATAGAGGGGGAGGATCACCTCCTTGGACCTGCTCGAGATGCATCTGTGGATGCACGACAAGGTGCAGTTGGCCTTCCTAGCCGCCTCCCCACATTGCCGACTCATGTTCATCTTGGAGTCAATAATGACTCCCAGATCCTTTTCCACCTCCGTGCTGACAAGAGGGGAGTTCCCCAGCCTGTATGTATGGTGCCGATTGCTCCTCCCCAGGTGCATCACCTTACACTTGTCTGTGTTAAACCCCATCCTATTCTCCTCTGCCCATCCCTGTAACCTATCTAGGTCCAACTGTAGCCTGTTGCTCCCCTCTATTGTGCCCACATCCCCCCACATCTTAGTGTCATCAGCAAAGGTCTGGAGTTTATTATTATTGTTATTATTATTATTAACAACAACAACTCTCTTGTGGGCAGCGTGGAAGGGGTGAGTTTGGTACTCCCTAATTAATTAGTTGACATACCAAAATCATGATGCAATTTAAGACAAATAACAGTTTGTACTCCAAAAAGATTGGGGGCTGCAACTGCATGTATTTTGCAGGCTAAGATGAAGATTACTTTAGCAGAGTCAAAGAATGATGTCTGAAAACTAATGACCTTGAATTATTTCTATCTGGCAATCATATTAGCTCCATAGTAAATTCTATCAGGTTGAACTATAAATGACTGGTTAGAACATTCCTACAGCTGCTTCCAGCAGTAAACTTCTATGGTGACCCAGACTTAAATGAAAGTTGCCTTTCCTGGTGGAATATATGAATAAAGCAGTGGTGCATTCAGTGCCTGTCTTCCTCATCAGGCTGAATGCTTCTGCTGGTAGAGTTCTCATCCCCTGGAAAAGTTAAACCCATCTAGTATATATTGCCCATAAGGATCTCAGGATAGGACTAAGACTGGGTATATTACTGTCACTAAACAAGTCTTACCCTGTACCAGCTTGGATACCGGCTGTGCTACCGAAGGTCTTTTTCTGTGTATAACAGTGTGGCTGAATTCTTCTTGTATTATCTATCAACAAAAAAAGGTTTCTGATGTAACTGCCTCTACTGTATCTTGTTTAATAAGATTATACTAAAGTGCAGGGAACCAAATCAGAATCTTACCTCAGGGGGTAAATATCTGACAATGAGCTTCCCCAAGAAGGGCTTCTTTAATATCGAATTGACAGATGGTCGATCTATTGGAGATATTTTAAAGAGCTGAGAAATTAAGATCCTCAGGTCATATGAATACTTTGGAGACACAGGAATAAAATGTCCTTGGCAGATCTTCAGCACCAGCTGATGTATGTTGTTGCCTTCAAACTGACACAGAAAAATATAACAATCAATTAATAATAGTTACTGCAGTTGGTATGGGAGGTAATGGACTGTGACTATTTAAAATGGCTAAGAACAATGATGAATGACAAGGGGATGCAGCAAGATGGCTAAGTACCTGGTGTAAACTGTCCTTTCTCTCATTCCTGTCATGTATCCATTTGGTTCATTTTTAGGACAGGGTGAGGAGAGGTGACGCAGCCACTCTTCAGCTGGGTCTGGGTGTGGCTCATTTAATTTAACTGTATTTCCTTCCAAGGCAAAGTCTATCAGGCTCTGTGCTCTCCCTGGCCACCTACCAGCAGAGGAGCAGCAATGCAAGGTAGAAGGCTATGTGTAAGGGTTTTGCCACCCCTATTTTCATCCAAGTCAAAACCTCAAATGAAATGTCTGTTTACACATTTACATTACCCTGGTTATCAACCATATTATTCAACAGGCCCACTGGGCAAGAAACTGTTAGAGATCCTGTGATCAGTAATGATGTGCAGTAACCCAGAATAAGTCTCTTCAAAGCAACTCATGATTCATTTTGCTAAAAGGTGTACCACCTCTACACAGCAGATTTAAAAACCAAAATGACGTATACAAAGATTCTTGTCTTGGCATTCTGCCCAAACCCCTAGTTGAGATTATTTAGCCTTGGTGCCTGCTGCTCTCTTGGGAACGAAATTATAGCCTGCTTGCTGCAGCCCCCTTGCTCAGTTTTTGGGTTAGCCTCCCACAGATGACCATTTTCTCTCCTCTTTGTAAAGTCTTTTCATTTTTTAGAGACTAAGTCTAGAAAAAACAAACGTGAAAGTAACATTTTGTTATAAAAACACCACTGTTTTCTTAGCTGCTTTGAAGGTGTATCTGAGACTGTCCTATCTCTTAGTTCTTGTTTCATCCCCTGTCTAGGCTACTCAAGGGCTCCTGACTGATTCCACTCTTTTGAGTTCATGCAGGCAGTGAAAGAAAACTGAACAGGGAAACAGAAGCACACATACATTTATTTTTTATCAATATTAATTAGGTACTTTCCCAGTCCAGGAAATTTGGCACTTCTTCTGGTAGCACTCCTGTGTCCTCAAGTCAGCCTCCATCAATCTTCTTCTCCTCCTTGCTAAATCAGAGGGGGAGTTTAAGTGGTCCACTTATAGACACACTGACCAGCCTGTGCTTTGCTCCCTATTCAACAGAAAGCTTTTGTGCTGAGAACCAATTGCAGGAATGTTCCTTTCTGAAATGTACAGGGTTAAGACTCTACTTGCACTGAATTGCTTCCAAATTAAATCAACATTTACTTGAATGTTTCCAAGGACTCTACCTCATTTTGAACTTCAAAATCTTCAGTAAATTTAGGTCAAGATTTTCAAACCTGGGCAAGTAAAATGAAATACCTAAATCCACACTTAAGCACCTAAATTTGAAACTTGGCTTCAGTTCTTCCCTTAGTTTGATGGCTTATTCCTATAACTGAAGGAGGTATCATTAAAAGATTAATTTTAAAACGTAATGCTCTGTAATGGATCTGACTTAAGAGGAGAGGTGACAGCCACATATGGATTTAAAGTAGCAGTGCTCCATGAAAAAACAATACATTATATGTGTATATAGTGTATTTGACTTCATTTTGATATGCAGGAAACAGGCAAAGTGTGAGAAATTAAAGTGAAAGAACTGATGAGTATATCCTAATCATTAGGACCTAATGCATACTCATTTAACTTGCAAAATATCTGTTTCCAACAGCTATCTAGGAAATATTCCCATTGCAATTATTTTCTGCCTAGTTTAATACCTTTTTCAATAACAAGTTAATGGTCTAACTGATTATGTACTTACAGGATGCTTTAAAGTGCACAGCTCATAGAGAACACAGCCAAGAGACCAAATATCCCTGTGGATGAAAGTAATTCAAATTTCAGAGGAAAGCCTGCCATGTTTTCATACAAATAAGCAGTGTCCTTACTTCAGCACTTCAACTATCTGACAATATCCTATTAAAAGGTTAATACTGTGGCAAGGTTATGTCTAACTGTGCCAAAAATAACTACTGGATTTTATTTTTCTGGTCTCTGGTATGTAACAAGGCCCCTCATTCTTTGTGTTTAAGTTGTATTATTACTATGTAATTGTAATCATGCCAAAATTGTATTAACTACTTTCAAGTGTGCCAGATGAACTAGCTCAACAGTTCACAATTCAAAGTAAAATAGTTTTTGAAAACTGTTATTTTAGAGGTGTAATAAATACCATTAGTTTGTAGTAGATCTCTTCACCTGTCATACATGCCTGCCTGAATGCATAAATGTAAATAACTGCCTCCAGTTTCAGTTGTGCTTGTAATGGTAAAACCCATTCCTGACCTATTTCTTCACTGAAGGCAGACTCTTGCCAGAGTTGAATGACTCAGGTTTACCAGCAGAGAATTAACTGAATCTAATGCATATGGAGATGGTGACTGAGTTATAGTCAAATTTTAAAGCTTGAGCCCATTATTCAGTGTACTTTTCCATACCAAAACTATCCCTGTACATATCAACTGCCTTATACTTCTGTCTCTCCTTGCCATTTCTGGCAGTCATGATGCTACGAGTAGGGAATGTCTCCCTTATATCCCTGAATAATGGAAGGACAGCCTGCTTTTAAATGACTGGGAGCAAGGGACCTGAGCAGCCTGACAAGTAGCCACAATCTAGGCTGGAGACAATCCTACATCAGAACCCATCAGGAGAAGACAAACCTTTCAGGGTACATCATATCCAAAATATGTAATTCTTCAATCAGAGCAGAAGATCAGGCAGGAAGCACAAAGCAAGAAGCAGAAAGTAGAGCAGCAGATCAGGAAAGGGAAAGAGATCAGAGTGACATATGGGGAGGGTGATAGGCGATGTTGTAGCACTCCTGCCAAAAAAGTTGGTTGTTGCTATCTTTGAACTTTTTTTATTTCACTGGGGCAGTGAAAGACATTAAACCAAATATATCTTTTAAGTCTTACGTTTTATTGTTATATGGTCGATTCTCACAGATCTCAGGAGATAGGTAATAGGGTGTCCCTACACAGGTACGGGCAAGCTCCATGGTGCTAATGGAAAATAGTGAACAAAAGAAGAATACATTATACAGAAAAGTTTAATGTAGCACTACCTCTGAGGGAAAAGATTATAACCAGGAAAGGATCCCACAGAGGCTATTATTTTTGCTGTAAAATAGATTAATACTGATTCAGTCCATTAATTCAAACCCCCTAGAGACAAAATTAAAGCGCTCTCACTCTGTATTAAAATGTCAACGTCCAGGTAATTTTCCATGTTTTTTTTACTCCACAAGGGCTATTAAAATATCCTAGAAAACATCTGCATTTGTACAAAGCTTAGAATTCACCTGTTATCCATGTTATGTTCCGATATAGCCTCTATTACTATACTATCTGAGCTCCACACAATCTGTGGTGCATATATTCTCACAACACACTACAAGGTAAGGGACGTACTATAGATCTGGGATCAACAATGTTTTCTGGCATGGATCTCGAATTATTCAGTTTGGATGCGAGGAAGGCAGGCACTAGGATCTGGCTGCCTTCACTGCTTCTTCCTGCCGCCCAACTGTGACATGGCAAAGGGAGACCCCTTTGTCCAGAGTACTTGGCACCTGGCTGTGACACAATGCAGGCAGAGCCCCCTGCTGCCAAAGCAATGACTCTGCAAGCTGAATCAAAAGGCTGCATGGGCTTGATTCAACTCACAGGCTTTGGGTTGCTGACCCCTGCTGTAGACCCATTCTACAGATACAGAACTGAGGCGCGCGCGCACACACACACACACACACACACACACACACACACACACACACACACAC
>NW_017729032.1:61417092-61417294 GCF_001723915.1 Gavialis gangeticus | reverse complement strand
AGGGACTTGGGACTCTTCAGTCTAGAGAAGAGAAGGCTCAGGGGGGACTTGGTGACAGCCTACAATTACGTAAGAGGGGTACATCAGGACCTGGGAGAACAGCTGTTTACCAGAGCTCCACAGGGGATAACAAGGTCTAACAGCCAAAAACTCCAGGAAGGCTGATTTAGACTAGACATAAGAAAAAGGTTCTTTACGGTGC
>NW_017729032.1:61410785-61416941 GCF_001723915.1 Gavialis gangeticus | reverse complement strand
CACCCCCCCCCCCGGGGGGGGGGGGGGGGGGGGGGGGGGCTAGACCCAATGAGCTCATGGGTGCATCCAGACGAGTGCGTGCGTGCCTCTTGTCCCGCCTCAAACCCCTTTGAGGTGGGGCAAGAGGCATATGCAGGAATGAAAATATGTTCCCTGTGCTGCAAACTTGCAGCGTGGGGAGAAAATTAGACCCCTGGATATCCCGGAACAGCTGGAATGGATACTGCGGGTAGTGCAGTCTGGTCAGTGTGGGCATTGCAGGATGTGTGGCTTCTGAAGAAGCTGAAGCAGATGCCATGGTCACTAGATCCAGCATAAAAGAGTGGAAAGAGAGGGTCTAGGGTCTGTAAACCCATTGGCCAGATTAATTTGACACCCCTGTTTTAACAGAAACTGCAAAGAAAATAAAATACATCACGGAACAATGTGAAGTCTTAAAGTTTGTTTCTACTCCAACTAAAGTCAATGACAGAAATGTCTATGATTCTCTTTGAGCTATCCCAGGTAGTGCTGAACCTGTAGCGTATGTCTAAACCATGTCCCCAGCACTCTTGAAGAAGGCTACTCTTAAGCACACCACACCCATTCACTGCCACTCACACCAAATCTAGAAATATAAGGAAGATGATTCAGGGTGTCCTCCACAGCCACTCCCAAACACATGGGAAACAGAGGTCTTGAGAAAGCCCATGACATTTCTGAGTTAGGTATATACAAACAAGAGTAGATGGACAAAGCATTATTGAAAGCATACCTTTCTGAGAGGGTCATGCAAGCAATATAGCCACACCCTTAGTACCCTGAACTTGCTCACTAAATACAACATAGTTTCAATCAGCACCTAATCTTCAGGAATGGTGACATTTTCAGGGTTGGTTTAGTCACAAAAACCAAATGAAACAGAAGGAAATGCTTACTTGTTCAGCATTCTTGCTATACCAAAGTCCCCAAGCTTTGCTATCATTCCATTATTGCTAAGAAAAATGTTCTGCAAGCAAAGAAAAAATGATGTGCTATAATGAAACATGGAAGAATTTCACAGGCATGCATTTTTGAAAGCATAAAATGAAAACCTGTAACTCCTACCTGTGCTTTTACATCTCGGTGTAAAACCTTTCTGTCATGAATATGCTTCAATCCTAAGGAGACCTGCACAAACCAACTCAGAATCTAGGGTAAGAGATAAAATGCACAGTTACATTGTCGTATTAAAAACATAAAACAAAAACAAAAGTCAAACCTAAAATACACACTTCACATCCACAAATCAAGGGGGGAAAAGTTTACAGAATTTTGAGTAATTAAACTAATCAGTTTTCCATTGTTTTAACATTTTTAGAAAATAAATGGAAATAAATACATAATCTTACATTCCTTATCTCAGAAAAAACTTCTATGGACTGCAATGGGAGTTCTGCCTGAGTAACAACTATACAATCAGTCCCTAAACAGGAAAAGAAGATCAGCCTTTTACTTTACACAACTGGAAAGGAACTGTGTAGTCCTCTTCACTGATGGAAGCCATAAAAGTACTATACAGCTTTGAAAGTATTTACAGACTTCAGTTTAGATCAGAAATGTGGTTAAATAACAGAATTGTAAAAGGAAACTGCATGGCAACTGCACGCACTATCCCTGACTTAAACAAGGGCTATTAAACCTTCACCCTGGCCCTGATCCAGGAAACAGTTAAGCATGTGCAAATCTGTACTTTCTTTGACATGGATTTTTGGCCCTATTTTAGAGATGCAGATCACCATGTGCTTAAATTAATCTCTATTTAGTAAAGCACATGCTTAATTTTAAGCACATGTTCAAGGGCCACTGACTTTGTGAAGTTTTGTGAGAAGCTGGTGGCCATGAAATTCTGCAATTCAGAAATCTGTCTTCAGAAAAGCAGGCTAGCACCCGCACACATTTAAATTAAATAGTGGTTAAGCAACAGGCAAGGATTTCTCTGAGTAATGTATTTTATTGGATCAACTGCACAGTTGGGACAGAGTTAGACAAGCTTTTGACTACAAGACATTCTTCTTCAGAGGTTAAGGGCTTCTCTGAATAGGACTGATTTTCTGATTGGCCTTTCTATGAACATTACATTCAAACATAAATTTCAAGATAAGTAAATGTACTATTGGGATGAAATGTAATTGGTTAACCTGCTTCCCTTGCTTGGCTTTGGGATGTGTCACTTGGGTTTGCTCACCCTTTTTCCGTCTCTGCTTTCTTTGACTTCCTTCTGACATTCAAGTTTCTTGTTAGTTTGGTTCTATTTTTATTTTTGCTGTCAGGACTTTTTTATTTTTATTGGTTTGTATTTTTCTGATTTGTGAATTTGTCCTCTATTATAAATTTTACTCTCTCCCTTGTGTCTCTAGTAAGTGGCTGAACCAGAGGGTCATAAAGTCCTATGTTACTAAACCATCAAGTTGCTTCTAACTGTTTCCCATGCAGCAGGTTCCTTCGTTTAAAAAAAGTTAAGAGATTTATATGGTTGATTTAAATATTAGTTTCAGGATGAATTGAGAATCACATTTTCAAGCCATTTTAACTTTCATCCGTTTTTGTGCAGATACAGTTTTATAAGTGCAACAACAGTTTAGATCATAAAATATCCAAGTTCTCAAATGCATCTGCGAAAACAGAGATCAATGTCCGAATACCTGACGTGTTCTGTATTTAAGTCCAAGATGCCAGTATATTAGAGAGTTTCTGTCAGTTAAAATAGGGATGTATTTTACTGAATTAATCTATGCTGATACAGGCTCTGAAGGCTGCCAGCACCCTGGGATTGTTTTTGTGTGTTGGCTTAATTCACAATCCTGTTTACTTCTCACCTGCCATCTCAAATGCAGCTTCTAATCTAAAAGGTCTTTTCTCCAAAACTTAACTGAAAATTAGTAGTATGAAGGTACCCAATTTCCAAAGTAGGACAAGAAATAAAAATCAGTGGTCAAAGTACAGTTAATATTTCACTTTTAGGCCATTAAACATTGTTGAGCATCTTCTGTAAAACAATTACAAAGCCTTATCTACATAGACCTTGTGACTGTAACACTTAAAAGCAAGTTACTACATATTCCTATTAAGTAGTACTTCATACTATTTATTTTATGGTACAAATCCTTTCCTCTAAAAATAACCCACTTTACCTGGTCCTCATCAAACAGCACTCCATGCTGCAGATTTATCCTCTTCATTAGATCACCTCCATCACAATATTCCATGATGATATACAGATTGCTCCTTTCTGCAAGTAAAAATGCTAGTTCTGTATTTTCCCACAATTATTCCATTATTTATAGATTCAGCAACTATTTTTGTTACAGCTAATGCTATTTTGACTAAATTACCTTAGCTTCTGATCCTCTATCTTGCTCAAGATGATCATGCCTATCCATCATAGTGTCAGAATGAATTTTTCCCTCAGCAATGGTGGAGAAAACATACTGTATCAGTGTCCCCACCATCCTAGCATGTCCAATGTTTCAGAACCAAAGATAAAGGTTATACTGGTTTCAAATAGTAAACTATTCTGTCTTTGGGCCCACAGAGTCATACCCACAAAACCTTCTCTTTAGAGGGACTCCACTTCCCCTTCAGCATTTTGTTTTAAAAATGTATTCTGGGAGGGTATTTTAAAAGTGCAAGAGACTGAGCAAGCATTTAAAAAGTCCTGAGAATTCAAAATGCAGGTTGTTGATTCAGGACATCTAAGACAGATGCATTAGTTAAACTCAAAAATGCATGTGTCTCTCTATTAAATGCATATTAGGCACTATTTGTTGCACTTTTTAATGAAAGAAAGCTTCCATTTTAAACATCCAAGTTAATGTTGAAGTACAGGCTGCAGACAGTGCTGACAACTGCTGTGTTTTGTAATACAACCTTCTCTCCAACAGATCATGGACTTCACTGTGGACGTCACTAGCCCATCAGGATATCACCAGTCCAAAATACAGCCCAGTCAAAAATCTGAGATATTAAATTCCTCTGCATCAGTTTTCTTTTTCAGTCTGTTGTTCTCTTTGGATCTGTGCCTTGCATAATTATTTGAAAAGCTTGGACACAGTCTTCTAAGAACTTGACAGTTAATTGTGATAATTATCAAGTATTGTTCTTGGCATCTGTAATAGTAAAAGCTCTGTTAATAGCAAGAGTTTTGCACATTGATTTTATAGTAAGCTGGTGAAGCGGCACGCAGTTTTTCGCTCCATGAGTGTGACTGAACTATGAACTTGGATAGTAGAATGTTGTAATACAGTAGAATGTAGTAAACACTAAGTGTGTTAGATCACAACTTATTTCTAAATTCTTAGCTTGAGACAACTAAATTTTTAGCTCGAGATAATGATGTTTACTCCACACTATATAAGTTGTACATTCTTAAGTTACGATAAGTTCTTCAGCTCTGGCAAGAGTTCTGACTTGCATGGAGCCTCAGCTCAGGCTACTGTATCCCTAGAATCGGGACACTTTTGGGCCAGGGGAACCATGCGGGGTGGCGGCTGCCGCCTAAAGCTAATGTGAACTAACTGTCTTCTCTGCTCTGTTCTATCACCTGCCTCTGCAAGTATCCTTAAATGAAGCTCTGCAAGAGTGAAAACAACCATGAGTACGCCCTTTGTTCAAGCGCAGAAAATCTTCTGAACCCAGTAGTTCATTCTAAGACAGCATCCTGGCACTTGAGATATGAATTTCCCAATTTACTTTAACTTGAGTTTTCCACATGTAATTTTTTTATTGTATTCCTTAATGAATTCCTGCTTAGGTATTCATCTCATCATTTTTTTGTGACATGCTCTATAAAACCACAGATTTTATGAAAAAAAGAACAACCATAGTATTATCAAGCTGATGAAGAAATTGTATTTGAGATAGCAAATTATCTCATGCTTCTGATTCATCAATAAAATATTACTTCAAAAAGAAACACACCACAGATAGTTACCCCTGTCCGGTAATTATTCTTCTTCATCTACCCACCCAAAAATCCTCCTGAAGATAACATACTGCCAGCTACATCAATCTGCAATATTTACTCATCTGATTGATTATAAGCAAGGTTCCATCATCATATGGAAGATTATATATTTATGCATTAAGTACTCTGCAATGGAGGAGCTGGGGCACTGGAGCCATGATGGTCCAAGGGAATATGGAAGAAGCAAGGATTTTTTAGTGATATCTTTTCCTGGACTATCTGTATAACTGGGAGAAATGTTTGAGACTTTCAGGCACAAAATACCCTTCTTCAGGTGTGGGTACATTACATCCAAATGCTCAGCTTATATCTTTCCCAACAATACAGTTGGTCCCAGGGGTGCAGTGAGCTCCTTCAGCAACCAGGGTAGGTAGAGGAGAGGGGATTCTGCTAAACACTGGAGAGCGGGGGCAAGGGGAGGGGGTAGGAAACAGGTTCTTATCTGTCCCTGCTCCCTGCACTCAAGCAGCAGATGCTACTGCTGTGACTGCTGCCCCTGGGGGACAGGCTCGCTGCAGCAGCCCCACTGTGCAGGCTTCGTAAGAATTGCCCCTAGTGCTCTATTCGCTCCCCCTTCCCCACCCCACTCATTTTGCTACTGGATGCAGGATTATGACTGCCGTGGCAAAGACTCCCCAAGGGAGCACCATTCTGCTCTTCCTCTTTCCCCACAGATACTACTGGGTGAGGAGTTGTACCTGCCTGGCTCCTACAGCCAGGCAGAACAGGGCTACTCCTACCAAGGCAAAGATTCCTGGGGTGTGGAGGCAACTCTCATGCCCCCTTAAAGACAGTGCCTGGGGCTAGTGCTCAGTTCACCCCTGCTTAGTTGGATTACTGGTTAGTCCAATAAAATATATCACCAAACAAACCTTACTTCTCTGTAGTAGGAAACAGCAAAACAGACAAAGCAAAGCGAAACAGAAACAAGAGGTAACAGACAACATTTAAAACAAACAAACAAGGGCAAAAACTAAACCATAACCAAGAAGCAAACATTCCGGGTTTAAAATACAAAACACACACTCAACCTACATCTCGAAGGAAAAGGAAAAAGGGGAACAAGAAAAAGATGTCTGACACATGCATTTCCTGCAGCTTATTTTCATTGTTTCACTACGTTATTTCACTAGTTCAGTGAGGTTGGCAGCCCCCTACAATGGGACCTGGGT
>NW_017729032.1:61392841-61405785 GCF_001723915.1 Gavialis gangeticus | reverse complement strand
TCACTAGTTCAGTGAGGTTGGCAGCCCCCTACAATGGGACCTGGGTTTTCAATTTGTCAACAAGGCCCTATACAGGTTTCCCTTGCTTTATGTGGGTTCTGCATGTGTGAGTTTGCTGTTATGCAATGACTCTTTTGTGCCAAAAAATCGTTATATGCGAGGTAAAATTGCCCTTATGCGATCAGTGTGGTAGAAGCCTGAAGTCAGCTGCTTTCTGCAGTGCATTGTGAGAGTGACGTGCACCAAAATATAGTATCCTGTGTGGATCTGTGCTCCTCGCTCATTGTCTGCGACACGTTTCTGTAGTTGCCATCCCCTTATGGTAGTACCCTATGTGTACTGTCTACTGTTGGTGAGTACCAAAATTGTCTTGGAGAAGTGGTAGAAATGGGTCTTGGAATGTAATCCTTATTTGTTACATTGTAAAGTAGGTTCCTTTTATGTGAATTTCAGTTATGTGTTGTTTTCCAGGAGCACATGTACAGCATAAAGCAAAGGAAACCTGTATAATATCCAGGTGATACACAATTAATACATAATCACTTGATCCAGTCCAGGAAGATATTTTTATATAGTAAACATGTATGGTGTATATTTTTCACTTATCAGCGGTTCTCAGGTAACTCAAGTACTTTAATATTTTAGTCTTACGTAATTTCTAAGAGAATATAGGTTGAGTTTTATCAATACTTCATTTTTAAATACCAAAATCATAAATAAAATACCAAAACTAAAATAAAACCTTGAAGAGAACTGTAGAATGTTACTATGTTTGGGTGCTTCATCTTAGCCAGAAGAATGACTTCCTTCTGAGATGCTTCTTTTTCTTTCGTAGGCATCTAAAGTGAGTTAAGGAGTAAAATGGTAATTTCCTATTACATACTCTCAGTATGTAGTGATTGAGATATCAAACAAGCCACCTGAAGAAAAATTAAATACATAGTAATGGATTTAAATGTGTCAAAAGATTATTTAAAGGATATTGCCCAATATTAAAAACTGTAACACAGCCAGTGAAAAATACAAGCTCAGTCTAAATAACTGAAAACATAGTGGCCCTTTTACTTAAACCACAAGAAATGACATTTTAGCCTCTGATCTGACAAACAGTTAAGCAAGTGTATAAGAAGTGTAAATTTACACATTTATATTTCTGTTAGGACAACTTCATGACTCACACAAGTCAAGTTAGAGTAGGCCCTACACACACTTAAGTGTCTGTAAGATCAGGGCTTATGAGACTTACATTCTTGGAATGGTTAAGTTCAAAAGAACAAAATATAAAAGAGTCATTTTAATGGTGTTACAAATTCTTGCAATATTTGGAGATAAATCTCTGCCTCACTGAAGTCACTGGCAAAATTAACATTGGCTTTGGTGGGGACAGGATTTCTAAAATTCAGCCACCCAAAGTGTGTTTCTTAAAGCTCAGAGTCCAAGAATCAAATGATTTCATGAGAATCTCAGATAAAAAATAATTTATAGTCCCAGTGGTTGTTGAAAAATCTTGAAAATGTAACCAACGCATGCAAATTGAGAACAAATAAAAGGAATCCAAATTCTGTTTATGTAAAAAACCTTAATGATTTTAAAGCCAATCTAATATTTTTTGGCATCCAGCTTCTAATTTATGGACACTTGAGGATGGTCAAACTATTTTATTCATTTCAATATGTTGGTAATGTGTTCATCAAAAGTCTATAAAATGTTTTATTGTTGTGAGCATACATTAAAATAGAACAGGTTATTTTTCAGTTAGCAAATCCTTCAGTTTTGAGTCTGAAAGTTGTACAAAGATTTTCAGAACTGGTCTATGGAAAATGCATTCTTGTACTGTAACTTCGCCAAGCTTGAGTTATGCATGTAAACATGCTTGAAAAATTACTAAATTAATAGGCAGAAGGTAAGGCCGAGTGGTACCCAGCAACTAACTGGTTCAGAAAAAGCATGAGGTTTCATAAGCAACAATATACTTTGTCAGCTGCTATGATAACATATAGTTAGCTTACAAAGGTGCCAAACAGCTCTACCTTCTGCCTGACTTCAGCCTAATGTGGCTGACCAGCTCTCTTAACTAATAGGCAAACTGAGCAGCTTCTTGAAAAGTAAACTTTCCAAAATACTCTTAGGGTGCATCCAGACGAGCATGGATGTTTGTTTCCCCAGGGATAAGTAGCACTGGCACATCTTGTGCTGCTGCTGCTTCTCCCAGAGAAATGCCTATGTCATGCGCGCTCTGGCGCACAGCAGGTTATCCCAGGTGGGGTAGGGGAGGCTGGGGCCAGCGACTATGCTGGCCCCAGCATCCTCACCTGGGGTCTCAGGGCCTCCAGGGGCTGCAGCTGAAGCAGGAAGCCTGGCCGGCAGCTGGAATGTGGCTCTTGGGTGGCACACACTGTCTCCACATGTGCCACCCTGTTTTTTGGTGTCGGTTTTTTTGACCCAAAGATCTCCCAGAGTCAACATTTCACTTAAAGGAGTAAGTTGCCTCCCAGTTATCTTAGAATCAGAGTGTGCAATTTGGCAGTTAATAAGGAATAACTGAGGTGCTAAATTCAAGTCCTGGCTTACCTCACAGGAACTTGCTTATTTAGCAACTTGTTATTGTAAAAAAGCAGAAAAAAATAACTCAAGTTCACACTGTAGTTAAATACAGACTTATAGTAACAAAACCAATAAGTAACAATCATTTTTGTTGTTACCTTTGTTAAACTGATCACTTTGATAACACGCTTCTGATTATCAACCTTTCCTTTTGCTAAAAATACTTTGCCAAAAGCTCCTTCCCCAATCATTTTAATGATTTCATATTTATCCATGATGCTTTTCTCTTAAAGCAGGGTCTAAAATACAAAAAAAACTTCAGCATTAGTGTTTTACAGGTAATCAGAGCTCGGAAAATATCCCAGAAATTTCTCATCTATTGGTGAAGTCAAAGATTTGCAATTACAGTCACAGATGTTGTCATAATCAAGAAATAAGGGTTGGTGGAAAATGTATTTAGTTCAACCAGTTGTTCTCAACCTTTTAGGACTCACGGCACCCCTTGGAAAAATATCAGTTTAGTTTTGGCTTGATTTTTGGCAATACAAAAATGATAAAGCAATTCTTCTGTTGCAAAGAACTCACAAAGACCATAACAAATCAGAATGCTTTTAACACTCTGGATTCCTAGTTGAAATCTCTAGATTTATCTTCGGAATCATGCTTGCATACCCAACAGTGCTAACACTATGGTGGCACCCCTGAAAGCACTATGGTTGAAAATCAGACTTACACCAATTTATCTCAGACTTCAGACAGCTGAGTCCCCTTCTGGAGAATAAAACCTACTGCATCTCCCCCCGACCCCAGAGACCCAGCAGGTGTTGTAAGAGGCTTCCTCAAAATGAGCAAAGGTGACATCTCAAGATGTGAACTAGGTAAAATCATAATAATGCAACAGGTCCTCTCTTTTCTTACTACCTCTGAGCAGCGACAGAGTTAACAAAAGTACACTACTGTATACGTTAGGACGGTGTATGTTAACAACAGCATTTAAAGTATCCCCGCTGTTCTCTGGCAGCAACACCCACTGAAGCAGACAGGGAGGTTCACACCACAACTATGCTTAAGGGTCTCCAGTGTTGCCCACTCACATCCTGAACCCCATGTTAGTGGGAAGGGGCTTCCCCTTCCAAACCCCAGCCCCCACAGTGACTGCAAATCTCAGCTGCCATTGCCAAATACAGTTTTGGGCACTGTGCTTGCAGAGGAAAGCTTGAAACTGTAATTCAAGTGCACCCAGAGGCAAATGACTGGAGCGAGGTGCTTATTCTGTGCCCACTGCAGGAGTTTGAGTGTTCTCAGCAGTAGCAAAAAACAGAACAAAAAGAAACGGTCTCAAGTAGCAGTGAGGGAAGTTTAGGTTAGATACAAGGAAAAACTCTCACTAGGAAGGAAGTAAAACACTGGAGCAGGTTACCCAGAGAGGTGGCGCATTCTCCATCACTGGAGGTTTTTAAGACCAGCCTTAGCTGGGAGGAGGTAGCTGGGGACAGTCCTGCTCCGAGCAGGAGGCTGGATTAGATGAGCTCCTGAGGTCCCCTCCAACACAAACTCTCTATAGTTGTGAGGCAGCCCCAGGAGGCTGGATGTGGGAAGGACCAGGCTCCCCAGGAGCTGGGCAGAACAGGCTGCCTTTGCTGTGGGCCAGCTCCCTCTTCCCTGACGGGGCCTGAAAGCTGGTAGGAGCCCCTGGATGCAGCAGTACCAGGACTAAGGGGTGTGTGCGTGAAAACTGAGGGGGGTGTCCATCCTTCTGCGCGTGTCTGTGCCTCCCGTGCCCGTCCATGCGCTGCAGAGAGCTGCCGCCCCGCCCCCACCCCCCGCCTTGCGCCCCGGGCTCCTCCCTCCCCGTTGCCATGGAGCCAGGACGCGCTAGGCCCGGGCCCCCCACCCCGCTCCCCAGGCGAGCTCGGGCCCACCGCGCCGCTCCCCGGCCCCGGCAGATGTGAGAGGGAGCAGAAGTGGTGCGGAGCTGCGGGTCGATACCTGCGGTGCCGGGCGCCGATGCAGCTGCGGGAGGCCAGGGCCCGGGGTGGATCCTGGGCCGGCCCCGCCCACCACAGCTGTTACCTTATTTTCCCGTGCACGCACGCCGTCACCCAGAGCCAGCTCCTCCAGCACTGCGTCACGCACCCGCCCATGGAACCTGGTCCAGCCCCTCGTCGCACCTGCCCGCTTCTGCCCCCACTCTAGCTACCTTAGCGGACGTTGCCACCCTGCTGGCGCTGGGGCCAGGGCACTTGGAAAGCCCCGCACGTTTGTCCCTGCAGCACTAGCTCAAGTGCCCAGGAGGTTGGGCTCCTTCTGGAGCAAACATGCCCAGTCCCACTAACATGGGGGTCAGGCTGTGAGTGGGCAATACTGGAGGCATTTAAGCATAGCCATGGTGTGAACCTCCCCATCTCCTTCAGTGGGTACCGCTGCCAGAAAACAGTGGGGATATTTTAAGGGTGTCATAACGTATATTAACATATACAGTAAATGATAGCCGGAGTGGGTACTGCATGCATAGGCAGCCCAGGGTCTGCAGGTCTAATCCAGGCTGGGCCTGTGCCACTCATCCAGCCCACGGGCCAGGCTCACGTCACTTGTACCCAACATCTAAACTTGCGTTCAGAAAAAGCCATGCCCATCATTCCCATGGCACCACCTTTTCCCCAGGCCCACAGAGACAGTCTTGGGTTGAGCACATGTTCACGATTCAGATTTCTGAGCAACAAAGGCTCAGCTTGGTATTTTATTACACGCACGCCTCTTCCTCTCATTGTATGGAAAACATCACCTTCACTGCTTTGACATCAAACAACTAGAAACATACAGTGGATTAGATCTGCTTAACAAGTGCTCCTTAGAGGTTTTTAAGACCCCCAGTTAGACAAAGTCTTGGCTGGGATAATATAGTTGGGAATGGTCCTTCTTTGAATAGGGGGTGGGATTAGATGAATTTTTTTAAGTGTTATCTTCTTCAACTACACAGTAATAATACAATCTTCCATTCATTGTATTTTGGCCATTTTTTTCAGTTCAGCTACCCAATCTGGCTCCTCCTCCTCTTCAAAGTCCCTAAAAAAAAAAATGGAAATTTTAAAAATCAATCAATTTTCAGAGCTAAAAGACGACAATCAAATGCTGTTTTACTATATATTCTCTTTTACAATTATCCTACAGACCACTGCAAAATATATTTTTGAACAACCCAATTATAAAAGATTCTTCCTTATACCTTTGAGATTAAGGAACTTTCAGTGACAAGTTTCACTAGGTAGAAAAAAAAAAGATGAGGAGCATATCCAATTGACTACAAACCTATTTCACATGCTGTTACTCTATGAATTGGTTTGCAGACAAATTATAGCAATACCTACTCGCACAATATTCTCTAAGCAAGAGAAAAACATACACAATAAAAACTGAAGTGGAGTGTATTGAGCCCCTGACAAGAAAAACACAAACATCCATCAAATGCAGTAGGCATCCATGTTCAGACTTAGTTGATGCATGCCTGTGCCTATTTCAGCACAATCAGAATAAGGCTGTGGCAATACACCAAAAATACAATGAACAGCTGAGCAACAAGTATATGACAACTCTCTTTCAAAAAGCAGCTGTAAAAACAAAATCTTATTGCAAGTCAAATCAGACCCTCAGCAACAAATCCTTTACATCAGCGGGGATCTGCACGTGCGTAAGGATCCATCACTGTGGATTTGACTGGAAGACCAGGACATGGGATGGAAAGTCAGCACATAAACACATTTACCAACAGCAAACAGCAGCTCCTGTATAAACACGGTACTAGAGATTTTATGATTTAACAGCATTTAACTGAATTAGATTCAGGGACTTAAATGCTCTCAAACTAAAATCATTTATCACAAAAAGACCAAGAAAAGTTATTTTGGAACAATAAAGTTAAAGAATCAAACAAAACCACAAGAGTCGGATATATTTTTCAAGCTGCGTATGAACATACGTGTCTTCTTCATCAGATCTAGGTTCAAGTCTTTCAGAATCTGTGATAATGGCCTCAAGGTCACCATCTATTTCATCAGATGCTTTGGATTCATCAGAAAGTGGACCTTTCAGTAAGTCTCCTGAGGCTTTGAAGGCATATTAAAAAGGTAAGAAAAAATAGTTTAGTTTAAGGAATAAAGGCAAAAAACAGAAAACTAAAGAAGTGTTTCAAAGTCAAAATTAAGTGCCTTCTTCCCAGTTTCCCTCCTACAACTCAAGTTTTAAATGCTACTCCAAATAGTTAGCAGACTTTTATTACAAGCTATTACATATTTAATTAAATGAACAGGCAAAGCTAGCAAACCCATTTGAAGGGAGAATGCAATATAGATCAGAATCTTGGACGAGTTTTCTGTGCAAATAATCTAAAGTTTGAGCTAAATAAAAAACAACTCTATTGAAATACATTCTTTTATCTCTTCTTCCTTCAGGAACCTGTGTTCAAGTAAGGGTGTTGTACACATACCCACACATCAAGCTTTTGGTGAAAGCTTTGAGTCTACATACTTGCAGCTTTGTGGCAAAATTTCTCACTTGTTTTTAATAATCTAAATGTTAATAACATTTTAAAAATAAAACTTCTGTGATGTTGAAAATAAACTACGTAAATGTCATTAAGTTTTAAAACCTGGTAATAATACAGATCTGATGTTGCAAAAAAGTCAGGTTGCCCACAGACTAAGGACCTACCTGCTTTATAGATTGTGTATGTTTTAAATGCTAAGCTAATATCAGCACTCTCAAGAATGTTCATCAAGGTTTGAGGAGTTTCTTTGATCCACTGCTTACGTGGATTATTTTCACTGTATTTTATGACACAACCACCTAGTTAAAAAAAATCACAATCAAATCATTAATAAACTGAAACACGCTATTTACATTAAACAACATTATCCACATGAATTACAGAGATTCTAATAGAGAAATATGGAAAGTCAGGAGGTTTGAGAATGGAGACGTGGATCTTCTTCCCAAGAAACTGTTCTAAAGCATACTGAATTGAGACTGATGATATAGACAATACAGAAGAGTGAGAGTACAAAAAGCATCAGATTCTGGATGCTGACAGGGTGTCAGGAGAAGCCATGACCTATCGTGGGGGCCCAGACTCACTGAATGGATATCCTGTACCTCCGTGAATCTCAAGGGACAGAACCCCTGGCCAATTCTGCAAGAGAAAATTTCGCTCCCATGTCAAAACAACCCAGGGAAAATGTCACAATTCAGAATATGTAGAGTTTCCTTTTCACTACTCTGACATTATTTACCTGAGATTTTTTACTCTTCTCTGTCTGTTAAAATCTTGATTTCTTAATATAAATATTAATGAAAGTTTTCATATTTACATATGTAACATCCCTCATCATGGCATGTGCAAGTTTAAATCAAAATATTCTTACAAAAAAGGGCCTGTTCTAAAATGTTCACTCAGCTGAAGTGTTTTTTCCTGAAGAATGTTACTTTGAAGACAAAGGGTGCATCTACACATGTGCTTTACTGAGGAGCTAATTAAGTAGCTCCACAGTAAAGCTTCACTGTCTACACGTATGCCTGTATTAACATACGCCTATATTAGGGTGCAGTAAATTAATTCATTCTATTGTAGGAGTACTGTCCAGCACAAATATTATCCTACAGCAGAGTAGCTGCATGCACTGAAACGCACATGCAGATGACCTGGCTTGGCTGAGGCAAGAAGCTGCTACAGTGCAGGGCTAGCCCCACACTGTAGCACCCTTGTGCCCCAGCCAGCCTCTCTGCAGCATGTTGAGCTGGGACCCTGACCCCCAGTCCCCTTTTTAGCTGAGGCTGCTCCACCCTGGCTCAGTATGTTGTAGTCCCAGGTGCACATGTAAATGCTGGACCTGTCAGAACTAAACTCTGGCATGAACTGCACTGAAGTTTATTGCTACGTGCTAGCTGCACATCTAGATGCACCCAAAGAGCCTGACACGTCCAGAGTTTACACCATTTAAGGCTTTGACAATTACTCCTGCAAATTAACTGGTAAGTTTGGAAGCTGAAGTACATAGGCAATCCACACCCATTAGACTACACTACTCAAATGAGGTACAATTAGATTTTGCCCAAGCTGAATTTTATAAGTGCCTGTAAGGCTGACCCAATGTAGAGTATATTAAAACTGATTAGCCTTGCATAACAGCACCTTAACTGTGGTAGCAGTACAACCACCCAGTCAAACGGAGACAGTGATCATTCCACAACTGCTGTTGATATCAATGCTGCTTTTTTTTCCTTCTGGCTATCTCTAGCCCAGGTGTAACCTGACTGAGATGTTTCTCTCACACATTTTCAGTTTTTCATCACTTACTACATTTAATGCTTAGTGACATGGTGGTTTTCATCATTGTTAGGTACCCCTTGCAAACTGAGCATTTTAAAATGATGTGGTTTTGGTTATTTTAAACAAGACCATGAAATAATGCACATAATAGTTGTATGAAAACACACACAAATAAACTGTAAATACATTTAATTGATCTTACTTTTCTCTTCCTCAGCTGTAAAACTAGAAGAAAGCAAGGAGGCACTTCCTAAGACATTTACCACTGCACTGGGTGCACCTCTTTCCCACTGTCTTCTCTGGAGACATGGCAAATCAGTATTGCTTGTGAGGGCTTCATATTTTTCTGTGTAAACCGCCATGAAAAAGAAATAGGAGTATAACTTGTTCATGTAAATGACTATAGTGAACAAAAAAGTACCTCATCAATTGAGACTGAATACCACTGATAAATTTGGACCCAAGAAGGTCAAAGTGGATGCAACTCCAATGTGGCATCTAATGTTTGTTTTTACTGCATCAAATATTATCAACAGACTGCTTTTTGAAAGTTACAGGTGAGGTTTTAGGCTCAACTAATCAGTAAAATGATCATATTTTTAAGAAGCTGAATGCAAATGCACTGATGCCTTTTTCTTTGGATACAAAGTATTGTGTACTTTGCATATATATATTAATGATATGTATATGCTGATTTGTACATGTCTATGTATAGATGTATATACAGCAGAATGCAATAAAGAAGAGAACTCACAAGCCTTGGAATACTGCATACATTACCCTCTTTACTGGAGCCCCTTTCCTTCAGTGTTCTTCCACTCAAAATCTTTGTAGTGTTCTTCAGATCTGAGTGGCTCCACTGATCTTCATTTTGCTTTAAAAGTTTCAAGAACAGTATTAATCATTACCTACATTGTTAGAACACTAATTCATACATGTCTTTTAATTATTTTCATTTTGCTACACTCTGAAAAATTAGACAGTTAACATTTGTAAATTTACAATTGTAACCAACCGTACAGTGATACAAACAGGCAATTGCGCTGCATTTATTATATTCATTTCACAGCATATGCCTCTTCATAACAGGCTGTCTTGATATCTAACAGAAAGCTTAAGTTTAATGACTTCAGGCAACTTATGCTTTGCACCTTTTTTGTTTTAAAAAGCAGTAACATAACGAAAAAATGAGTCACTAAGCTTGGAGGAAAACAGGTGCACTGAATAGGAAATTTCCCAGACTGACAGCTCTGTTAAGGGAGAAGAAATGCGCCCCACTGGCTAGAGGTATCATTTCTACTTTGAAAAATACAGTCACTAGGAATGAAGCGCACACTGCTAAAATTTACTCAGAAGTTGTTTTCAGCCACTTCTGACTTATTTCAGTTAAACTACCTTCATGCCAAATCAAGCATGGACATGAATTTTCAATGAGGATATCTATGCCAAACTGTTTATGCGTTTGTGGGTTCAATTTATATTTAGTTTTGAAGCAAATGAAATATGCATTTCTATCCACTATTCCATACTTCAAAAAATAATTAAAGGGATGTTCACCAAGACTAAAGTAAAACTCAGTATCTGCCCAAACTTGCCATGGAATATATCAGCCCCCAAGCACTTCTGCAAGCTACATGGGTGTAAAATTGAGATTGTATAGGATAACTTTGCAAGTTTACCTACAGCAGGTAGAGTAGTGAAATCTTTATGTAAACATCATTACAATTCACCTGACTGCTGATCTAGTAGGCTATGGCTATTAGCCAATACACTAACTAACTTGCAAAAACAATCTTGTATAGCTTTAAAAAAAACCCACAAAAACAAACAGGAATTGTATGTATATTTGTATTTCAGTACTTACCCGAGTACTGTTTGCTCCACCACTGCTTCTAGCACCTGCTAAATTAATGGGCAGATTCAAGAATTAAATCCAAATGTTTTACAAACATCTGGTGTAAACTGCTGGTCATGAGGGCCAGCCACTAACATCTCTGAAACAGAAATTCTGAAAGAAAATTCTATGAAAGCTTCTTTCCAGTTGTATCAATATATCTCAGTCCCAATTCAGGACACTTCTGCTCTTCCATTCCCCCAAATCTCTCTTTGGAAGAAAAGCATTGTCAATTGTGCTATGACTAAATCAGAGATTTAAATGATAGGTGAATACTGACAGGGAAGAAAAATCACAGTATATGAACCAACTTCTTTCACAGTAAAAGGCTGGTAAACTAACTAGCCTTCCCAAAACCAAAATGTCTCACCCCTAAAGAAAAAAATATGCAGCTGCTTTGTGAATTCAGAAGTCAGGATCTGAGATAGGAAGCCAATGGGACAATTCAAGTGCTCAAAGTTATGAACTAGCAAAAAGGACTTAATTTAATTCCGGTCTCAGAAGAGAGTAATACTATCACCATTGAATGCATCACAGAAAGGAGAGTACCGCTTGCAAATAAAATAAGTGATTCTTACTTTGTTCTAAAGAATATTTGATATATTGGTTCTCTTTATGGTAAAGAGTAAAATTGTAACCTCCAGAATCAAAACACTCTACAAACTGAAACTAAGTAGCTCACTGATGCCTTTAAAATGCCATATTTACAAGTTTTTATTTTGATTTGACAGTATAATGTGAACATCATCTTTAATATTAGGATTTAGAATAATGCATTTCAGACTCACTTTTGATAGATTTTTTTAAAGTATTTAAAATCTTCTTTTGAAAAATTACCTTTTGTATCTCCTCTATCCCTTCTGTGCCTCTTCGGTTCCTTTAATATTTGTTGAATCCCAGCTGTCACCTGGAAATTGAATGCAGATTCAATCCACTATGCATATTTTTTCATATTACTCAAGGTTTATGTTAAAATAAATTAACAAACAGAAATAAATTCATCTTATAATTAACAAAATAAAATAAAATTCCTAAAATAAATGAACAGGAAGAATGATTTATTTTTTTATTACAAATACATCCTCAAAATTCACCTCTCTGAGAAGCCTACAAGTATTTTTAACACTCTTTGATTACAGTCCTATACAATAGTACTGGCATCATTTTTCAATAACATAATGACATGGCAATACAGGTATCTGAATTAGCTTCTAGAATGTAGGCCCTATTTTTAAATTCTGCTAATTGGTGATAAAATAAAAAGTATACTATACCTCTGCTGGCAAACAAGTTTCAATGAACTTGGCTAAGCAGCCTCTTGCAAGAATAGTACTGGCCGAAGGACGGTTCTTGGGATTTCTCTTAAACATCTGTTTTATTAAATAATGAAGTTCGTAGGAGTAATGAGATGGAAGTGGATTGTAGGAACCTTTACATATCTTAAGGATGAGATGTTTCCAGCTATTGGCTTGAAACTACATTTAGAAAAAAATGAATTTTAAAGACCTGACAACTTGAGGGAAAGGGAGGATTACAAGTTGATTTAACACAAGAACAATATCAATATATGTTACTACCTCTAGTAATTATCTACTTCAGCTTGAATTAGCTAATTTAAACAGTGTAAGTGAGGTTTCCTAAGTGTATAACAATGGAATGTAACAATCTTCTTTTGGGTTTTGCAAAATAAATAGCACTCAATAATATTTTTAAAAGACCTGCTTATGGCAATTGTTAAAAGGAAAATAAAACTTGGTTGCAAAATCCTCCTCTCCCAAGAGAGTAGATGTTGACAGAGATTTGAAAAGTGCTGATCCAATACTTGGAAGCTGCTTGAGAAAGATCCCCTAATCCAACATTAGAAAGAGTCACTTTCCCATGCAGATGTGAAATCTACTAGTACCCACTAATGACGAGGAAACAGTAGGGACAAAGTTTCCTATTGTCTCCAAGGGTTCTTCCTAACCTATTTCAGAGAAGCAGCAAGCCAAGAAACTAAAATCTGCTAATCAGTAAACGTATGACTAAAACCTATTTCACCTTTACATGTTTAAGTAGCATGCATGCGTAACTGCAATTTCTTTTTCTTATGCATAGTTTGGAATCTATTTGCTGCCTTCTGGTTATGCAGACACCCAGGTGGAACAGACGCAAGCCAGGCACATGAATAACACTAGATTCATA
>NW_017729032.1:61373570-61392120 GCF_001723915.1 Gavialis gangeticus | reverse complement strand
CTGATGAAGAAATTGAACAGCGCAGGCCCCAGGACCGAGCCCTGGGGGACTCTGCTACCCACCTCCCCCCAGGTCAAGTATGACCCATCCACCACCACCCTCTGAGTGCGACCCTTCAGCCAATCTGCAATCCATCTGACTGTGTAGATAAATTCCAAAACTGCACAGAAAAAGCAAGATGTGGGGCAGAATGGGGACAATGTGTGTGGTCAGGAAGAGGACAGCACTGAAATGACCCAAGCCCCCAGTGGCCTTTCTGCAGCTTGCATTTAATTTTAATTGGAAAAAGGATAGTTCCTACTCCATTAGGAAGTTATGGAGAATTCAGTACTTGGAAGTTAATACAAACACAACAAAATTAGAAAAGCTTAACAGGGGAAAAACCCCCACTTACTGGATGTTTAAGAGTACAAAGCTCATATAGAACACATCCCAGGGACCAGATATCACTGCAAAAATACACAAACACGTCAAAACAAGAAACATTTAAAAAATTCCAGTTCAATTAATTATGCATGTGTTCAGCAATATGAAGGAAATAAATAAATGTAAGATAAAAATGGACAAAGAATTAGACTATATGATATTACGCTACATATTCAGCTTCTTCGGTGAGGAAACTAAAGACTCTTGCTTATCTTTAGGGACCTACCTAAATTGTAACGGAAGTGCACTGCACAGCAGCCCCTTTGTTCTTGCTCTTTTTGTCACGTGCGCCTCCCCTGCTGCTGCTGATTGGTTGAGGGGCCCTGGTCACCTCGCTGTTTGCTGCCGACTGCCCAGAAGGCAAAAACCGCAGTTTTTAAGCACGTCACGGTTTTTGCCTCCTGCCGCTGACTGGCTGAGGCGCCCCAGCAGCCCTGCTGCTCATTGCTGATCAGCCCAGAGGCAAAAATCGCAGCATATGTAAAACCATGGTTTTGCCCTTGAGGCCAATCAGCCAGTGGTAAGGCCTCTGGGGCCCCTCTGCCAATCGTGTGTGTGTACGCGCGCATGTGGTACATGGCGAGAAGATAAAGATTAAGGGAGCTGCTACCACGCACTCCTGCTGCAATTTAGGTAGGTTCTACTTATCTTATCTGACCCTAGTCTGGAAGACAACTTAGGAAACTCAAGCACAAGGGTGGGCAATTATTTCGGCTGGAGGACCACTTAAGTTTTGGTGAGCTGTTGAGGGCTGCATGGGTAGCCCCGCCACTGGACAGTTGTCCTGCCCCTTGGTCGCCATACTGGGACCAGAAGTCCTGCTCCCTAACCCCTGACCTTTGTCACCAGAAGTCCCTCCCCTTGACCCCCTGGAAATACTTTCGGGCGGGGGGGGCGGGGGGGGTTGCCATCTTGGAACCATAAAACCAAACAAACATCACACACTAAAAGTCAAACACGTACTCTAACATATTTTAATTTTATTACAAAAAATATTTGTCGTGATTTGTGTTTGTGTATTTTATATAGAGGGGACTGCATAATAACTCAAAAAAAAAAAGTCTCTCTCTGGTATATTGTGTGCGGGGTGCAGTTGAGGGTGAGAGTATGTGTATGGCAGGGTGTGGGGGGTGTGGAGGGGATGTGAGGGAGGGTGGGGGTGTGTGGCAACCCCCACACACTCCCCCACAATGGTGAACAGCCCCCCTGTGGCAGCAGCAGCAGCAGGCAGGAGTGCTTGGGGCTCATGGCTTAAGTTAAGTCACTGTATTTTAAGTTGACTTAGTACATGTATACACACCCAATGAGGCTAAGCTAGGGGGAGGTTAGAAAAAAAAAAAGAGAGTTTACAATTGGGAAAAGACAAAAAAACCTCATGATTTTGAGACCTGACTCATGATTTTTGATCTTTCAGAACTGGCAAAAATACACTTTAGATTACTGAACAAACACACAACCTAGGCCTTTTCATTTAAAAACTAAGATCAACCCTTCCAAAATCAGCCATCCAACCAACCTATAGCACTAGAGGTGCACCAGTACATTAGTCCACATTGTATTGTCACTGATAAAAGGAAAACTGACAATATTGGCAATCAGCTTTCTTTTGTCTGATGTGGTTGATAACGTGACCAATAAATGCTGCGTGCATGGGCACAGCCTCAGCAGCATGGAGAGCAGCTTCCAGTTGGTAAGTCTGTTATGGGGAACGGGCATGTGGGGGGGGGGGGCAGGGCATAGAGGACCCCCGGGGTGAGCAATTGAGTGGAGCTGGGGGTCTTGGGTAGGTGCAGGTGTTGCCCAGCTGGAGCAGGGCAGAGTGTGGAATGGAGCCAAGTGAAGGGGGAAGGCGGGGCTCCCACTGCTGTATACACCTCCTGGGAGAGGCACGGAGGACATGTGCCCCCTAATCTGTGTGAGGCAGGGGCAGAGCCAGGGGCGGGGCCAGGCTGGGGCTGCGCTTGGGGCAGGCAGCAGCAGTGCTGGAAGGAGTTTGGGGGGGGGACTATGGCACATTCTGGGGTGGCTGTAGCCCACCCCACAGCCGCTGCTGCCCACCTCGAGTGCAGCCCCAGCCCAGCTCCACCTCACTGGGAAGAGCCCAGCGCTGCCCCCGGCCCCAGCACACAGCAGCAGTCCACCCTAGCCCCATGCACAAAAATCGGGAGGCACACGTCCCCCATGTCTCCCTCAGTGGGTGTATGCAGCAGCAGGAGACACCCTCCGCCCCCCATCTCACTCCATGCCCCACTAAACGAACTGCTCAGGGCTCCATCTTGCACCCTGCCCCAGCTAAGCAGCACCTCCCCCTGCCCCAGCCTCAGCCCCACTCCCTTCTGCCCCACAGGGTAGGGTTGCCAACCCTCCAGGATTGCCCTGGAGTCTCTAGGAATTAGATATAAATCCCCAGGAGATAAGTGATAGGGCATTCATTAAAATAAATATTACATGTTGAATCTGATTTATATAGTAGTCCAGTGGGTTTTTTAAATGTAATCATAATGTGCATTTGCCTTCCTGATGTAAAGTCATTAATGTCATTGTATCATATGATGAAACCTCCTGGAATAAATTCAAAGAGAGTTGGCAACCCTACCGCAGGGGCCTCAATATGCACCCCCCACACACCCCTTCCCCCCAACAGACTTACCAGCCAGACACTGCTCTCTAAGTTGCTGGGCTGCATATCAGCAATCAGACTGGTATCAGCCATTATGGCTCGTTAATAATCAGCCATCAGCATCAGCCCAAAAAATCTTTGCTGGTTCACCCCTATATAGCACAAATATTAAATAATGCGCCTCATTTTCATCATTTTAGTTATTTTCATAAGTAATTACGTGCATACCTTTTGTTGTTGTACGGCATGTTCTCCCATATTTCTGGAGGCACGTAATAAGGAGTTCCCACATAAGTACAGGCATATGCTGTTGCGCTTGCCAAATAAAAAAGAAAGATACAGAAAAAATAGGTTCTCTGTAGTAATTAAGCAACAGTGAAAAAATATAATTTAGTTCCCTGAATCCAGGGGAAATGTCCACATACTTTTTAAGAAGACGTGCAGATCCAAAATCTCCCAATTTTACTTTGCCATTTTGAGTAAGAAAGATATTCTATATTGCAAAAAAGGAACAGTTTATTTACTTTAAAAATATCTAACAAATGTTTCTGCATTTATGCTATATAGATAACATAGTAACTAGTATTTTAGAAGCACTATTAGAGGCTAAGCTTAGTTTAGAGAGGAAACTGAAAGGATAAGTCACTCTCCTGAAGCCAGAGATTCCCTAGTACAGGGGTGGGCAACATACGGCCCGCAGGCCAGATGCGGCCTGTGAGGCCATTCTATCCGGCCTGTGGGGCCCCTAAAAAAATGTAGAAAATTAATATTTCTCTACCCTTGGTTCCTGTAAAAAATGACAGGAACCAGAGGCAATAGGACCCAGGGGAAGCCCAGCGGGCTCCCACAACAGTTGGCCTGCCTGGCCCTGCCCCCCAGCCGGAAGTCCCAGTCAGGGTTTCTGGGCTGGGAGCACGTGGCTGCCCCCTGCCGGAAGCTCAGGTAAGTAGGGAACACCCCAGGCAGGGAAGGAGTTGGGGGGGGGAGCGGCCCCTCCCTGGCCAGGCCCAGTGCTGCAGCTGCTTGCAGCCCGCGTAGGGCTGCCTGTGCCCACTCCAGATAGCCCCACGCAGGCCAAGCAATGCCCCCCACCTGTACTGCACAGATCGTTTGTCTGGTTAAAGAGAATTTTGAACTAAACATCTGGTTTCCCTTACCATTCTAAACTGTCTACAACTAGGTAAAACATTTCTTATCAAGGATTTGGAAACAGGAACAAAATGACAGATATTAAGACTGCAGCTGCTCCAAAGTTAGTTTATTTTTAAAAAAAATTATGGGAACCAACAGTTTTCATGCTACGTTAGAGATTTTGCACTGAAACACAGCACATGCAGAGAACAAGCTATTTCAAGTAGAAGAGGACTTGTTAGTAAGTTGTATTAACAGCCATTAAACATGTTCCAGTCACCTTGGACTTGATATCTCTGTGCAGAATACGTTTGTCATGAATGTATTTCACCCCCAGGCACAACTGTACAAACCAGCAAAGGATCTGCAAAGAGTGTTACAAGAGTAAAATGATATGTATTATGCACACTTTAATGATGGAATAAAAAATGAGAGACAGCAAACAACAAACATACTGTATTAACAATATCTACTGCAGTGGTTCTCAACTTGGGTGTGATGGCACCTCAGGATGCTGCTTGACCCCGCTTAAGGGTGCCATGATGTACCACAGCCCTATGTAAGGGGCATATGTGAGCTCCTCCTGTATTAGCATTCTCTGATAACCTTAAACCAGGCAGGAGAGCTGGCTTGTACTGCAGCCCTTCCCAGTCTACCTCCTCCAATGTTCCTACTGGAAATAGAGGCGCGCAGGACAGATTCATCTCTCCTACTCGCCTCTGTTTCTGAGGAATGCCATGCAGAGTCAAGGGAAAACACAAGCTGGCTTTCCTGCCTGCTTTAGGGTTATCAGAGAGCCCCAATGCCCTGTCTGGCTGTACACAAGAGGTGCAATGCAGTAGCACAAAACTGAGAACCACTGAGCTAAGCTGAGAAAAATAGTTCTCAACTGGAGATACTGCCATATTCAAAAAGGTTGTGGAGGGGTGCCCTGACTCTGAAATGGCTGAGAACCACTGGTCTAGAGCCTCCCAAGTCAACCAGTCATAAATTTAAGGTGACCGCGGACTACACTACATAAAGATTTAACTGCTAATATATGTGATTTTTTAATGTGGCAGGTAAGATGCTCATTATTAGCATAAAATGAGGTGTATAGCCAGTGGAGAACACTGTTCTATTCAATAAATTATGTGCACTATAAATTATGATTTCATAGTCAATTGGAATATTTAAACTGGAACAAGATATTACATTCTTTTTAAAAGAATAAATGTTCTTTTTAAATATACTTAATAGACTTTTGGGGAATAGTCTGGTATTCTAGCAACTGTAGATAAACAAACATTCTGGCGTCCAGTTTTAACAAAAAAGATGCCTCTAACTTGACACTACAGAGTTTTAAATTCATGCCACAGTAAGGTCATTTTAATAGTCATAGAAAGGTTTACTTTGAGGCATGGAATATATTTTATTATAGTGATGATGAATATATGAAAGGTTTCATAGTTCATTAATGTATTTTATTACTTCATGATACGAAAGCATTTGGCCTTGTGGAGGTACCCATTTGTATTACAAAATGCTTCATTTGTTATTCATTTGCTATGTAAACTCATAACTTTAACTTATAGTCTTGCTGATGTGTTCAGATACTTAACAACAGAAACATGACACTCCCCATATTTTTTTCTTTTTATAGTCTGTATGTTGTTGGTAAATAGCATAGAGCAATTCTCATTATTGCCAACTTATTTTGTTGTTATTGCCATTGCCCTACATTAAGTAATGGTTATTCAGAAATAATGCTGGAATTGTACACACACACACACACACACACACTCTTGTATGTGTATATTTGTATAAACTGCGCTAATTCAAAGGTTATGGTTATACGGAATGATTAGAGAGAGATAATGCTGAAATAAAACACATGCATACACACACACACACACGTAATTCCAGTATTAGTTCAGTAGAACCATTCTGTACCTTGGAATGGTACCACTCTGACTTGGAATGGTTCTATAGAAATTACAGTGTGTCTGTGTGTTATTACAGTCCAGCATTATTTCTGTATAACCATAACCTTAGAAATATTGTAGTTTATATAGATAACCATATAGACACCTACAGATACACGTAAAAACATAGTGTTGCCCCTGTAGCTACTCTGCGTATGTGCTTTGATGTCACGCTATATTACCACTACTGCTTCCACCAATACTGAGTTTGCCATACTACTGATTGGTGATTCTCCCAAAAGCCATATTTAAACACTTATTTTGGACAACAGTACCAGAGAAAGATGTTATCCTCACATACTTGACAGAGTACTAAGGAAGAACACATTTAAAACACTCTTGGACTACCTGGCAATCAGTCAATCTCTTTTTAAGAGATATGTACTATGTGACTTATTATAAATTCACATTAAAAATTAGTAATGCCTGCTTTTAACTTATATTCTTTCTTACCGTATCTTCAGGAAACAATTTTCCTCTTTGGCGTTTAATCTTTTGCATTAGATCACCATCATCACAATATTCCATTACAATATACAGATGTCCGTCGGCTAAATTTTAGGAAATTTAAAATTAATTAGTAGTTAGCATGCTAAATATTTTATAAGTTATGTAGTAACAATGCGCTATGCATTTTACAGATATAAAAACAAAGTCCAGGTTCCCAAGAGTTTACAAGCTAAGTAATAGGTCACATGTCAATACTTCAAATAATTATTTGAAAACATATACATTACCTTCAAATGATTCCTTATAACCAACAATATTTGCATGTTTCATTTTAGCCAAGAGAATAGCTTCCTTCCTAGAGTTCTCGACATCAGATGGAGACTAAAAACACATTGTTAAAAAGTTCAGTTTTTATAAATCCTGCCCTAATAAATCTTCATACATACAATGTTATTTTCAGAATCAGATTTATGTTTCAAGTGCTGTACTTCATTTTATTTTCTTGACATGTTTAAAAAAAATTTAGAAACCTGAACAATCCAAATGCTTGTGTGAAATCAAGATGTGAAAAGTAGCTAAAAAAATATATAACCTACCCATAATAGTTTCACTAGAAAAAAAACTTACGTCTATTTGTTAAGCCCTTTGGATGCATCACTTCATGATTTTTGGAATAGGTGACAATTCACCAGCGTTTCTGTCCAAGGATTATCACATATCAGTATAAAACTAATTTCCATCTGGGTGAAACCAAGACCTCCAGCAAAAATGTGCTTTGAGCTGTTTGCTAAATGGAAAGCAAACAGTCTGAAATCATTAAGTTCTAGCAACAAATCAGGAATACCCAACTCCTTGCTCCTTTTACATTAAATTAAATGCTGTGGCTGAAACCCTGACACCAGTAAAGCCAATGGGAGCTTTAGCAATGACTTTAGTGGAACCAGGATTTCACTTGGTATGTCCTCCTATGTGTCATACATTAGAAAATGTATGAACCACTATGAGAAGTCTTCACTTATTACCCGGAAGATCCCAGAGTACTTATTAAGGGTTAGATTTGAAAGTGCTCAGACATCTCAACACCCAATGGAGTCACTGAAGAGTGGGTGCTAAATTCTGAAATGTTTCTATTTCAAGAACAGACTTTCCCTGCCCACATCGAAGAGTAAGGTGAGTTTTTCATAACTTTTAGATAACAGAAACAGAAGTAGAGTAGAATCCTTACCTTGGGAAGTCTTATTTCCTTCATTGCATACTTCTGGCTGCTGGTTTTATCACAGACTAAAAGAGCTCTCCCAAACGACCCCTCTCCAAGTACTTTCAACACAGTGTATTCTTCCATATTTTGTATTTCCGGATCTCAAATAGTTCTTTAAATGTTGTATTTCACAGGGATTTCTTCCAAACCTTATTGTGAACTTGGTTCATTTGCTTAAAATTTTCAGCATTGCTTTTGTTTAGTGCTACCTGTATGAGAGAAAATGACGAAGTAACAATAAATGGGCAATAAATATATAATGGCAGCTCCAACTGTTCAGCATTATCCCAAATTTTGTTTTGTTTAATTTTAACATGGCTTAATTGAATATATTTTCAGTGAGTGCTACCACTCACTGTGTGGTTGTACATTTACAGCATCTTGTATCCAGAACTCTCAAAATCCTTTTAAAAACATGAACATCACACTGTAATGGATCTGTGCCATTTTTACAGTTTCCTGCTACTCACCATCATCTTCCTCTACCTCTACTGTAGTTGAATCCTAAGCAGCTGGGTTTCCAGGCAGAGGGATATGAAAAACAATCATATTTTTTCAAGCATGGTAGCAGTGTTTTGGTAAATTATTTCATAAACACTTGATGGTATGGTGTGCTACAAAAGGGGTATTGGAAATCACTTAGGATGGCCCTGATACTTCATTGATAGATAGTTCAAAGTAAAAGCTTGAACAATCTTAACTCAATTGCAGAGGATGTACATATCAGTTTGTATACATGTACACAGAACAGCCAACTGAATTCCCAAACTGTATTTATATCATCCTAAGAAGAAAGTAAATTTAAGGACTTGACAAGTTAACTGAGTGGCCTAAAAGATACAATTTATACTTGCCCAAAGAATAATTAATAGTTGTAATAATAGTTTTAAAATAAAAAACCACCCTTCCCAAGCCAAGGCATATGCTGCGTAATAAATATTGAAAAAGATTATTACAAAATGGGATAAAGCAGAGTTCACAAATCACTTCACAAAGCATGTCACATTTCATCTTAGCATACATTGCAGAACAGAAACATCTAGCAGGAAAACAGTTCAAAACATCACAACTGGCATCAGAATTTCAGTAAGAGGCACTGAAGGAGCTATTTAATTTATTCTCATCATATTTTGAGAAAATAAAGTCAGCATGAGAGCAGAACTGAATAGTACCAGGCAAGCTGAAGAAGACAATCTTTTGGGTTCTTATCCTCAACACGTGTATAATGCTGGGTTAAACATAACTGACCTGTGTCTCTTCCCAAGTTATAAGATATAATGTATTATTCTCATTTAAAAGAAAAGGAGGGAAGAGAAGGAATTATATCAGACTCAGACTCAGCCACAGTTTTGCAACGTAAAATAAAATGTTTTAAAACCCTAAGATTTGTATTTGTTCACTTTGCAGCTGCAGCTGTTACTCCTTTGTGTTACAGCTTTATTGAAACAGTAAGCCTCTTCTTATAATTGTGTACTGTGCACACCTGTGATGCAGTGAAAACATTTAGTAATAAAACAGTAATGGATGGTGGCTCAGTGATCCCTGCTTGCTTTCTGCTATTACCTGGATATTTCTTCAGCCTCAGTTGAACGATGAGCCTTCTTTGAACTGCCTGGAGGACTAAAACCAAGTGTTTTGCTTCTTTAAGTGCATGGAAAGGCTTACAAACGCATCTGATGTGGGGGCAGGGGCAGGGGCAGGGGCAGGTCAGTGACCGGGACGCAACCAGCGCGGCCCAGACACCCCAGTCCCGCCAGCCCCGTGCCGCGGCAGCAGGCCCCACACCCGCACCCCAAGCCACAGCTTCCGCACACCGCTCCAGACCCCGCCCCGAGGCGGGCGGGCGGGCACTGCAGTCTCTACGGTTGGCGTTCCCAGGCCGCACGCGGAAGCCGCGCAGGAGGGCACCTCTTCCCGCCCTCGTCATTTTGTAAGCTCCCCGGGGGACCCCAAGGCAATCGTGAGTTTCAGATCCTGGAAGCTGCGGGAGGTATTAATGTGAGTTTCCTTTCCACTTCCTGGACTGCTGCAAGGAGCGGAGTTACCTCCCTGGCCCTCCCCTTGCATCCAGCGGAAGGCGGCAAGGACCTGAACGCAACTCCCACCGTCTCCCCTGTTTCCAGCTGTAGGCAGCGCAGGAGAAGAGCCCTGCGGGGACGCACAGGGCTGGTTCAGTCACCCCTTTGCTCAGTCTCGCTGCTGGAGGTGCATGGTGGTATTGTTGCCATTGCAGGCATTCGTTTGTATCTAACATATGAAGCAACAAGACCAGAGATTCTGTATGTCTTAACTTATTGTAGGTAATTCACATCATCTTCGATGGGATGGTATAGGCGAGAGGCTTCCCAAGAAATTCTCATCAGAGCAAGGTTATTGTCAGACTCCCATCACATCTTTCAGGGATGCGCAGCCGGGCTACCACAGCATCCCCTGGCAGCATCTTGAAATCTTTTGAAGGATACAACAGGGGGCAATGACACATTAGCACTTAAACATGCAAACATGATTCACAAGTTAAATCCAGGGATTTCAAACGTTACAAATATTTTGACCTGTTGCAACCTTGGGCTGCATCCAGATGGGTGTGCCTATATGGTATGTGGTGCTGCAGCTGCATCTACAATGCCACACACTGCACATTCAGGTGTTCCATGCTATCTTGCAGAGCAGGAGGTGGAGGGGGAGGGTTGACCCTAGGTTGAAAACAAATCTGCACAGAAAAGAAGTGGCCACACACTGTCCAAAATTGGAGCCTGGCCTGCTAGTTGCAGGAGCACAGTGGCTGCAGCTTCCCTGGCCACTAGCCCCCCCCCCCAGGACAGGCTGCTGGGGCCAGGACAGTTGCTAGCCCCAGCTTTCCCTACCTCACTCAGGGTAACCTGCTGTGCACCAGAGCACACATGGCCCAGGTGATCCCCTGGGACAAAGTAACAGCAGCACAAGGTATGCCACTGCTTCTTGTACCCACAGAAACAAACATCCACACTCATGTGGACATAGCCTTGGAGTTCTTCTGTTGCAAATAATTGCTCTATTATTTACTGACTATGGAAAAAGAGTGGAAGCTTAAGAACGGACATTTTCTTAGGGGTACCTTGAATCTGAAAAGGTATAACCAGTAATTTCGTGAAGTGGAGGAACAGCAAGTCTTGACTTACTTTCCAGTCATGAAATCTATGTCTAAGCTTCAAATAGCTTTTGAACTAAAGCTAGCTGTCCTCAACTCAAGTGTTTGAGACCCCACTTTTAGGCCTTACCTATCCCAGCAAGCCTACTGGAGACAGCTTATACTGGCAAAAGGCTTTCATACTTACAGATCTCTAACAAAATATGTTAGCATGTCAGCAGAGATAGTTCTTTTGCCTCAAAGTTTAGGGTGGGAGTGGAAAGAGGACTTACTCTGCCTTCCAACAGATATTCTGACAAAATTTGAATTTATGGCAGATGTATTAGAGTACAAGTAGGACTGAACAGTTTTAGATTTCCTTTTTTTCACACTGCTTCTTTATGCATTTTTGTTGTGATTTTTTAATGTATGAAAAAGTTGTACAGATGACCAAGCCAGACATCAGCTGCACACAGAGCAACAACAGAATAGGGTGGTGGCAGCCACCACATGAGAACTTCCCCTTCCCACCTCCATGTCTGGCTGGTGCCTGTGGGGTCCACAGAAGGGCACCACTGCCCTGGCCATCATGCCCCCCCAGGAGGGGGTGGGGTGGGGTGGCACCACTATGTCCCCACCTGCCCATGTGTACCCCCTAGGGCAGGGGTGAGCAAAATGTGGCCCAGGGGCTGAATGCAGCCCACCAGGCCATTCTATCCAGCCCATGAAGCCCCTAAAAAAATTTAGAAAATTAATATTCATGTGCCCCTGGCTGCCTGTCATGTGGCCCTCGATGGCTTACCAAAACTCAGTAAGCAGCCCTCTGCCCAAAATAATTGTCCACCCCTGCCCTAGGGCCTTCCCAAGTATCCCCAAGGGTATGCATATCCTCAGTTAACAACCCCTGGACTAGATCTCCTGAGGTCCCTTCCAGCCCTAGTTTTCTATTATTCTATTACTATTATGATGAAGTGAGAGATGTAATGCAAAATCTGCCTGGAACTTGAAAGATGCTGATAATTTCCCATTTACTGATAACTTCCTGGAATCAGCTATTAAAAAGAGAAATCCACTCTTCCCAAATTTCTAACTTTGGAAATTGGATAGTCATAACTACTAATAACTACCATGCTTTAACCTATAAATAATACAAATAAAGCAACTGTAACTCAAATTGATCAGTTTAATAGAAACCTCGACCATGGAACAGATTAATACAAGTCTATATTAAAACATTAAATACAGAAAATTAGTGTATAGGGGCCCCATGCAAAGCACAACACATTGAAGCCTTAAGTAGTTTCCTAGACAATGGAATTAAAAGTCCCTTGCTATGTCAGCTTCTTAAAATAGAAAAGCTTCCATTAGTACCACTTGTAGAAAGTGTGTTTTTCTTTGAAAACAAATACTAAAAACCAAAAGAGACAAACCCATGCAAAAACAGAATGTCACAACATAGATGAAAACCACAAAACAAAAAAGCCCAACACAAAACAGAGAGGTTGACTTGACTTTCCTATTGACCATCTTTTAGATATTTCATCTTTATACAGGAACACTTTTTAAAAAACTGAATAATCTAAAATTGCATGCAATATGAAACACACTTGTCTTATGGGGATTCACCAATGTAAAGCAATGGGTAGTCTTAACAATTCATTATAGGAACAAGGGAGATAACTGAGTATGTTAACCTATTCCTTAATTTGTAGTTCCATACTGTATTTAAACAAGACCTGAATAATTTACAGTACCAAAACAGACCAAACTTTTTTTTTTTAAACCACAACAGCTTGAGAGAGTATACACACATTATTAGTTTAAAAGCTTGACTACAGCCTTTAGATATAATTAAACCAGCTTTGCAAGTTTCATATTACATCAGCTACACAAATGAGCAAGGAGGCAAACCTTCTCTTAAAGAGGGCAAGTGCCTTCTTTGTAAAGTTATTGCTACTTTTACTATTCCTGGAGTAGATTATAGTGCACTGTTCTTTCTGAAGATAAAGGCATTGCTTTGGGATCCCAATTCTTTCAGCTGTTCAAGTGAAGAAACCATAGGATCATGATCCTTAAACATATTTAGCTTGCTCATCTCCTGAAGACGTCGAGAACGCCGCACAGGAGTCAGGAATCTTAGATCTTTAACCGCAGAGCCAGTTGCTGCACACTGCATCTTTCTCTTCTCTCTAAGTGTTAAGAAACAGAACACACACAAAAAAAGCAAGCATTATTGTCAGAGATGTGTTTTGAGACATATTGGGAACATCTACACATTGCCCCAAGTTTTTGTAGTGACGCTATGTCGTGCTAGAGTGATGTAGCAGTCACGTGAGTCTACATGTGATCAGCAGCTACATTACCGTAGCAGTGCACTCCCCCATTGTAGCACGCTGCTATGACAATATAGCGGTGAAATCTAACTGTCCGCCGCATGCATGGTGCAGTATAGGCAGTTCTTGCACTGCACTATAGAACTTCCAAAAGAAAGCACAGTGCTGTAGCATATGTTGTCATATGGCAATGTGTAGACACATCCATTCAGTGTTAAAACTGCTGCTGCATGGCACCATCCAATTGAAAGTCCCCAAACCTACTGACATAGAAAGCAATGTTCCCTGCTTTACAGAATCCAATCCTCCCAATGAAAGGAAAGAAAGCATTCCTCCGCTTCCTCTCCCAACCGACAGTTTTACACATGCTTCCATAGACTTACTATGCTCCAAATTCATTTTGTCCAAGGATAGACTAGGTTAAGTCACTCAGAGAAAAAAAAAAGGTGGTTAGGCCAGGAAAAAAAGCCACCCATGTTGCCTCTTAATAGCTGTACTAGTATAAATGCCTCTAGTTCAGGGCAAGTTAATTCTGGGAAAAGTCTGCAGTAAATCTACACTGGTTACAGGTGCATCATCCGTTTCCACCTCAGGTTACCCATTAGCCAATTGACAGAACAGTCTATTATATGCTCTCCACCACCCAAGACAAGGATGCTGTAACACCGCTTTGTACAAGCAGCTAAGACCAGATAACTGCTTGCAAGTTTCATGAAGATCCTGAGGTTGCTGGAGAGAGCATAAACATGCCACATATTCATGTCCCAAATTTACCATAGATCATCTTACCTCTCTAAGTGTGGAGTAGTTGACACACTGTATTTAATTACATAAGATGCTTCATTTTCCTTGTCTGGAGTCCTAGATTCTGATGGCAGCACCCTTACTGCATCATTATCATCCTGGTCATCTTTATATTTTACCGTTTTCTTTCTTTTTTCTTTATTTCTGTGTTCATCTTCTTTAGATGAGTATTCTTCATTCATCTCTGAAACCAAAACAATTTTTTCTTCTTTTTTCACTTCATTTGTCACTTCTGGCTTTTCTTCATCATTCAGGTTGAGCATTTGGAAGGTCTCCTCTACCTTCCCAATAGAAGAGTTAGCTTCATTGTTGATTTCGTCTCTATCATTATTTAAATCAACTTCCTCCTTCACACACATCTCTGAAAAAGTGTATCAGAATAAAAATGCAGGTCATGATTAAATCACAACTAAAGATCCAGTAAACAACAGCAGTAGTGTGCAATATGGTGGGAAGGGGTGGGAGGTGGCAGTTGAAATCAAGAATATGGCAGTTGGACCCATAAATGGGCCCTTTTAAAGCTAGTCTTTGAAATCCTAGAGTTTCTACAGCATGGCCAAGGAAACTGAATTAATTGAATTGTTTCATTGATGTAGTTTCACTGTAATCCACCCTGCAAAGAGCACTTGCCTGCAAGCATGCCAAGTCTCCTCAGACAGCAGTGGCCTACATTTTTCAAAAGTGACAATTCTGAATGCTCAATTTCATATACCGTAGAACAGGGGTGTCAGAATGGCAGTGGGCCATATCTTTATCTGGCCCACTGGGCTATCAGGTGCTTGGGCCATGGCCACCTGCAGAATTTGGAGCCTCTAGGCCAGTGGGTGGCAATCCCCCCGCACACGTGCCAAGCATGGCACGCGAAGCCATTTTGCTTGGCACGCCACGGCCAGCCCCAGCTCTGGGTAGCTGCTGCCAGCGATGGAGCCCAGCTACTCCCAGCAGGGCTTACAACATTGCAGCTGCCTGCTGGGAGCAGCCCAGGCTCCTGGCTGGCAGCAGCTACTCAGAGCTGGGGCCAGCTGCAGCTGGGAGACTCCAAACAGCTGTGCTGGGCTCCGGCATCAGCTCCGTACCAGTGCATGCACCCACGTTTCCGAGCGGGTGGTGGGGAAGGTGTCTGAGGCAGCACAGCCCCAGTCTCTCCCCTGCTCCCAGCATGGAGGTTATAGCAGGGTTCAAGAGCCCGATGCAGCTGTTTGCAGCTAGCCTGGGCTCTGGCAGCAAGCAGGCTGCAAACAGCTGCGTCAGGCTCCACAGCTCCGGCATCAGCTCCATGCTGGTGGTAACTGTGCACGCACCTCAGTGGACAGTGGGGCAGTGCAGCTGTGAGGTGCCGTGCAGTTGCTGCCAGCATGGAGCTGATGCTGGAGCTGTGAAGCCCAGCACAGCTGTTTGCAGCCTGCTTGCTGCAGCTGCCCAGAGTGCAGCTGTTTGCAGCCAGCCTGGGCCAGGCTCCAGAACCCAGTCACCAGCACCGTGCCAGGAGGGGAGAGACCAGAGCTACACTGCCTCAGGCTCCTCCCCCATCGACCATTCCAATGTATGGGTGCACACACCAGAGCCCAGCACAGCTGTTTGGAGCCTCCCAATGGCAGCATCTGGGTAGCTGCTGCCAGCTGGAAGCCCGTCTGCTCCCAGCAGGCAGCTGTCCCTGCATAGCTGTGACTTCCCATTAGGCCTGGTGAGCAGGGAGGTCTAGACTAAAGCGTATGACTACTCCAAACTAGCAATAAAGCCAATCAACATTTGTTCAGCTCACAGCATAAAGGTGTAACAAAGCCCTCTGTGTGGCATCTTGTATTCTAGGCACTCAATATTTTATGAAGAGTAGATAATTAGTATAGTAGATCAAAGGTATTCTCTCAACAGCGACTCTGAGATGGTTGCTGCTACTTCTGCACCCTTGAATATCTGTAACCCAAAGAACTGACTTTAGCTTTTAACCTTATTAAAACATTAGGTGCTAAAGAGGTCAGACAATACTGATGGTTCCTGCAAAATAAAAGGTGAGAAAAACTGACAGGTGTTACTTGTCAGTCTTTGTAAAACGCTAGCAGCTGAGATGGGGTTTAGGCATTAAAACTGATTGCCAAAACAAGTTTTCTTGACATATGACTGACAAATGCAACTTTTGCTTGAATAATACAGGGTAATTTTTTTTAAAGACTGGTATTTTAAGATTAATTGGGGGATGGTAAGGGAACCAAAACTTACCAGGCTGTGACTTGGAAAGACACTCAGAATTCTTCATAATATCTGCTACTGTACTCCGTAACTCCTGTTTAGGCTGGGAAAATATTGCTTCTGTTAATTCCAGAGAGCAAGGAACAGAAATGCATTAGTATAGCTTCCATTTAAACACAGTCATGGCTCCCAATATATTGTAAATGAGGGGCGGGCAATTATTTTGACTGGAGGGCCGTTTAACAAGTTATGGTGAGCTGCTGAGGGCCGCAAGGGTGGCCCCATCCCTTAGCAGGTGCCCTGCCCCTTGGTCACCATCTTGGGACTGGAAGATGTACCCTTGCCTCCAGAAGTACTCCCTTTTAGGAAGCAGGTTTGCCATTTTGGAACCAGAAGAACACAAATTATATACTAAAAATTAAACATTTACAATAGTCTATTTTAATGTTATTTAAAAAAATATATTTTTGTCCTGATGTATGTTTTGTTGCGTATATAGAGTTGATCCCATAATAGTACAAAATGAAGTTTTACTCCTGTATACTGCAAATGAGGCTTGAACCACCATTAACTGTTCTATTGCTTTTGATGTTCCCTGTACTATGTAATAGCATAATTGCTACTGCAACCTGAATTTTTGCATTCTGAAGTTGTGTTCTAAAAGGGTAATTTTTTATTAATCTAAATAAAAAAATATATATATATATCAATGAATTGTGATAGGCAACTCTGAGTAACATCAGAAGCTATACAATTTGTGTCGGGGGGGGAGGGGGCAGCAGGGGAGACTAAAAAGCATCAAGAAATAGGACTTTGTTATTAGTTTTAGTCAGAAATTTCCCCTCGGCTGAACATTACATTTCAGTGACATGCGATCATTTCTCTCCCTCTTAAGAGCAGTATTTGAGTATTTATTGAAGTTGTAGTGCACATGCAGACTAGCAAATACAAAATCAGGAGCTTGGGTCAAGTCAGTGTGATTGGATTACCTCTCTGCTAAAGTCAACTAGTGTTAATATATGGAAGCTCTGCTCCAAGTAAATTCGAAGTTTGTCTTCCCTTTTTATCCATTTCCACAACACCACAAAATTATGTTCCTCACCTCTGCTCCTGCCAAAATAGCCTCCTCATAAACAGCAATGATTTTCTCAATGGGACCCGTCTGTTCAAGACGCATCTGACACACCCAATACTTAGCAATTTTTTTTGCCTTTGGAACACACTGAATTAGGTTGTCCAGAGTGGCATGTATTTTATCCCGTGGACACCCCTAACAGGGAACATAAAATAGCAAAGATTTAGTCTCAAATGAACCCATTCTCCAAAGAAACAGGAATATACTTGTTCCAGAAAACCTGTTTACTTACGTTTTTCAAGAGTGATCCTGATAAAGCTGATAAATATATTTATACTGTTAAACTCTGGTAGTATATTAAGATTAACATCTTAAGACATGTACCAAGTTCCAAACAAATTAAGCTTTTGTCTATACGCTGAAATATAAAATGAGTTCCTCTTCTTCATTAGTTGAATCCTATCCATCTCCTACAGAATCACTGTAGGCAAATCCTTTGGCAGAATATAACTAATAATCCATAAAAGTTATAGGCATTTTTTAGCAAAAAGTAAGCTAACAAAGCAATGAAGTGACTACATATTTAATTCCTTCCTCCCAACACAAACATTGTGTAAAAAGAGGTCATGAAATTTTAGTGCAAGCTTTGCTTCATAATTCAGTGGATGGTTATGTATATCTGGATCACATGAATCCCTTTAAATCAATCAGATCCCCAGGCCCTAATGGTCTGCAGAATTAGGAACTTCATGCCACAGAATTGGTACCTGTTCTGTTGAATGGAGACACTCTGCAAGAGTCTTGGTGACTTTTTCACTGATTATTCCTTCCTCGTCCTCCTCTTCTATTGTAGTCCAAAAAGATTCAACTGGTTTTTGGGAGGTTGTGTGTAATGTGCTGCCCTCAGGTTTGGTAACTGGCACAGCAGTAGGAAGCAGCTTCTTAAATGCTTTTCCTTTGGATGCCCTCCATTCAGCTAGACGAATTCTTCATTGGAATTAAAATCAGAGTAGCACTTAATAAACACAAAAATTAGGGCCAGTCAAAGTAGTTTACCCAAAGGAATACTTTGGGGATAGACAAGAAAAGAATCTTTATAGGACCCTTTGTTCACCTTCACTAATCCTCAAGATGTACATCTATAACCATGGATAGGAGCTTTAAATCCCTGGATACTATTTCAGCTGCTAGAGAGT
>NW_017729032.1:61362377-61368570 GCF_001723915.1 Gavialis gangeticus | reverse complement strand
CCAAAGGAATACTTTGGGGATAGACAAGAAAAGAATCTTTATAGGACCCTTTGTTCACCTTCACTAATCCTCAAGATGTACATCTATAACCATGGATAGGAGCTTTAAATCCCTGGATACTATTTCAGCTGCTATAGAGTTTGAATAACCCAATACATGCCCATCTTATCCATCCCAGCAGAAGCATAAGACTGAGGTAAAAAGAGACAGGAAAAACCAAAAACACAAGACCACCACCAGGCAGCCTCTTTCTGTATAGTGCAAAGGAACTACTTCTAAATTATTGGAGGGGCCCTGAAGGTTTAGAGAAAAAGTCTGGAGTTTAGTACTTGTTATAAATACTAGACCAGGGGTTTTCAACCCTGAATGGAGCGTACCATTTCTGGGTACATTTCTAGTGGACTAGGGGAAAGGGTGGCAGTGGCCGGACACAGAGCAGGAGGGGCAAGGGGGGAGTATTTGCATGCAGCAGTGGTAGCGGCATGGGGTGCCAAATGGCAGCAGCAGCCACCACTGCATATAAGTTCTACCCCGCAACACCCTGCATCCAGCTGGCCAGTACTGCCCGCAGAGGGGAGCTGCTGCCCTTCCCCTTCCTCCCCAGCCCTGCTCCTGAGAAGCAGCAGGGGCACAGGGCAGTGGGTGGCGGCGTTCCATCCATCCCTGCCTGCCCACACCCCCTAGCCCCTTTCAAAGTAACCCTGGGGGTAAGTGTACCCTAGGTTGACACCCCCTGTACTAGATGGTCTAAATACTGAATCCCCCAAGCCTCAGAACAGGAAAAGTACAGGCAATGGCAACAGATGCTCCCTACAGCAGGATACATTGGCTGTATCTGGAAAGAACTTCCAGGGCCATGTCAAATCTGAATGATAGCCACTTCAACTGTTTTTATGCTGGGACTATCTATATTCCAAACTGGCAATGTCTACTAGATATAGCATCAAGAATACCAACCCATTGCACATAGGCTACCACACAAACAATTATCCAGTAAGGCCCATCACCAATTATCCAAGTAAAAAAAAAAACAGTCTTTGACTTCGAACTGAAAGATACTATTCCACTAGTGAATTTAGCCATGCTGTTGACCCCCTATCACTCCCATCTTAAAATACTTAGTTTATTACAAACGTTACTTTCACTTCTATATACATCTTACACTAAACTATTATTTTGCACACACATATGTAATTTGATTAAATACACATTAATGCCATGCTTAGCAAGATCACCACCACACAAAGAGCTAAAAGATGCACTGGTACTATATGCCTTTGTGATGTTGCAAGCAGGACAAGCTGATGGCCTAAAGAGCTGAATTCAAAATTAACTGCATCAGCTTCTTAGCTTTCAGAGTAGTGTTTGAAAGAAAGTAGATTCCAAGTGATCAAAATGTGAAGTATGCATTTAATAGTGAGCATTCACCTGTGATGGTGCACCTACAACAACAACAGACATAGCCATTCAAATCTCTTTGGACCTGCCTATTGCAGTCAGAGAAACCTTAATCTTTTATTAATTACATTACCTTCTGTCTTCAGCTGACTCCTTTGGCAGAATAAGTTTGTTGCCAACAGCTTTTTTATCCTGAGTGGAACTGGCACCACAAGTCAGAGAAACAGATTTGGCTGAAGCACCTGATCTTACATCTTTGGATGAAGCTTCAGTTTTCTTTGCCCCAGCCACAAAAAGAGTTTTAGCGCTGGGAAAAGCTGTCTTTAATGGCAGCGCCACACTTTTACTAGGCTTTCTTTGGACAGTCACAGTACTTCCTAACACACTACTAGATGTTTGTTTCTCCTTGTTCTGGGTGGACTGTGAATGGCTAATAGAAGCCTTTGCAGGTGGCCTGTTCTGGAAGGGGGTAGTACCTTTCAACTTCACTGCACTAGCTGAGTTTGTCGCTTTGATGGTTTTCATGACTGCACTACTACTGCTTGGAAGTGATGGTCTCACTTTTAGTTGGGAGACAACCACAGGCTTTTTGTTTGCTGAAGAACTCCTTCCATCTATATCATCTTGTGTTTTCCAGAAGGAATTTATCTTGGATGGGATAATCTTGCCACGATAGGAACCAAGCACAGGTTTCTTTGGAAGGCTGGCATCAGATATCTGCTTTTCTGCAATCAATTTCTTCTCTTTGATGCTTCTTTTGTGCAGGAAGGATTGGCTAAATGACATCAGTTGGGTTTGGGTTTCAACAGCTTCATTTTTGGAAGCGTTAACAGCTGGACTAAGATCTTCAGAACTGCAGTTTGCTCTTGCACTAGATTCTGTTAATATGGTAGTAGCCTTCACATTTATGTAATTTAAAGATGCCATGCTTTTTTCCAAAGTTCTGCTTGATTGGTTCGCTGGAGAGCTCTCAGCATTTTCTTTATTTTCCTGAAACAGAAGTATTTACATGAAGATATCAAAAATACACTAATGCCATGCAACATACAAGTCACTAAAAGGAAATGCAGAGCCTGTGGGGGGAAGGAAAGAGAAAGAAACACTGCAAGTAGTCTTAAAGAAAGTGGAGATGCATCATACCTTGGGACCTACCTAATTCAGGGAGGCTACCTCCATATTTCACCATCAGGGCACAACATCCAGCACCATTTCTGCAGCAGACCACAGCACCCCTTCGCCACTGACTGGCCCAGGGGCCTCAGAAATCTCACCCCTCCTCAGAGATTGACAGATGGTGAGATTTCTGGGGGCCCCAGCTGTGCTGTACCGCAAAATGGTGTCCCCTCCCTACCATGCTTCAGGATGCCAGGGCTTCCCACCTCTGTTTGCAGCTCCCTTCCCCCGTTTCCTTGGTTTTTTTTTTTATGGTTCCCATGTTTTTTTGTGGGGACCCAAGTCAGTTTCTGCAAAAATCATGAATCATAAGTTTGGTAGGTCCCTAATCACACCCAAGGAAATCCTCCTTGTAGAACATGCAAAAGAAATATACTATGCAAAAATCCTCACCCAAACACCTAACAAGAATTAAAGCAGCCCTAGATCCAGTTTAGAAGAGGCCAGTGTAGCGCTACTAGGGCAGACTTGTGCAGAAACTAACCTTCTGGTAATATTTCTAGCCATTATGACTGCAACAGATGGAGTTTTAAATCTGAACTAAGCATACATGAATATAAAAAGTCTTCTGCCTGAGGCTACCAGGAACCTGAAATTAACTCCAATATGAGTTACCAATTAATTCTCTTATAGGCTAAGGGAGGGGAGTTCAATCCTAAAATGCAACCCCCCTATCCCCCCTTCAGTGACAACAGTTGCCAATCCAAGAGCTAAAACAGTCAGTCATAGAATAGTTAACATTGTAAAAGCAAACCCCCCCAAAAGGCAGAAGCTGGGAGGGAAGACCAGAGAGAAACACAGAAGAGCAGTTTTTCCTTATCAAATGCAATAAAAGCATTCACTCAATATCACATTTCATTACTGCATACTCCTCTTGATCTCTATACAAGCCTACAGACATTAGTGGGAGATTCCCTGTGCATTCTGGGGGATATGTAGCTTTGAATGTTTAATTTCATTTAGTGTGACATAGACATTCTCCTCCAAATGGACGAGGCATTCTTCCCTACAGCAACCAATTCAGCACTGTGCACGCTTTATGACTTATGGAAAGTTGAAGATCGAAGTAGTGAAATGGTAAAAGGTGACTGCTAACTAATATATTTCTAGTTGAAGGATTGTTAAGAGTAAGAGCAGATTGTGTGGAATACTAGAAATATGGCTTTTCTAAAATTAATTCCTATAAATGTCACTTCAACTAAAGACACACTGTTTTTAGGACCCTAACACACCTTCGAGATAGAAAAGTATCACAAGCAGCAGCCTTATAGGATTGCACACTACTGCTCAAGACCTTTTTGGTTTGCAAAGGATCTAACACATTTTAAATGTTTCTTTTTATGCTGAATTAGGTTTTAAAATGAGATTTTAAAAGTAAATTTTAGAACTTAAAACTAACCACGTTCTTTAGACAGTAGCTATCTAAGACCCATATTATGCTTATCCCCCTATCAGTTTAAGACTAAAACAACAGATAAAAGGAAAAATTTCCATCACCTCTTCAATAACTGGAACTTGAGGCGACGAGCACAAATAATACCCAGGTAAGAGACAGGGGCCCAGACAGTCCTGAGATTAGGGGGGCGGTGCATACACTTTCAGGCCTTAAATGCTTCTACACTAATGCTCATAGTATGGGGAACAAGCAGGAGGAACTTGCCCTCCTGCTGCTAACACAAATCCAGACATTGTGGGGCTCACTGAAACCTGGTGGGATCCAACACAAGACTGGGCGGTAAACATCAAGGGCTGTAGGCTGTATAGGCGGGATAGAACGGGGAGGAAAGGAAGGGGTGTGGCGCTCCATGTCAAAGAGCAATACACATCCTCAACAAACAGCACTGGGTCAGAGGAGGGGCAGACTGAAGTGCTCTGGGTCAGAATACATGGGGGTCAGGGGGAAAGGGACATAACGGTGGGGGTCTACTACAGACCACCCAACTAGGGGGAAGAGCTGAACTGGGAATTCTCAGATCAGCTCGTGGAGGCAGTTAAGTCAAGGGACGTGGTCATCATGGGTGACCTAAACTATCCAGACATCTGCTGGGAAGAGCAGTCAGCCAAGTCTGAAAGCTCACATAGGTTCCTAGCCGAATTACAAGACCTCCATCTAACCCAGGAGGCGCACAGTCCCACTAGGGGAGATGCCTTGTTGGACCTGGTCCTGGCCACAGGCGAACTGCAGGTTCTTGACCACCTGGGTGATAGCAATCATCGCCTACAGAAATTCACCATCCAGCGCAGGGTGGCAAAGGCCTAGAGCAAGACAACAGCCCTGGACTTCAGAAGGGCAGATTTCAGTGAGGTAAGGGGACTAGTCGGGGAGGCACCGAGGTCCCAGAGGGGAGGGGAGTTGGGAGCCCAAGAAGAGTGGCCATTCCTTAAGAAGACGATCCTCCAAGCCCAAAGGGTGACAATCCTGACATGGATCAAAGGGGACAGGAGTGCTCAAAAGCCCCCACAGCTCACCAAAAGCATCCAGGAACGTCTCAAAGCTAAAAAGGAGGCATATACAATGGAAGGGAGGGGCCATCACCAAGGAGGATTATACCTCCATTGCTTGAGATTGTAGGGGGGCTGTTAGGAAGGCTAAGGCAGAGACAGAACTGGGACTAGCAACCTGGATCAAAGATAACAAGAAGTCCTTTTTCAAAATACATAGGGGTAAAAAGAAGGTACTGGGTAATGTGGGGCCTCTACAGGACACGCTAGGAAATCTGGTCGTCGCACCGGACGACAAAGCTAACCTCTAACAATTTCTTTGCCTCCATTTTTCTGAGCAGGGACTGAGTCATCCCCCTCCCCTCCCACCAGGATCCCCAATAGACCCAGGGGAGGTGCAGCCAGGCCCAGGGTCATCAAGGACCTAGTCAGGGAACTTCTGGTGGGACTAGACGTGTTCAGATCTGCAGGTCCTGACGATCTCCACCCCAGAGTGCCACACCCAGAGAATGGTGGTGGACAGGTCATTTTTGACCTGGAGGGATGTGGGCAGTGCGGTTCCCCAGGACTTGGTCCTCAGGCCCACATTGTTCAACATCTTCATCAGCGACTTGGAAAAGGGGGTGAAAAGCACCTTGTTCAAATTCATGATGACACTAAGATGTGGGGAGAAGTGGGCAGGCTAGAGGACAGGGACAGGCTGCAACTAGATCTGGACAGGTTACAGGAGTGGGCGGATGAGAACAGGATGGGTTTCAATACTGAAAAATGCAAGGTATTGCACCTGAGGAGGAAGAACCAGCAGCATACCTACAGGCTGGGGAACTCTTCTCATCATCACAGAAGCAGAAAAAATCTTGGAGTCATTACTGATTCCAAGATGAACATGGGCCGCCAATGCGAGGACACGGTCAGGAAGGCGAACTGCACCTTGTCATGCATCCAGATGCATCACGAGCAGGTCCAAGGTGGTGATCCTCCCCGCTCTCTATGCGACACTGGTCAGGCTGCAGTTGGAGTACTGCGTCCAGTTCTGGGCGCCGCACTTCAGGAGGGATGTGGACAGCATTGAGAGGGTCCAAAGGAGGGCTACTCACATGATCCGGGGACAGCAGGGCAGACCCTAAGAGGAGAGGCTACGGGACCTTAACCTGTTCAGCCTTCGCAAGAGAAGGCTGAG
>NW_017729032.1:61361027-61361901 GCF_001723915.1 Gavialis gangeticus | reverse complement strand
TCTGCTCAGGTCCCTTCCGACCCTACCAACTATGAAATTTGAATTGAAACACAGTATTAACATTTTCAACCTTTCCTTCTAAATTAGTTCCATCACCTTTAAGTTTTACCTTCTTGTTACCTTGGGATCTTCTCTTCACCTTCTTGGGGATTTCTACCATTCAAACTGAAAATCCTAGAATTTGGATCAGTGTTTCTTTGTGCCTTTGGCTCCCTATTGTTCCCCACTTCCCCTATACCACATAGGAAGGAATTTCATTTGCAAGTTAAGTCTCTCTCATAAGCTGTCCTGGCAGCAAGCAAACCCTGTGCCCATCTGGTCTGAAAAGGTATATGAAGAAATATGATAAAGGGAGAACTGCTTTCGGCTTTGCAAAGATTTACTTTGTCCCTTCTAAACATGCTTAGTACGTTTGTCAACACCCTGTGTAGCATTTGGAAGCACTTTACAGTTACATCAGTGCCAAGTTTCATTTAATCACCTGTTTGCTGTAGTCAGTCAAACTGAAGACCTTTCAACTTCCTTAATAAATTATTAAAGAAATAGAAACACTTAGAAAAATAGAGAAAGCAACTAGTCAGAGGCCAAGTGTTAAAAAAGTTAGTCGAAATTTTCCAGTTATAGCACCCTGTCTTCTCATACTCATAATAAAAAGCTATTCTACAGTTTGAACGACAGTCCTCATGCTTAAAAGAATTAAGTTTTCTCCATTAATTCATTCTTCCCACCTCTTAGTTCAGGACACTTTTTTAAAATCACATTAGATACACACATCTTCAAGGAGAGTTTTGCAAGGCTCTAAAGCACTAAAGTAACTGGACAGCAGTAGTAATGTTAACTCCTTCCTCATCTACAAGGAAGCTTTTATATATAT
>NW_017729032.1:61355757-61360428 GCF_001723915.1 Gavialis gangeticus | reverse complement strand
ACAAAAAACCCAAAATTACTCACCATTTTTTGCTTTGCAGAGTTTAAGCTCTTTACTTTTCCTTGCAGTTCATCACAAGCTACTTTCCCAGTTCTGTTGCTGCTTTTAAGATAGATGGAAACAAGGGGTTAAGAGTTACTCAAAGGAATATTGCATCAGATACACTAAAAATATATTTTGGTGGCTTCCCTATATCATAAAACTAAAAATTTTAGATTAACAAGGAAGCACTACTAGCAACTTAGCCCCAACATAAAACATTCCAATTTTAAGTTATAAAATCAGAAAGAAATCTTTCAAGCCACAGAGTATAAGGTAAGTGGCAACAGTTCCATTTAGCAACACAGCTGAATGTTCCCAAGTTAGATCATTCACACATGGTATTTTCAGGTAGAAGAGGATCTTATTGACCCACCACACCTTCTCTTCCTTCAACCAGCACTTACCTGAATGAGGTTTTAGCAAACAAAAGATGGAGCAGCAGTCGATGTGTAAAATATTGTCATGACTGTACTAGTTGCTGTCACTATTTTTACATTAGTAAGACATCAGGTCATGGAACTTTACCACAGCAATTATGAAGGATGAAGGACAATTGTAGTCTAAGTGTTAGGTCTCAGTCTTATGCTCAACCTATACTAATAGGCAAGAGATCCCACAAATGAACCCCACAGAAACCATGGCATAAATTAACTGAAGAAGTACAAATAGAACTATTAAATTCAATATGAGCACTACTACAGGTTTCCCTTGATTTATGCAGTACATGCGTTCCCAGAAAACTGCGCATAAATCAAGTTTGCATAAAGAGAACCCAGTTTACAAGGTAACAAATAGGGATATGTTCCCACGGCAGTGAGGGAGGGAGGGAGTGAGGCTGGAGCTAGGGAAGGGGCGCAGAGCAGCCCAAGGGCTGCAGGCAAGTGGTGCCGGCCGCTCCCAGGGATGCAGCACGGAGCAAAGTTGGGGAGAACTGTCAGTGGATGTGGGCCACAGTTCTTGCTGCTATGCACGCCCCAGAAGGGCCGCAGGCTGGGGGATTGTGCCAGGCTCTTCCCACAGGGTGCGTGCCCCTGGATCTACATGCAGGAGCAGGCTTTTGCTGGCAGGGGCACTGGGCTTCTCCTGGTGCTTGGGGTGGGCAGCAGCCTGCTCTCATCCAGCGCACAGATCTGGGGGCACCCCCCAGGAAGGGTCCAGCACAGCCCCCCAGCCGTCCCAGGGTGCATGTAGCAGCAAGAGCCACAGCTCGCAGACCCTCCACCCACTGACAGTTTCCTCCACAGCTGCTGTCAGCCATTCCCAGGGCCATTGCAGCAAGAGCCGGGGTAAGTGGGAACAAGCAGAGCCCCAGGGGCTCCCCGTTTGTCCCCACTCACCCCAGCCCCTGGTTGAACCAGGGCTATCTGAAGAGTAGGAGGGCCCAGAAGAGAAGGTGGTGGAGAGAGCGACCCAGAGAATTTCACTGGCCTGTTGGCAGGACCAGGGTTCAGAGAGGCTGAAGGGCAGAGGCAGCTGCAGTGGGAGACTACTGGAGCCAGAGAGGGCCTGGAGTTCTCCACTGGCCCGAGATGGAAGACCTAGGACAGACCGAAGGTACAGGTGAGTCCACAGCCAGAAAGTGGTTGGAGAAACTGAGGCCCAGAATGAGGATGGCTGGGACAGGGCCAGAGGTAGAGGAGGGTCCAAGACAGTACTGAGACCAGGGAGCCTGGAGGCAGGAAAGCCAGGGCCAGAGGTAGCCTGGAGGAAAGTGAGAGTTGAGCACAGAAGGGAGCTGCATGAGAGCCAGTGAGACCAGGGCCGAAGCTCATCCTGGATATGACAAAAACTGCACACTACTGGGGTTTGGAGTAATGATGATGTGACTGCTTGTGGCAGAGCAGCCCCTAGAAAGTGCCACCAGGGCCAAACCTGAAGGAAAAGCGAGTCTGGAGCACCCTAAAACCCCAGCCCCCTCTGCCTTGCAGATTACCCCTTGATGGGGAAAGGCTAGGAAAGCACACCCTGAAAGAAAAGCAAGGGAAGGACCAGAGGGGCCAGCTGTCTAGCAAGGGGCTGGGAACAGTGCAGTGGGACCAGAAGGGTCCAGTAGCCCAGCAAGGTGACAAATGAAGAGACCAAAGAGGCTGGCAGCCCAGAGAGAGGCTGGCTGAGAGACCAGAAGAGGAATATAGACATGCAGCAAAACATCAATGATGATGCTATCTACAAGGCATGGGACGTGGTGCAGGGGGCATATGGAAGAATGTAATTAGCCCATGAGGGAAAGGACCACAGCCACCAAGTGGTCATTAGAACAAGACCAGGTCTGGGAAGCCCTGGGGCAGCCTCCCTTTTATAATCATAAAAGACATCATGGTGTGGCAGGTGAGCAAAGGGGAGACTGTTCTCAGAGCAAGCAGGGAAAAAAGGGACTTTCTGGGGGGCCTCCAGGGGCTTATGACTACCCCTGAGGATGCCACCCTGCTACAATTATAAATAGTGATCTTAACCTGTTGTGCATTTCCTTCTGCTGTGTGAACAAGCCAGAAAAAGTCTTTCTTCTTGACAGGTATTCTTCAACCTTTTGTCGTCGTTGCTCTAAAATATTAAAGAAAAAAATTAAATGAAAAGATGAATTAATATAATGCCTCCAGACACTAGAAATTCAAGAAATTCTCCTGTTAATAATATACACAGGGGTCTTGATATCAACACTGAACATTTTCCATTTGGTGTTACATGAAATGCATTGCATACATTCAATATTGCTTTTACAATATTCCACAAGTGGTTTTGCTAAATCAACCACAAAGCAAAAGAAATCCCAGGGCCTTCTCAGTAAGGAAAAGAGACCGGGATTGTGTGCCCTTCACCTGCCTGAGATTTTTCAGATCTTTTACTGTTGCTGTGGCATGGATGCAGTTCCTTTTGACAGCAGGGATTGAGAAATTTGTATGGAGAGCACACAAGGGAGTTATGACAATACCAAATCTGAAGTCTGAAATACAATGGTAAAGGCCATATTAACACTTCTACCGTTTTGCACTGGTGGAGCTGCATAGATGTATAGTCAACATAAGAGGCATAGAAAACGACTTGCTTAAATGAAATACTGCAACATGCAAAGGGCTTTGTATTTGGTGCCATGCCAGCAATGCCATGGTACCAACACTCACAGCTGCAGGGGGGCTCCCGTTTTCTGTGCTGCCATGTGTCGACTTGTGCAGCAGTCCCAGCCCCTACATCGTTCTGCCACAGAGGCTGCCTGCCCTCCACCACCTGGTGCCACCACCTACCAGCTCGCCTCGAGAAGCCTACTGCTCCTGCCCTCATGCCCACCCTGCCATGCTGTCATCCCGCACCCGCCCTCCTCACCATAGCTAGGGAAGGAGAACAAGAAACGTTGATGCTCTGTGCAGCAATGGGAGGGAGGAAGGGGCAGGGAGATGTGTGCGTGGGTGGGGGGCAAGCAGGTCCCCTGGGGTTCCAGTCCCAGTACAGCCCCTACCCCTAGAGATGAGGAGGGGGTGGGGGAGGTGTATGCCCTACTCCATGCTGCCCCCCCCAATCAGAGACACCCCCACCCAGTGGGGTGGAGGGGCACTAGCTCTGCATCTGGGAGCCTTCCGCTGCCCACTTGCCCCCCCCATGCCCTCCAGCCCCCTGAACGGAGGGGCAAACTGCTTCCTCGTGCATCCTACTACACGTCTTGGTGCCACTCCCTCCCCAACTCCCTCACTATCCCCCCTCTTCCCCTCCCCACCAAGCTCCAGTACTAAGGAATGGGAGAAGCCTGGAACTTTTTTTTTTTTGGCAAGATGGACCCAGGAGCAACAGTATCACAGAAGAAAAGGAGGGAAGAAATGTCTTGGATCACTTCAAATGGGAGCCATTCCTTCCCGCTCCCTTGCCAGTTACTAACCTTCTTGCTTAATTGATTCTAGGCAATCGATGCAAGTGAAGATTAATGCGATGAACTAATCATTATTTAAGTTTCGAATCATTGTATATTCTTTCTACTCAGAGGGATAACTGAAAACAAAAAGGCAAAGAAAGACCCTTGCTGAGAACTAAAACATCTGGAACCATCAAGAGTTGGTTGGCAAGTAGACTGAGCGTAGGGGAGGTGGAGCCCAAGGAAACACCATTGACTGGGAACTACTCACAGTAGTCTGTACCATCACAGGATCCACCCTGCCCCCTACTTTTTTTTTTTTTGAGATCAAAATGTAGTGAGCAAGTTAAGGGAATCTTCCTGTGAGCGAGTAGCCCAGGGGACCTATGCCCAGGCAGTAGAAGACCGGCAGAAAACAACACTGACTGTTTTGGTTTAAGCAGGTACGCAGGTCAAGAGGAAGCACTTCCATTGGCAAAGGACAAGAGTGTCAAGGGTAGGACTCCTGATCCCAAGATGGCAACCAGGGGGCAGGGCACCTGTCAAAGGGCAGGGCTTAGCAGTTTGACAGGGGGATACCCTCGCAGCCCTCCACACCTCACCAAAACTGTTAAGTGGCCCTCCAGCCAAGATAACTCCCCACCCCTGTGCTAGAGGCACCAAACAAAATGCTAGAGCAAAAGCCCTTGCCCTGCAAATATTTCAGCAGATACATACATACGGTCACATGAATCCACGGTGCCACCAATTTAAATACGAAGCTGTGCTAAAAATTACATAGATTTCACAGA
>NW_017729032.1:61341505-61350757 GCF_001723915.1 Gavialis gangeticus | reverse complement strand
CGCCCATTTGCTGAGCCTGTCCAGGTCAGCCTGAATCACCCGCCTGTCTTCTGGTGTGGATGCTTTGCCCCAAAGTTTGGTGTCATCGGTGAACTTGGCCAGTCCGCTTCTGATACCAACGTCCACATTAGTGGAGAGGTTGAACAATATGGGTCCAAAGACAGAGCCTTGGGGAACCCCACTGGTCACAGGACACCATGATGATTAACTGCCATCAATTACTACCCTCTGGGTCTAACCACAGAGCCAATTTCCCAGCCAGCATATCGTGGTGGACCCAAAGCCACAATTGGCCAGTTTCGCCAAGAGGTGATCATGGGATACCAGATCGAAGGCTTTTTTTAAGTCAAGATATATGACATCAATCTCTTCTCCCTTGTCCAGGTGATAGGTCACCTGGTCATAGAAGGAAATGAGTTCGGTCAAACAAGATCTATCCACAACAAACCCCGTGCTCGCTATCCCTCAGGCTGCTGGTGTCGGCCAGTCCATTAAGGATGGCCTCTTTAATAAACTTTTCTAAGATCTTCCCCAGGATAGAAGTTAGACATGCTTAAGATTTTGCAGAACTGGCTAAAATACTACTCATTCTAAATGAACAAAATCACCTTGGTTTGAAGGGATGTATTGGCTCGCTATTGAAAGCTTGATTTAAAAGGCAATGATGAAGGGACTCCGAAGTTTTGAGGGCTTGTTTGTTGTCCCCACCCCCACCCGGCTATTTTTCCAAGATGATACCTAACGTTGGGGTCCTATGCCCACGCTTAGCATTGTCCACACAGCGTAGACAGGGACTCCCTTCAGAACCAGGGACACGGGGACGAGAGAGGGTCGGGCAGCTGTTACCTCGGTACCCTGGCTGGTGGCGGCGGCTGGCAGGGAGCGGGAGCAACTTCTGCGACACCCGCGCGGTCATGGCCGCGCGCTTTATGCGGGGAGCGGGCAACTCTGCCGTTCGAATCACGCCCGCGCCGCCGCCTCCCCGATTGGCCCGGCCGCGGACTTGAACTGGCCAATGAGGGAGCCACCCGTAGGGAGGCGGGGTTGAGAGAAGAAGGCCGGCTGCAGCTGCCTCGCTGGGTGCGAGGGGGTGGGGTCTAAGATGGCGGCGGACTGAGGGGAGGGGGTGCCATGGATCGGTTCGTGTGGAGCAGCGGGCTGCTGGAGATCGGCGAGAGCCTGGTCCTCCAGCAGCGCGGCGTGCGCCTCTACGACGGCGACGAGAAGGTGAGGGTAAGGGCAGGGGCAGGGGCTTCCTACTCGGCCCGCGGGCCCTGCCCCGGGCCGTGCTGGGATCTCCCCCTAAGCCCGGCCCTCGGCTCGGGGCACGTGCCATTAACCTTCCCCCGATGTTGCGGTCTAGGTGAAGCTGGAGGCCGGGGCGCTGCTGCTGAGCACCCACCGTCTGCTCTGGCGGGATCAGAAGAACCACGTAAGTAATTTGCCCGCCACCACCTGCCTCAGGTTCCCTGGCGTGTCTGCAGGGACAGCATGGAGGGGACCCCCATGGATCCGCCAGGGACGAAAAATCAAAGCGGGGCCTGCCGACCTGTCGGAGACTGTTCGGATATTACAAGCAGCCTCGTCTGTTCAGGAACCGTGGACCAGCTGGGCTGGAAGAGGCCTGCTGGGGTCATCTAGTTTAGCCTCCAGCCTGAGGCAGCATTACCCCTATCCCAGTCATCCGGTACAAATCCAGTGCCCATATGAAACCAGTGTCTGGCCTCCTAACAGAACAGCACAGCCGACCCTGACACTGCACGAGGCATCGACAGACACCTGAACCACTGCCTCCTCAGCCACCCACACAGACAGCACAGACTGGGACTAGCTATCAAAAACAGTGGTTTAAACAGCTAAGGGGAGGGAAGCTGGTCAAGGAGCATGTGAAGAGAAAACACAAATACTGGTGTGACATAGGGACACAGTCATTCAGAGGTCAGATTCTGCTCTATAAAAGTTGCCCACACCTATGGTGATGTCAGGCACTCTCCTATCTTTTTTGTGTATCCTTTGCTATGATGCATATTTAGATCAAATGTGGTTTCCACCAACTTTCTTGGTGTGGCACAGTAGCAATGGCTCCTCATGGTGGGCAGGCAGGACAGCTGCTCAGCATGCTGCATTGTGCCCTGTCCCATGCTGGCTTGGCTGTTGGTACCTTCTGTGCCAGGACTGCACTGTGCCAACAGGAAGCCAGGTTGAGGAAGGATGAATGGCGGGTCGGGGTGGAGGCAGAGGAGTCTGTGCTGCACCACCTAGCTCAGCTGTGGCTGCAGCAGAATGGAGTGGCATGTGGCGCAGCCTTCCTTCCTCAGCCTTTCAGTGGCAGCTGGCAGGCCAGATGAGATCAATTGGCATCTTCCCTCCCCAGCCCTCAACAGCTCACTGCAATTTGTTAAGCAGCCCTTCAGCCCAAACAATCGCTCACCTGTGCTCTAGTTCCAGGAAGGATTGTGGGAAAATATGTTTAAATACCCTCCAGCAAAGGAGGGAAGCTTCCACATTGTAACTAAGTGCTCTAACCCACCTTTCTGGCAGGTGTGCCACAAATTAGCTGCACCTACTTTCCGTGTGCCACTCTGATTTTCCCCACCTCATTTGATCTGCTCTTTCTGCTCCCTGCCCTATCAGCTGCTATGATGCCTGTCTCCTCCCCAGTCTGATGCATGTCACACAGAGGCTGGTGACACCATTTGTGGCACATGTGCCACAGGTTGGCTAGACTTGCTCTAATCCACAAATGCTTGTACAATGGGGGACACTGCTAATGGCGCTACCACCTCCTTCATTGGGTGTGTTTTGTATAAGACCTAATCTAAATAGAATTAGGCCCTATTTGTCAATTAGTCTGCATAGAGAATTCCTAGTAATTGGGCCCTGAAGGGGAGCTAGACAATGGAATATCTAATTTGTCAGTCCTCACGGGGCTTAAACATTAGCTATGGATAGAATTTGAAAGGGAATTAGGCACCTAAACCATTCCTTTCAGTAGGCATAAAGGTGCCTAAATCCCCTTTGTAGACATAAGTGTCAAACTGCATAGGACCATCAAGATGTTTCTTTTAAGCTCAGTAACAGACCTAAGGCCCTTCACAGTCAAAAGCTTAGGTACCTATAGACTTCTAGGCATCTCCAGCAGTAACTTGGAGCTAAGTGACAGTGTTGAGGACCCAAACTTCAGATTTAAGTGCTTAAAATGGGAGACCTTTTTTCAATTTAGCCCCAAGTGGCTAAGTTAAGAATATTGTTCTGTCTTTGCCTGCTTGTTTAACTCATGCAACTTCATTTTCATTTTCTGTATAACGTCCCTTCAGAAGTTAATTTTCTATTGTAACCATAATTGTATATATGAACTGGCTTATGGCAAAACCTGCCCCAAAAAGATCAGTGCTAACACTTTGTTAGTTAATTGAAAGAAAAAAATACATTGTTTGAAGCTTCTCCAAAACGTAGGTGTAATTTCTGTTTGTTATATTGTGTTGATTATTTTAGGAATACTGCATTGCTATTCCTCTTTCTCAAATTGTCTTCATTGAAGAGCAGGCAGCTGGAATAGGAAAAAGGTAAGATGTCATATATGTTTTCTCATAATTAGGAAGGAGTCTTAGGCAAATCATATAACATACGTGTCTAAGATAACACAAGAAGTCTGTGATAGAGGCAAGAATCTAACCTAGATGTCCTGATTCAAAAGTGGATATGATTATCCATTCACTTTTTAAGATGCACGGGTCAAGTGGACAGGGGAATCATTATGAAAAGTTGTGTGTGTGTAACAAATCAAAGTCAGTGGCTGTGTAAGCACTGCAGTCAATACATGTGTGTTTCAGCCTGGCATTTTGTAACGAGCATTTGTATGTGTTTGATTTATCAGACACGCCACTGTAATGATCTCAAATGTTAATTTGAACACTAGCCTTAGGCTATGAGCTGATGTTTACGAAGTGAAGTGTCCTGGTACAGCTGATCCACTTTGTGGCATCACCCAGGGCCGTTGTCCTGCAGAGTAGGGACCCTTCCACTTCTGGGCCTGCAGGGGCCTAACCCCACAGGACAGTGGCCCTGGGTGATGCACCGTGACTTGGGGAATGGCAGTACACAGCAGCACGTGGCAGCTAAGAGAATCCAGGGCGCACATGAGGGATGTGAAAGGTTAAAATGTTTAAATAATAAATATATTTATACCAGCATTAGCAGTTAACGTTTTGCATGGAGCGCTGCTTGGCAGTCAAGGGAAGCAGCATGGTGCCTCAGGAATAGAAAGGCAGCAAGACAAGCAAGAGGGAGGGAGGAAGGAAGGAGTGAGGAGAGGGAGAAGACATGAGTATGGGTTGAGGGGAGACTAGTACCTATAGCCTATGAGGTTAGAGGAAAACAGCCAGCACAGTGACTTGTCATTTAAGCAATTAGTTGCTTGTTCACAGGTGGTGCCGAGAAGCTGGCTGGAGGGAGATAACAAGGCAGGCTACTTAAATTTTAAACTTGTCCCTAACCCAAACTGCCTGCTCCTTCCCTTCCGGTGCGCCAGTGGCAAAAGTGGCCTGGGAAAGCACCTTGCCACCTGCCTGCTGCTTCTATCTGCAGCTTCACATGGGCTCCCTGCCCTGTCAAAGGCACCAGGGAGCAACTCCCAGCAGCAGCCATGTCCCCACCCAGTCGGGTGGGACAGGGCAGGTGCCAGCCTGGGGCTCTGCACCCCCCAGCCAGGATGAGGTATGTGTTACTGGTTAACCATTTAACCAATGTGTAGAAGAGGTTAAACAGATATTTTTTCAACAATATTTACATCCTTAGCACATATCTGTACATGTGGAGTGAGGGGTTCCCATAAGTCCTACCCTCTGCGCTTGCAGATTGTACCCTAATCTGGAGTGTGGTAGCATAAAACTAGTGCATGCTGGGAATCCCCTACAGGGCATTTCGTGCTGCTGTGCCTGACATCTGCAAGGGGGAGAACCCACTGAGTTTTCTGTTCCATGTCTGCAAGGGAATTTCTGGGGTGTGTCTGCAGGAGTGGATGGGCCTGATCCTGCAGGAGATTCCTAGGGTGCATGTCTGCAAACACACAGAGAAAAGCCTCTAGGACATGTGCCACAGGGTGAAACGAGGCATCCAAGGCTGTTATGCAATTAGGCCCCTGAAGCCCAAGGAATAAATGAAGCCCCAGGCTGCCTGGACTTTCATGCCACAAGCAAACATATGTCCTCTTTAAAAAGGTAGCACAAGCTACATTGTCATAGCCACAACTTTGGGCTTTTGTGGCATGACCAGGGGCATCAACATCTATTTGCCTCCATAAAAATGTTTATGGTGGCAGAAAGGCAACCTCTATTTGCAGCTTTAGTGTTTAAAACTGGTTGGGGGTAAGAACCATGCTTAGATGGCAACTGATGTAGCTTACCCCAATACCAGCTAACTGCTTGGGGAAACCATTAACTGAGGCCTTACAGGAGGCTCGTGAAAGCTGTCTCACTTTGAAGGTAATTAGAGTATTATGAAACAATACAGACATTACCATGAGAAGAGAGAGCTTTTATAAAGAAGTATGTCTGATCTACCTCTGCTTCCATCTGTGGCCTGAATTTCAGATTTGTGTAGCTTCAGCCCCTTGGGAGACTATATACCAATTGTTACAAGCATAAAGCAGCTTTGGGAGATCTAACATGGAAAAGTATGTGTTTGTAAAACAGGACAGGAATAATAGATTTAATATAATCAAATGAGATTCAGCTGTTATATTTGCAAAAACAACGTTGTTTCAAGAGTTGTTTTGCTGTTCAGTATCATACCATACTATGTTATTTCCATGCATGTTCACTTAGAGTGTTGGTTTTGGATGGATTCACATAGTGTTTTTCAATGACATACACAGGTGAGAAAGGTTAAACATGACATTGAAACCTTTGTGTTTTCACATGACAAAGTTAATGTGTTTTGGCAGCTGTTAGGAGTCACTACAAAGCCTTTGGGACTTAGGTTGCAGGTCAACACCTTGATCAAATGCACCACCTGACAGCGTGCAGCTTGTATTCGTTTTCAGAAGTTCTTGTTCTTATAACTCGTAAAATCTAAGTCACATTTCCTTTCTAAAAGTTGATATGCATGTATGTTTTAGCATTAGTGAAGCCTTTCATATTTTAGGGGCTAGTGTTACCTTTTTAAAGGTAAAGTTATAAAGTATTTTGTTCTTATCAGTCTATTAATAAAATACTATTAAAGTCTAAATTTTTGATGGGGTAGTTAATCCAGAACTAGGTTAAATTCTTAAATCTGACTTGCATATTTAAGAAATATTCTTTTATAAATACAAGAGAAAACCTTTGCTTCCTCCCATTTTTCTCCCTATATCTTTCTTTAGTGCCAAAATTGTGGTTCATCTGCACCCAACTTCTTCAAACAAAGATCCTGGTCCATTCCAGAGCAGCATATATTCCTACATCAAACTTTCCTTCAAAGAACATGGTCAGATTGAGGTAAATTTACATACAGAGCACTCAAATAAGTGAGAAGGGAGACATATATTTCAGCTCACCCTGTACTGTTGATACTATTCATATTCCAGTATTTGTTTTTGGGCTGTGAGCTTTTTCACTTTGTCATCCTGTGTTATGAATAAGGCTTATTATCAGGTTTTGATAGACGCATGAATACTGTAGAAATGCTGTCCCAAACATTGGAAAATATAATTCACAGTAACATTCATGTTATTATTTTAAAGTATCTTAGGTCTCATTTTAGATTTCTGATTAGATATTACAGTAGTTTAGAAAATATCTTGGTTGTTTTAAGATATCTTTGGACTATTTAACAAAATAAATGAAGCTTTTGGTCAGTGATTTTTGTGTTTTCCTATTTTATAAATAGGAAACATAAGAGCAAGCAACCTCTTTTTAAGCAGCCATTTAACCTCTAAGCAATTTCCTTTTTATTGTTTCAGATCTAGAAAAAAATTAAATGTATCCTATATACATGTTGAGTAAGTAATATGGTTGATAGTCCAAAGCACTCCAAGGAAACCTAATTTAAGCCCATAATTCTTACTTGAGCAATGTATCCTAGGTAAACTGTGCTTCGGTGGGAAAACGTCCTCACAAATGCAAAAATTAGCATATGTCCCTCACACACAAAGTTAAAAGGGAAACTAAAACAATGCCACAGCTTAACTCCAGAGTACGTAGGGAAAGAGAGAATTCTGCAATATAGATGCTTACTAAGAGATTCTGACACACTGAACAGGAGTAGTCCCCAGCCTTATTGGCTCATGGTCAACAGTACTGAGCAAGTAGGTCACTACAAGCAATCTTATACATTGCTTTCCTTGTCAACCTGAAGAAACCTGTATGTGTAGAAAGCAACATTTCCAGTACCATGAGCAGCAGTATATGGTCTTGCAGGCAACGTGGTCACCACTGTTACAGATTAGGGGCCTCAAACTTGTTTGGCTCACTGGACTGGATCCAGACTGTGGGGCTCCTTGTGGGTTGGAGCTGGACTCACCACTGGCAGTGGGGTGAGCAGCAGCAGTATTAACCCCCACAGCTGCCTGAGCTGCTATGTCAGCTCAGGGAGTCATGGGGGTTATTACTGCCACCACTCAAGCTACCTCTACTAAACTGCATCTGCAACAAGACTCCATACAACGGGAATGTGGCAATATGGAGAGTGACAGCTGTATTATCCCTTACGGGTCTCTGAGTTGGTCTGCTGATCATGCTGTTTTATAAAAACCTGAGAGGTTTCATGCATATTGAAAAATGATGGTGATAGAATTGAATCCATCTTAAGTGTCCAGAAGATCATTGTCAGTAAGTCTATCACTACCAACTAGTATTAATCCAAAATAAATTAATGGAATTTAGGCTTTGTTATACGAATTGCATATAATTGATAATCTCGTGGCAGTTGTATCAATAATTGTTCAAGTTTCTTCTTTAAAAATATACTTATAATCTGAGAAGGAACCTGAGAAATTGCAATCTTGTTATGTCTTGAAGAATTATAAATCTCAAGACACTTGTAGATGGAAATAATAGTCAGGCAAGCTTACCTGGTAACTATTGCAACTTTTTTTATAATGCATAGGTTTGTTTGATCTGCAAAATGAATACAAAGTGCAGTATGAATATGCAAGCACTATAGTGTTTGATTTTTGGGGAAATTTGTTTCTCTGATCAATGAAATGTTAATAATACATGGTCTAAATGGCATAGGGTGACCTTATTCTAATTTTTTTTGATGTGCAGTTCTATAGGCGCTTATCAGAAGAAATTACACAACGGAGATGGGAGAACATGCCAGTTTCTCAGAGCCTCCAAATTAACAAGGGTGCACAGGTATTTGCTACCTTACTGATCTTTTTGTACGCTGTGATTCTTTTAACTGAACAAGTTGGTTCAGAGCTGCTCACATAACCACTTCGTGCATCAGGTTGTCCTTCCTCTACCCCACCGTCTATGCATTTCCCACTTGTTCAGGTCTGAGCCCCTTTCACTGTGTCCAAGCATATGCAGACACAACTGGGAACCTTCTCTTTACCTTGTGTAAGGAAGTACTTTCCTAATGGTGTAAAACTTACTACAGTATTTGGTTTGGGCCATTTTTGAGCACTTAATTGTACCTAATTATTCCAACATGTAACAAAATAATCACCCATTCTGTATACAGTCTTCAACAGTATAAAATACAGAATGAGAAGAAAGGATTGAGTTTCAGCCTTAACAGTATACTCCTTTCATTTAGGCACACTCTTTAACATTGCTGTAGAGTTGTTTGCAACATGTCAAGTGCATGGGTATCTACGTGTTAAGTGGATTATTTCTACTATTGGAAATTTCTTCAAGATGTGTTCCTGTTAAATTACTTACCTCCATTCTTGATCTATCTGAGTATTTTTAGATTATAAACCTTTCTATTTTCCAAATAAATTTCACCTCTACATGTGTGTGGCTTGTATTTATAAATACATGCATTGCTAAAATGATGTAACTTACAAATTGGTTGCATATCCAGCTACGTACCTTTGAAATCTTCCCCGAACTAAATATAATCAGACTGAGATACCCCCGAGCTGCTTTCCTTGTTGCTGTATCTCACTGTCTGTTGTCTTCGCCTCTGTCCCTGTTTCATCTAAACTAGCAAGGAATCTGCTCATCTCAGTTAGAATCATAGAGAAGTAGGCTGGAATGGACCTCCAAAGTAATTTAAATTAACCCCCTGCCTGAGGCAGGTTCATCCCTATTCAAAACATCC
>NW_017729032.1:61329969-61336505 GCF_001723915.1 Gavialis gangeticus | reverse complement strand
GAGATACCCCCGAGCTGCTTTCCTTGTTGCTGTATCTCACTGTCTGTTGTCTTCGCCTCTGTCCCTGTTTCATCTAAACTAGCAAGGAATCTGCTCATCTCAGTTAGAATCATAGAGAAGTAGGCTGGAATGGACCTCCAAAGTAATTTAAATTAACCCCCTGCCTGAGGCAGGTTCATCCCTATTCAAAACATACTATAAAAATACATTGACTAACCTATTAGCAAAACTACACAGTCACCCTGACCTAACCACAAGACTCTATATTCTGCCACAGGTAAAGGAGGCAGACTTGGTGGCCACTATCCTTCTGCTGCAAAGGTTGTTAAAATACACTTGAGAGATCCAAGGAAGAGAGTTATACCCCCACCCAGCAGACGGCTGAGGCTGTGCTGAGCTCTTCCTGACGGGGGGAGGGGCTGGACTGTGCTGCACTTGGGATGGGCAGCAGTGGTGCTGGGAGGGGCTTGGGGGAGTTATGGCAAATTTTGGGGTGGCTGCAGCCCTGCCCATAGTCCCTTTCCTAGCGCTGCTCCATGCGCAGCCTGGCTGAGACCGCCACTGGGAAGAGCCTGGCACCACCCCAGCCTTAGCCTGCCCTCACCCCATGCACAGATCTGGGGGCACATGCCCCCCATGCCCTCCTGGGGTGTATGCAGCGGCAGGAGCCACACCCCCTGGACAAGCTGCTCATTGCTCTGCCCCGCACTCTGCTCCAGCTGGGCAGCACCTGCCCCAGCCTCACTCCCTCCCTCCCTTACAGGCCTCAATCTGCCTCCCCCCATGCTTCTTCCCTCCCCCCACTCCTTCCACCACAACACATTTACCAGCCAGACACTGCTCTTCAAGCTGCCAGGCTGTATATCGGACAGTCCTTCAGGTATTTGAAGATTGCTCTCATGCCCCTTCTTAAGCTCCGTTTTTCCAAGCTGAACATGCCTGTTTCCTTCAACCTCTCCTTGTATGACTTGCCTTCCAAACCATTTATCACTTTTGTCACCCACCTCTGAACTCCCTCTAACTTTTCCACCTTCTTTTTAAAATGTGGAGCCCAAAACTGCTCTAAATATTCTAGATAAGTGGTTTTCAACCTTTTTTGTACCAGGACCCATTTGTAAACATTGGCCAGTCCTGACCCAGCAAATAGTTTAAGTAGAAAATAGCCCCTTAGCTGTGCTGGTGCCCCTCACTCCTGACCAACTGCCCCCCACCCCTAGGCCCCAGACCCCCAGTGTGTGGTGCAAGGGGTGGGTGTGTGGGGTGCATGCCCCCCATATTCATGCACCCACAGCGGGCATAGGGCTGCAACCTGGCAGGACTGGCATGGGCAAGAGTCACCTCTGCAGCCTAGCAGGCAGGACCCAGTGTGGGAGGGCAGAACGGGACAGCGAGACCGCTGCCAGTAGCACGAGGAGTAACAGATGGGGCAGCTGCATTGCCCGTACCTTCTCCCACTGCCAGCTGCTTGCACACTGGGCTCTGCTCTGTCCCACTAACATATCCTGGCTGCTGCTCCCATCAGGCCACCTGCACTGCCTGCCACCACACATCCCCTCTGGGGTAGAGCTATGGCCTGCGGAGAGTGGTGGCAACAGCTGGGCCATGGCGAGAGGGTAGAGGGAGGAGGTGAAGGCAGCACAGCTCCCCCTTACCCCCCCCCACACACACACACTCCTCTCCCCAGTCCATTACTTCTGTTGCTGGCAGCATGCTTGGTGCAGGGGTCCCAGCAGTGTGTCTCACTGCTCGACTCTGCCCTTGTGCAGGGTCCTGCCTGCTGGGCTGCGGAGGTAGCTCCTGCTTGTGATGGTCCAGAGCCAGACTGCAGCCCTGTGCTCATTGTGAGTGCACAGATCTGGGGGGGAGGGGTACATGTGCCTCCCCCTGCACCCCCAAGGCATCATCTGTGCCCCTCCCACCCCATATAGACTTACCTGTAAAGAGCTGTGGGAGCTGCTCTCCATGCTGCATGGCTGCCATGTACATGTGCGTATGCACACATGCATGTGGCACCCCCTGCCTGATTGTGCTTATCCACCCGCAAGCAGCCCCTTACAGGCTGGAACTCTGGCAGCCTGCAAGGGGAAACCCATGGTTTCCCACATTTTTCTCTTTTAAAAGAATATAACTTTTAAAGTTTGTTTATGACCCTTTCATATATTCTTGTGACCCGCTTTTGGGTCGTGAACCACAGTTTTAGGAACGCTGTCCTAGATGAGGCCTAACCAGTGCAGAGTAGAGAGTCATTATCACTTCCACTATCTTGCATCTAAAGCTTCTGTGGTTGCATCCCAAAACTTCATTTGCCTTTTGTGCAGTTGAATTGCACTGCAGGTTCACGTGGAGTCTGTGATCTACCAAGACTCCCAGATCCTTCTCTATAATACTACAATTCAGCCAAGTGTCACCCATTTTGTATTTGTATTTTTGATTATTCTTCCTGAGGTGTAGCACCTTGCATTTGTTCCCATTGCACTTCATCCAGTTAGCTCCATCACAGCTTTCCCATCTGTCAAGATCCTTCTAATTGTCCTCTTGTCCTTCAGTATGTTCTCAATCCTTTCCAGTGTTGTGTCCTCTGCAGATTTGCTCAAGAAGCTCTCAATTCTTAAATCATTAACATGCAGGAGAGGTGCCAAGCATCCTGGGATGTTAGGGGACTGTGAGTTAACTTGAATCTGGGGATCTGAGACAAAAGTTCAATACACCCATTTAACCGATTTAAATACTAAATCAGTTAAGTCGGATCCTATATCCATCCAGGCTTATCTTAAACTCATTTAAGCCATTTAGGAAGTGGTTTACATGCACTTAACTTCTGGTGTTACAAAGTTGCACCAGTTTCCAATCACTTATACCAGTTTATGTATAATTTCTGTCCTTAGCCCTAATGTTTCTATTAATGTATTTTGTACAAATGTATCATGCTACAGCCTCGTATTGAGCCTGTGATCCACCAAGACTCCCAGTTCCTTTTCCGTAGTGCTGCCATGCAGCCAGGTGTAACCCATTTTATATTTATGTTCTTGATTATTCCTTCTGAGGTGTAGCACCTTGTCTCTGTCTGCACTGAACTTCATCCTATTAGCTCTCACCCAACTTTCCAATTTGTTGAGATCCTTCTGAATTGCACTTACATCCTTTAACACGTTTGCAATCTTTGTTTCCCTTTTGCATCATCTGTTGCTGTCCTGTGGCTCTGGCCCTATCCCAGAGTTGAGCTGCCATTGAGTTGCCTCTGTATTGCATGACAGAAGTTATGTACTGTAATTATATTAACAATTTAAATAAAACTTAAGATAGTGTCGTTAATACAGTACATCTACTATACACGCTAAGCTTTCATTGTTCATTGATAAACTATGACCTTGACTCCAGGAATGTCATTCAGGAAACAATATAATGTGTAACACTGGCAGTCTTTACATTTGATTAGTTCTTTTGTGGGAAGTTTTCCTCCACTGTAAATATAAACAGTAACATAGTGAGGTGGGTAATTTAATATTTCCCCTCTGATTCTTTAAACTATTTTCTTTTGCAGGCAGGAAGAATAAGGGCTGTAGGAATTGTAGGCATTGAAAGGAAATTAGAAGAAAAGAGAAAAGAGACTGACAAAAATATTTCTGAGGTAAATGCTACTCAAGTTTCAAGGCCAGCCATCTGTCAGAACTGTTTTTCATTCATTCATACTTTATTCTGGATGCAGCTGTGAATATTTCATTATATAGAGTTTTTTAAATCTGCACTAATTACAGGGGCATCCTTTACAGTTATGTACTCTATTTAACAGGCTTATCCAAGGTAATTAAGAATATTTCACTTAATCTCTTTCAGGAAAGACATTCTTAGAAGCCAAATGTTTTTGGGTGCTTATAAAATGAATTTCAATAGAGTTGAAAGGCAGAGTTCAATGGCCTTTCATTGGGAGAAGCAGAACAAACAGTGTTCTGCAGAAAGGAACCAGAATAATATTTGTTCTCTCAAAGAAGAGCTAATTAATTAAAGTTTAATTGAGGATTAGATGTTTATTTGGAACAGTCATTCTCAACCTTTTTAGACTCAGGGTGCCCCTCAAAAATGTCAGCTCTTATTTTTCACTCATTTTTGAGTACAGAAAAATAAGAGCAGTTCTTCTATTGCAAATAATTCAGAGACCACACCCAATCACAGTCCTTTTAACACTATAAATTCCTAACCTCTGGATTTATTTCGTGAATTATGTTTGCACACCTAACAGTGCTAACATTGCGTGTTGCCCTTGAAATTATCATAAGGCACTCCAGGGTGCTGCAACACTTTGGTTTGAGAATCAGTGATTTAGAAGATCCTTTGGCCTAAGATTTTTTTCTACATTCAAAGAATATAGTACAGTAAATTTACAGCTCATTTATGTATAACATTCATTTTTCAGTTTTTAAATGCATCTATTTTATGATTATGGCAATATGTACAATGACACACACAACAATAATAAGATTTTATAGAAATCTCTGCAAAACTGTTTGGCCAAGATATGAATGATGTGTAATGAGCAATAGAATGTTGATCCTCCCTCCTCTGCACTCTTCTTTGTGTACCAGAAGTCATTTCAACAAAACAACTAATGGATATCCCAAGCAGAAGAGTGTCTTAAAAGAGAAAATAGACTTGATCTGTCTGAGTAATAAAGATTACTTTTTAAGCATCAAAGCTTGTCACAAATTAACTCATTACTAAATAATTCCTGAATAGTAAATATCTGTGATCCTAACAGTACATCAAAATAAAAAGAAATCTTTCAGATCTGATTTGCCAGAAATTTTTACCTACTTTGTGAATAGTATGATCCTTCAGTTATTGCAAGCATTAAAGATGTTTTTTCTTTTATGTACAGTGTAATGAATGAAGCTGTGTGTGTGGTTCAAAAGATATTGTCTGGTTATTTTTTCCTCTGTGACTTTGACAGGGATTAAAAGAAGTCCTTTTGTGTATGTGGTATGAGCACAGAAGAAGCAGGATTTGTGAAATCCTGACTTCCTCCAGCTTTAAATGTTATAAATGATTTGCTTTAAAAATGGTGCCCTGGGTTCCAGAAAAAGGTTTCCTGCATCTGCTGTTCACTGCTGATAAGAATCCAGTTCTTTAGCCTTTTGTTTATCTGAGGAAGTTCCTGTTAGGTGTGTGCACATTCCCCTTTGTTTTCAGGCTAACCCTGAGTGAATTGGTCAGAGGAAGAATTAATACACAACTTACCATGTATTAGCTAAATCCAAGGTTTTTCAGATGTGTGATATTTCCATGAATATTACTGAGATTGCTAAAATCCTGGGTAGAGTCTTTATTTGATACAGTATTAAAATACATTAGAATGTCCCTAATTCTAACTAGTGACTGGGGGATGTATTGTAAATTACTGAATTTGGCAAATGAGTAAATCGTTGAAAAAGTACTTATAAAAAAGAGATATGGAACTTTAAATGTCTCTGTCTTGGTAACAGTAGTTTATTATTTTTGTTGATATAATTTCCTTTAAATGAAATAAGTATTTCATTTTTCTCCTATGCGTGATTTGTGGTCTTTAGAGCATAAATGATGTATTTGAGACTTCCACAAGTTGGTTAAAATAACTTTTCCTTTTACAAATTCATAGTGTTTAAAAAAAAATTGAAATACAAACATTTGTTTTTTATCAAATTCCATAAGTACTCATTACAGTGGAAATCTGATATTTCACAGAAATACTGTAATTTTCCATTTATTTTATTACATCATTTGTCTTATTAGGTCAAGCAATTACATATTTTATCAGGGGGTGCCTTTTATCTAATAACTCACTTGTTGGACCTGAGTTTAACCTAGCTTTAACTGAGACTTTTTTTTGTAATATAATTTAACTCAGTTACACATCTGTATTCATAAATGCTTCTCTGAGTAAGATGTATATATGCATGGGTTTTTGTCAATTAATAATTTTCAAAAGATTGTTTCTTCCATTAAAAGTACTTTTAAATGAACCTAGCATACCATTTCCATTGGTGATTCCAAATAGACTGCTGTCTTTCTGTCTTAGCGACACATACCATTAATGCTGATATTGTGATGTCATTATGAACATTTCAAAAGCTGGAGTGTTGGCTCTTTTCTGGCCAGAAATACATATATTTGTAGGAAATATAAATCATATGTATACCTATTTTTGGTGGGGGGAGGGGTAAGTAACCTTGTTGAATTTGATCTCTTACTAGCTTTCCTCCATTATGCATTTGTACATCAGTATCAAGTATAAATTTAGTAAATTCCATCCATGCAGAAAATCACAGGAACTTAATATTTTCTTGTATACTTTCATAGTTTCATAGATTTAGGGTCGGAAGGGACCTAGTAGATCTTCTAGCCCGACCCCCCACCAGGGCGGGAGAACAACAAAACCCCAAAACAAGAAACGGGACTCAAATGAGTCCAGCCAGGTAGGCATCCAGCCTCTTCTTAAAGACCCCCAGGGTAGGGGCCAGCACCACTTCCCTTGGAAGTTGGTTCCAGCTCCTAGCCGCCCTAAC
>NW_017729032.1:61316841-61329588 GCF_001723915.1 Gavialis gangeticus | reverse complement strand
TCTGACCCCATTCTGCTGGCAGAGGATGTGTAGTGCTCCTTGACATAGATTGCCACCCCCCCCCCCCTTTCCTACTTTGTTCCTTTCTAATTTTGATCTTGTGATCCCTAGGAAGGAAAAGTAACTCTGTCATGTGGATCATAATTGTATAACATAATTGTATGTATTATTACATAAATAATTATTATTAATGATATGTAGTTTGAAATATTAGGTGATCTGATATATGTCAGAACTCTTGGACATTCTGGGAAAATTGGGAAAAGAATTAGGAAAATTCTTCAGTCGTTAGAGCACTTTTTCTTTAGGCAGGCAACTTTACAATGTCCATGTTCCATTTCAGGCTTTTGAAGACCTCAGTAAACTAATGGAAAAGGTATGGATGCATCATTTATGTTTCTGAATTTATGAGTTATCTAATTTTAACCAGATTCTCCAAATGTGCACTGCCAAAAGTTTATATATTTGCTTGTGTATCTTGATAGGCCAAGGAAATGGTGGAATTATCCAAGTCAATAGCTAACAAAATTAAAGAAAAACAAGGTGACATCACAGAAGATGAGGTAAGTGAGCTTTCTTTTTGGAATTAATAGAAATATCAACTAAAGGTGTACTGTGGTGGTAGCTGTAATACAAATAAGGAACATTTTATTAGTGTGCAGTTGTTTCTTTTTACTTAATGAAAAAGTTTCAAGGCATAAGAGAGAGAAGACTCTAGTCCAGGGGTGTCCAACCTTTTTGAATGTGGGGCCAGATCATGAACATTTTATCATACAGTGGGCTGGCGAGCCATATTCATATTTTATCACCCCGGGGGCCATATATTGGACAAGCCTTAAATAAGGCAAATCTGGCATAAACCCCAACCTGTGCTCAGCTAGTGACAAACTACAGCAAATGATGTCCTGGACCAGCCATCCCAACAGCTGGGTCCGCCCTTCTGCCTACTACAAGCACCATTTGAAGGCAGCCCCAGAAGATATTTGACAGCTGTGTTAAAATATGTGACCAAACCAATGTAGCCAAGGGGCCGCCTATGCCATTGGTTCCCCAGGCCTTGCCCAAACCAGCCACACCACTGCCCAAAGTTTGACAGTGCCCGGGCAGACGTGGCTGGGGCCCAGCCAACGCATGAGACAGCGGAACTGCAGGAGCAAAGCCGGTTCCCAGCCTGGGGCAGGGTCTCAGGCCTGGTCTGCCCAGGGTGGCTTCTTGCAGAAGAAGGCCTCAGGGGAACACAAGCCGCTGTGCTCCTCTGCACTTCCCTGCAGTGAAGGCAAATGGCCCTTGGGAGGGCACAGGCAGCTGCCATGGCAGGAGAGCAGTGCCTGACCCAGCTGCAGAGAGTGACAATGCCCCTTCCCCCCCAGGCCACCCCTGAGCAGCACGGCCCCTCGCTCGCCCACCCACACAGCCCTGTGCACCATGGTGCCCGGCTGTCCGTGCACACAACCTCAGTGGCCTTAGCGCTGCGAGCCTGGAGTGCGGGGCCTGGCAGACACCAGCTCCCACCGCTTTGCCCCACAGAGGTCATGCCAGGACCCCACCTGCCAAGGCCCCCTCGGGGCTGCCCTGCCAACTGCCTGTGCCGGGTGCTGCGCCCCATTCCCGCCCCACGGCCAAGCCTGGCAGGTCCTAGGAGGCGGGCAGGATGCTGGGGCAAGGGGCCGAGCCAGAGACAACTAAAAGCGGGCACTGTCCTCAGCTTGTCCCATCAGGCACAGCCAGGGCAGCCCTCAGGGCAGCGGCGGGACCTGGCTCACATGATGTGGGAGGTCACACGAGCCCCACCCCACAGGGGTGAGCAGCTCCCCTCCCCTCCATCCTCCTGTCCTGAGTGAGGGACCTCGAGCCACAGAAAATGGCTTGGCAGGCCACATGGTAGTCCGCGGGCCGCATGTTGGACAAGCCTGCTCTAGTCAGAGGCCTTTGCTTCAGATGTAACTAGTGATCTGAAGTGATTACAGAGTTTTTGGCTGCTTGCGGAAGCTAAAAAATCAAACCAAAAAAGTGCTTTACAAGAAGAAGCAACACGTTACTTCAGTCCAGCTCTGCAGTGTCTGTATAGACCAGATGCTCCAGTGGGGCTTTTTGGCACTTTTTAGCTAAAAGAGAAGAGCACCGAAAAAGCCCCACTGAAGCGCCCAATCTACACAGGTGTCAGGCAAGCCAGGTTGAAGTAATATGCTGCCTCTTCTGGGCATGTGTGGGGCTTGGCACACAAACGCACCAAGTTTCAAATAAAGCACCATTTAAAAAAAATGTGTTGTATTTTTTACATCTGCAAGCACCCTTGATGTCTATCCTTTTTCCCTTGTTTGGTTTAAAAACAGCTAGAGAGGTTGACTCTATTATGTAGAGTAGCGGTTTCCAAACTTTTTTGATTGTGCATCCCTATCAGTAAAAAAAATATTTGAGCATGCACCCCAATATATATATAGTTATTTATTTATTTATAAATTATATAACGGTACAAAACACCTTTTTGCTCTCACTAAAAAATATATTATTATTTTCTTCCTGCACCCCAGTGGATTGTCTTGCGCACCCCACTTTGGAGACCACTGATGTAGAGGACAGTGACTGTCTTCTTCTTTTCCTTCCTGATTAATAAGTCCCCTGTAAATTGTTAAAAAGTTCAGGGTTTGAGCTTGCCTCCATTTTGATGAATTATATATTGTTCCTAATAATTGATGTTTGTTTATTTTCTAGTCTCACAGTAGTACACCAAAATCCATTATAGGAATAAAGGCTTAAGTAAAAAAACATAGAACTGTCCAGTTACTGATGTAACTTGTTTTTCTTTTTGTTTAGACTATCAGGTTTAAATCCTATTTATTGAGCATGGGTATAGCTAATCCAGTCACCAGGGAAACCTATGGATCTGGTACACATTACCATATGCAACTGGCAAAACAACTAGCTGGAATCCTACAGACACCATTAGAGGTAAAGCACCTGTTGTTTTTTCTGTGCATGTTGACAATATTCAATGCAAATGTGTTTCCATGACTGTGGACCTTGACAATATGCCTCCTAAGGTTTCATGCTTCAAAATATGAAAGGTCATACTGTTATTTTAGAGGAGGCGTCTCTTTGCCTCTTTAGAATGCTGGTTCTCTTACAGGGCTGAGTACTTAAAGTATTACAAGGAGTTAATTTGTGGTACTGGTTTCTCATCCTAAAAAGGATGTACTATGTGGGGCAGTTCTTCAAAATTTGCACTCAGCAGTCTGTTTCCTGTTTGTAGGCTCTCACATATTTTGCAGTTGCAGTGTTCATGTTTTGTCATCAAATTTAAGCTCTTATTTTGGGGGGGACCCCTAATCCTTCTTTATAACTTATGGTTGTGATACCAGTTTTGAAAATGTGAAGAGCATATAAGCCAGTTAAGGGTTGTCTTCTTCAATACAGAGGGGCAAGAGGCCCTGTTGTTTGTTGTTGTGGTTATATGTGCTTAGTGACAAGGATCCTTAGTTATGTGCCTTGGGATGTTGACTCTAATCCCTAAAAACGACTATTAGACTATTAACATTAAATAGGTCTCTGTCTCAACACAGGCTACTATACAGATTTTATAATTTTTTTATAATCAATAAAGCTTCCCTTTTTAATTTATCTAAAGCTGCTGCAGACCTTCCGCTGCATTCACATAGAACCCAGAGTCCTCACTACAAAATTTGGGTTGAGCTTACTGTAAAAATATAAACTGCCTTGACTATCTGAAAACAGGCATATGCATTTGGGGGGCTCCGGGGGGTGGTGGAGGGTGGAGAGTGAGAGAGAAAGAAACTTGCATGCTACCTGTTAGATTTTCATTTTCCGTTAAAGTTAAAACTTGATTTAATTTGTTCATAGATTTAGTATAATAACACTGTTCTCTTAGCCTAACATGTTTTTAAACCTTGAAATAATTTGCAGTCCTTGAATTTTAGAGCTGATGTTTGGGATTTGGAAATTATTAGAGAGATACAATTTGAACACTGACCTATAATTTCAGAGTACTTGGTCTTGTCTGTGGAGCTTTTTGATTCAAGCATATAATTTAAATTCCCGGTTTGATCTTTCATATACCAATTAGTGCTTTCAACCGTTCAAGCATATGCAAGATAGCATGCTATATGTTTTAAATCAGGTGCAACCCATGGCCAGTCTGCAAGCCAATTCAAGCCACTAACCAGCCCCACACACCAGAGTCAGCATGGGCACCTCATGCATTGAAAGCCCTTAACCAGCACAGTGTGCAGCATGCACCAGCCCCTGTTTGTTCAGAGCTCATACGTGGACCCATCCTGCAGGCCATATCTTTGATACCCCTGTTCTAGATAAATAATACCTCACTTAGAAGTCTCATAGAGCACATGCTGCATATAGCACCCACGCCAACCCAGTCCTGTGTACTGGCTCTGGTGCATGGGGCTGATCTATGGACCTGATCTGGACTAGCTCCAAAACTAGCATATAGGGCTAGCCCAGCTGGGCACTGCATGCAGCACACACCTTGGACCAGCCCGCTGTGCTGCATGCAGTGCCTGTAGCACTGGGTCCAGCCCTGCATGCTGCATGTAGCATTTGCCAGAATAGCTCTATGCACCACATGTAGTGAGCGGGGCCAGGGCTGGTATGCTCTGTATGTGTAGTATGCAGAGTCGGTCTGAGACCCACAGTCTGAATTGTAGGGTTCCAGGACCCGGATCCATCCTGCAGGCCATATCTTTGACACTCCTGTTCTAGATAAATAATACCTCACTTAGCAGTTTCATGTTTTCACAGGAACGAGGGGGAATCATGTCACTTACAGAGGTTTACTGTCTTGTAAATCGTGCTCGAGGATTGGAGGTAAGGAACTGATTCGCTGATACTTATTTTGACAAACTCTGCCTGCTAAACTACTTCAAACAACAAGTGTCAGATAAATCAGACTCTCCCCCTAATGACATAAAATGATGAATGTTTTGCCAGTCTTGTAATGAAAAACGTTGAGGTGTGTTCTTCCTTCCCTTTTCCCTCCCCTCCATTGTTTACTCTTCACCCGCCTCCATCATACTGAAGCAGCACTATTGTAATGCCAAGAAAGGAGGATGAAAGCCAGAATGAGAAAACAAAACATCTGAAAAGGGGGAGTCTGTCCTCACACGAAAGAACACTAAAGGGACAGATTTTTAAATCCTAAAAGAAAGGAGAAAATATTAATGAAATAAAGTATTTCAAGAGAGAAGCCACAATGAGAGAGAATATAAAGAAAATTAATGAGAGAATAGAAAAGGGAGTTAAAAGGCTTAGAAAAAATAAGGAATGACATGAGGAAAGCAGTCCAAAAACAGTCTTCCACTACATACCTGTACATGCTACTATTTTTGTATTTAGAGTTGTTCATTTTGTTTCTTAATGCACGCAAGAGTATATACCATATAAAGTGTGAGTAAATATGTTGTGTTTTTTTTTTTTTTAAATAGTTACTTTCACCTGAAGATTTAGTAAATGCATGTAAGATGTTAGTGTCATTGAAATTACCCATAAGGTAAGATTTGTCTTCAAGGTATTTCTATAAAAAAGTGGTCATGAATCCTGCAGCTCTTTGAACAAAATTAGCTATTCTTAAATGGCAGTCCTTCAAAATCATTTTGATGCAAAATGTAGACCTATATCTGCATTTCATTTAGTATATTTTAAGTTTGATAGGTAAAAAGTGATGATTGACTCTACTTCTGTGGTCCTCACTGCTCTAGTTTTTGAGTGTGTTCCGCTCTTCAATTTTTATTGATCCTTTTTCACTGTAAGTGTAGATACGTATGTGCTCCAGATGAGGAAGTGAGACAGAAAAACTGTGGCCCAGATCCCCTCAGGCATTCAGGAACCTTAAATGCATTTAAGCAACTTGGTTGAAACTATTTGTGCATATTACACAAAGAGTGTGCAGAGGAGAGGATCAGGGAATTGGGTGTAGGTCAGGGGCAGGCAATTATTTTGGGCAGAGGGCCACTTACTGATTTTTGGCAAGCCATCAAGGGCCACATGACAGGTAGCCAGGAGCAGATAAATATTTATTTTCTAAATTTTTCAGGGGCCCCGCAGGCCAGATAGAATGGCCTGGTGGGCTGCATTTTGCCCACCCCAGTGTAGGTCCTTTGTCTCAGTCTAGCATCCTCACTACTGCACTGTATTTCCTCTCTATAGATGCTGTCCCTGTAGTCTAACAGAAGTAATTTCAGTGGGTTTCTCTGAAGAGGTGTTTAATCGCACCAAAACTTGCATAACTCCACCATCAGTATATAGTCTGAGCATAGTCCGCTCACATTTAATGAAAGCTAAATTATGTGATCATTTCAAATTAAAAATGTTTTAAGTTGCTATTTTTCTTTTACCAGTTGACTACATTTGATATTTTCAGACTGAAACATAAACTTTGGTGGAACATTAACACATCTCTTTACTTGGTTCAGTTACCTGTTACATCAAATATTCTTATGATTTTATTTAATTAGTTTAGGAAGATACTACAGGTCATTAATACACACATTTTTAGCTGTGTTGTCTTTCTGTTTTGATTTCAGACTTTGTGTGTTTGACAGTGGCGTGATGGTAATTGAACTCCAATCTCACAATGAAGAGGAAATGGTTGCTTCTGCTTTAGAGACAGTATGTGACCCTCATTTCCTTCACTAATCTGTCTGCTAGGGAAACTTAGGCACATTAGGTGTAAAACTTAAGGTTCAGGATTTCCTTTTGAGCTTTTGAAGTGCAGAATTCTGTGCTGGCAAGATCATGTAACAATAATACTTCTGTAGTTAATAGTACTTTTCATCTCCAGTGTGCTATGCAGACATTAATTTTAGTCACTGCCTAAGGAGCAAGTCTCTTTAGAAAGGTTTTCAAACTTCATTACCTTAAATCTTTCTCCAAACTGTTTGCATAGGAGGAACATCTTATTTGTGTTAGGTCCCATAAATTAGCAAAATTGCATTTCCAACTGTGAACCATGTGTTTTAAAATCTGAAAGATTTTAAATGTAGGTATAGATTATTTGTTTTGGTTTGGTATGATAACAGCCCATTGTTCCCACAATCAGAGGCGTGTGGTTGCCACGGGGGAGCGGTGGAGGGGGAGGGGTGAAGCAGAGGCACAAATTCACGTTGCAGCTTTTTGCCCCAACATGCCCCTGCACGTGAGGTTAGCTCAAGGAGAAATGCTCCAGGTGAGGTAGGAGAGGCTGGGGCTAGCACTTGGGCTGGCCTAAGCAGCCTTACCTGGGGGCATTCTGGGGTTCCAGCAGCAGTGATCTGAGCCTGGTTCTGGCTGGCCAGGCTCCAATTTTGGACAACGCACACTGCTACCATGTGCACTGCCCAGTTTTTTTTTCTGGTGCAGGTTCTTTTGACACCAGAATCTCCTGGTATCAAAAAAACCCACCATGCTGCAAGTTAGTTCTGCTAATGCCTGCATGTGTGACACGTATGGTTTGCAGCAACGCAGACAGGTCTACAGCACCATGAACCGCATGTGCACACTCATCTGGATGTGCCCTGTATGTGCAATGTATATTTTATATCCAGTTTGTGAAGAAACTGTCCATTTTAAAGGGCAGTTCATAAAAGTAATCTGGATTGGTCAGAAAGTGGTGGTACGATTTGCGTAATTTGTGTCATGTATGCTGTTTTCATACTTAATTACCATGTCGTCTGCAGTGGAGTTTTTTTCCCTTCATGTTATTGGACATGGCTCACACTATTGTTTTTCATAAAGTGAGCATATATAAGTCAGTCTATATAAAAGAAGGAAATTCTGTCAAATAAAGACATTTAGTGCTACCGGATGCATTAATTATACTTGAAACTTGGAAGTGGACCTCCAAATGTATTAAGGCAAACCTGCAGAACCACATTACTTGATTAAAAGGATTTGGGGGTCAAAATTTGGAAAATTTTAAAAGAAATGTCATAATACAAGTAAGAATTTAGACTAAAATATTTTTTTTAATTCATTTCTTGAAAATTGCGTAGTCAGTTTTACTGTTGTTCCTAGCTGATTTTTAGTCAATTTCATTATTTGTTTGTTGCATTAGTAAAATTGTTCAGTGTTATACAAAATGGATTGCTTGTCAAGAAACTTCCATTTTAAGCAGGCACATTATAAATAAGGTTAGCCATATAATACACAGGCTGATCAGATGATGGATTGGCCGTATTTTTAACATAAAACTAGGCTTTGGATTCATAAACAAATTATTTTTTTACACGAGGTTTGAATTAATAAACCTGGATATTAGTGTATGCAGGTAAATGATGTCCCAGACATAAGTAGCAGCATTAGAGAAGATGTGAATAAAAGTAGAAAGATACCAAGGGAACAAATGTGAGTGGGTGGAGAAATAATTTGAAATAAGAGGGAAAGCAAAAGATGAGATAAAACATGTAGCCAGGAGCACACTCTAACACAGGGGTAGGCAGCCTCCAGTACGGGTGCCAGAATGTGGCACGCGAAGGCATTTGGCTTGGCACACATGCCTTGGTGGGGTGGACGGTGGGGAAGAGGCCAGGGCTGCACTGTCACAACAAGGATGTGGTCCCTTGTGGCTCCCTCACCATCCACCCCTGGCACTCCAACATCTTACAAGTCAAGGTGGTGGGTGTTTTTGGCACCCTGCCTAAAAATGTTGCTTACCCGTGCTCTAACATAACCTCCCAGTGTACAGTAAGATATAGTAACAGAAAATGTTTGAGGGAAAGGAATTCAATCTGAGGTCTCAGAGAAGTCAAATGTTTTGAGTAGCAGGTGAGGTAGAAAGGCAAAAATATGTGGAAGTTTAAGTCAGTCCAGATTAGGCTAACATTTAGAGAAGGAAAATCATAATAATACATAATTCATGTTAAGTTATGCAAACAACTCGTAACACTGACTTTTAGCAGTTTGCTTTTACAAAACCTAAGGTCCAGTTTGCCCTGAGAAGGCTACAACAAAATTGGAAACTGTTGAGGATACTACAGAAGAAGACCCTGCAAATTTTATGTGGGTGCCAGGAGAAGACGCATTGTTTATGTACCGAAAACTGCTTGGATCTGCAAAAATGGAGAAAGAACAGAACAATTTATTAGCAAGAAACCATGCCTTCTCCTATACTTAAATCCTGAGACTTAGGGAAGAATGGTAGTTTTTAGAAGTTGGTACTGGGAGTGAGCTATTTAAATTAATCAGCTCCAATTTTCTACTTTCTTCATGAGTGACTACAATTTCTAAATTGATGAGCCCTCCAACTCTGCTGCCTCTTATTTCCTTTCCTAAATGTCATTGTTTACAAAATTGCTTACTATGATTGTGCAATGTAAATACTGATTGCACATCTGTGTTGCTGTCTCTGGGCTATATTAACTTACCCACCCACTTCTCCTAAGATACCTTTTCAGAGAGTCTGGAAAAAAAATGCTTTGTAATGTCATTTGTTTTAGTAACTCCTGTTCTTTTTCATATTCAGCAAGTTTTCAGGGCACTAATTAATATAATGGAAAGAAACTGCTTATTTTTTTTAACAGAAAATGCAGATACACTTCTTAGTTTTCATTAGGGTTTTGTTACCAATTTAGCCCACTTCCAGTTCACAGGGTTAAAAGTAATACAGGGATTGAGAAATTGTTTCATTCAGTAGTAGACAGGAAAACATCAATACAATCTTAATGCTTTAAATTTCTCCTTGATAGGTATCTGAAAAGGGTTCTCTCACAGCTGAAGAATTTGCCAAGCTGGTGGGAATGTCTGTTCTTTTGGCCAAAGAGAGGTAAATAATACTGATAATTTGTAAAACATTTTTGATCAGCATGTTTTCCTTAACTGATATTACACACATTTTTTCTTTTTCTCCAGGCTGCTTCTAGCTGAAAAGATGGGACATCTTTGCAGAGACGATTCAGTGGAAGGCTTGCGATTCTATCCAAATCTATTTATGACACAAAGTGAATGATTTTGTAGTTCATGCCTATTTATCATGTAATCGCTAAACACAAGGGGTCAGAGGGATAAACCTCTTCAGATAGTCCGGATTTTAAGATTTTGTTTTATTAATCAAACTGTGACAATGATGCATATTGTGATGTAGAACAGTCTTCAGGTATTTCAAATGCTGAGTGATCCTGTAGGAATGAAGAAGGGCCCTCCAGCAGGTAATAGGAACCCCAGAGTCAGAATCATGTTATCATCTCAAATTGGCTAGCTGTCATACATACTTTACTTGATATGTGACTTGATTTTCCATTTCAAGAAAAGGAAGGAAATATCCTCTGTGGTCTGTTTGCAAAGACAGATACAGAGCACGAAGAACATTTGATTTACTGCCTGTGTATTCTCAAAATTCAGAAAAAGTGAGCTTCTTCTGTATACACTCCAATTTCAGCACATACTGTGTCTCTATGATTTCATGTTAGATACACGTATCCATAGAAATGAGGACGTGATGCTGGTACATCCTGAGGTATACAAAACAAAATACCAATGATCCCTTGTCCTGAAGACTGTAAAAACTTTTTTAGAGAGTGTCCCAAATTTGGGATTAAGAATCCCAGAGTTCTTTATACTTAAAAATAACCTGGGAGTAAGAGCAACTAACCTATGATCTGAAAATCTAGAAAACATGGTGTATACTATGTTACAACTTATGCTAAATATACTGACCCAGAACCACAGTGAGTGAAGATTTCTTCCCTTCCCTTTTTTTGTCCTTCCCCCTTCATTTCATTATGTTCATTCTGTTGCTGCTTTTGTGACTTCCCACCCACTCCTTTACACAGGTTGAGGGTAGTTGGTTTACCCATCACTCCATCCTGTTCAGTGGTATCTTTAACTGTTTTTTACTTTAATAAAATGTAATTCCTTAGATACATCCATCCTGTGTCTGTCTTGGAGAAACAGTTAGTTAACTTGCATGTGTTCAGGCTATGGAATTTGATATAGAGCCAGAACTCTTACGGTTTTCAGTAATTGGGGGTCATGTCCCCACCTGTGGGCATGCGCAATTTGTGGCACCACAAATTGTATGCATGGAACACGAAAATGTGCCTCGTTGCAAATTTGCAGCATGGGGACAAAAATTGCTACTGGGATTTCCTAGTAGCAAAAAAAATAATAACCCAGAGAAAAAAGTGATGCGGTACACTGGAGCAAACGTAGGCTTGGTCCTCCAGGGAGACCCTCCGGCTGTCCAGAACATCTCTACTCCTCCATTTGTGCCTCTGCAAGCACACACCTTTGCATATCATAGTTTTTCATGCATTTGTTCAGAATGCATTTATACAGCTCCAACTTTCTGTAACTAGTGGAATTCTACAGTAGCTACACATCTTGGAAGATCTAGAGTTTCACAGTGATAAGTAGGTGTCAGTGCCCACAGGACTTAAGTAAGCTTTTGACATTTCTCCATGACCTATTTGGTGGTTACAAGAAGAAAGGAGAGATTTTTTGTAATTGTTTGAATACTTTCAGAAATGTTACAATTGTTTGGATAGTCTTAAAGGTTTGATGCTACTGAACTCGCCAATTGGAGATAAACATGGTCATGTTTTTTGGTTAACTTATAAATTATTACTTTTTACTTGTCTGTTTTCCCCATGTACAGTTGATTTAAATTTGTTGTCTTCTGCATCTCAAAAATTAGCTTTCACTCAAAGCTGCCTTCGGGCACTGTTTTCCCTTGCATTTCCTTAAGTAGAGTAGAGTCCTAAGTAATGGATCTGGCAGGAGCAGGAGTATACTGGAGAGAGTCATGGAATTCTCCTCCTTCCTCTCAGCCCTCTGGTACCTTCTCTGCTGGGGCTTTATGGTGATCCTGACCTATTGGTAGCGAAGAAGCCAGTTGAACTGCACTTTTTTCTTGGTCTGTCCACCTTCTCCAAAAGAAACCATAGTACAGATTAGCACAATTTTCTCCAAACCATGTCCCTTCAAGAAGAGTTGAGAGGCTGAAAGTTGGACAAAAAGGGCCTTTGAATGCATGCTGTACTAGCATGTTGCTTGGTATGCAGACATGTCAAAAAGGATTCACTGGTTTGGTAGGATGAAGCCTTCTCCATAAAGCAGCAAGCTTCCCTCTGGAAAAACATGGTAATGTCAAGTAAATTTCTGCCTTGTGTTCCTTACGCTGAGAAACTTGGGTAGAACCCTCCGTTTGTTTCAGCTTAGCAATAACAACACAGCATAAAGATTAGCTTTGGCCTTATGGCGCTTCCTTGGCCTTTCCCCAGGACCTTCCCCTTTCAATGGGAGAAACATCTGTGAGTTAAATTATGTCACTCCTTTGGAACTTAAATATCTGTATTAGAAAATAATTGCCAGCAAAAAAAATAAATTGATCTTAACTTGATTTCCCCTCCCCCCTAGTATCCTTTGATGGGATTTTAAGCCATAGGTCTGGCAGTCTGGTGGGGGCAAACTATCAAACACCATAGAATCAAAGAAGTAGGAGTCCGTACAGGTCATGTAGTCCAACCTCCTGAGGCAGGGGTCTCCTAAGCAGACCATCCTATACAAATCTATTATCTAATCTAACAAAACTACGCAGTCAAGCCAGACACAAAACAAGACCTAACACCCTAATGTGCCACAGATAATGCAGGGGAGACTACAGCAACCAACATCCTACTGTTGCAAAGGTTGTTAAAATATACTTGAGGGATCCCAGGAAAAGGGCCATGCCCCTGCTAGAGAGGCAAAAATCTCCACAGTTCACAATAATCTGACCATTTTACCCATTGGGGTAAAATTCAT
>NW_017729032.1:61293127-61311841 GCF_001723915.1 Gavialis gangeticus | reverse complement strand
TTTTATAAACTAACCTTGAGGTTCATTCTTTGGTACTCAGTTTGTTTTTATCTGATTTCATATAACAATTGTTGAAGTACTGAGGAAAACTAGATTCCTTTTTAAGTGAGGCATGCATTAAAACATCTTCAAGATCACTAGCACCATTAATGAATACCCAAATACATTCACCATCCAGACTCCAGATATGACTAATTGGACTAACCCTGAGTGGAAGAGCAAGACCCTCTAGCAAGATACCCCCACTCTTGCTGCCTGGCCACAGTATGGGCAAAGCTCCTCCAGCCAGATCTTGTGGCTTCACGGACCATATATGACTGACCCCTGTTGTAGAGCATATCTACTTAATATAGAAGGCTTCTGCAATAATACAGTCCTTTTATCTTTTTAGCTATGTGTGGCATCTCCTTATTCCTGTATCAAAGTTCTCATGTCTCATTTTTCCTGTGGCTCACGTTTATGATGCAGTCCCACTAAATCTCTGTTTCCTGTGAGGTGTCCTCTCATTTCTAATGCCTACCTTCTTTTTGTGTTATTGTTCTCCCTATTGTCTGAGTGATGTAACCTTTTTCCACCTTCAAAGGGAAGTGTATGGTACTGCAGAGCTATGCACTTTTTTATTCTCTGGGTTGACATGGTTTCCACTGACTTTAGCATTCAGCACAAAGGTTTTTTGAATATTTTCCAGTGTCTTTGGAAATATCTCTTTCATAACAGTTGGTGGTAAGATGCAAATTATCGTCTACAAATTCCCTAACAATAAGCTTTTAAAAAATATTTAAGACTGCTCTATCTAGAAGTTTGATTCTGTACCCATTATGAAATTAAGTTGAAATTTTGCTACTGAATTCACTGAAGATGGGATTAGATACCAAGAATTGGCAGTCTGCTTCCAGTTGATTGGTAGGCTTTCAATTAAAATTGGGCATATTTATTTGAGTAGTACTTCATGTACCAAAAACTACTATTTTTGTCAACTTGAATTAACTGAATAGTTTAATTTAGAACACAACTCTAACTTACAGCCCATGGGCTAGATACAACCTGTGAAGGGTTAATGTACAGCCTGCAGGCTCCTGCCTGGCCATTGTTCCCCCACTGCAACAATATGGTCAGCCGCAGCTGCCATGGTGACTATTTTTGCATCTCCTCACGTAGGCAGCACCCAAGGCTGCTACCCTGGTCCCCACTCAGTTGCACTACAGCCGTGCTATTATACGGCATTCTGGGGTTACTGCTCTCAAGATGATTTTCTATAGTATACAGTTCTTAAAGTTGGTAACTTAGATATGTTTGATACTGTGTCATTGTAGGGGAATGGATTAGATGTTCTTTAGAGGGCACGTGTGCAGGGGTTATATATACCCAAAGTGTGGTAAAACAGTCACATTTTATATATCCTATAGAAACCAAAAGGTTTCTAATGATCACATTAAAAAATCACCACACATATCCATGCTGCTGTGCGTTATTTCACTACTTTGATATGTATAGCAATTAGTTGTCTCCTTATTGTTGACAAAATATAACAAAACATAATATTTTTCCTTCACTGAATGCACTTTTTTAGGGACAGTATCTAAAATTCTCATTCAGGCAAAACTCATGCTTGCTTAATTTGGAATTCTGCCTAAGGGAGAAGAACTCCAGATCTAGGTCCTTAATTTGCAAAGGTGTATTCTGTCTCTAACAGGTTTATGGCAAAATTCCCATTGACTCCATTAGGATCAGACCTGTTGTTTGTTATAATTAATGATGTAATGGCTTTAAAATATAGTTTGGCTTCTTGAATCTTGCCCTAATTTTGCTAGAAACAATTCTTGCAAACTTGTTAATTTTGATCTTCCTACAGTCCAATTTTTTCCCCGTAATTCTTTGGGAAAACCCAAGATAAGGATAATCACTGACTTTCATAAGGGACTCCAACCTATTTATAGAATCATAGATTACAAAACCAAAAGAGACTATTGTGATCACATTGTAGTCTGACCTCCTGCATAACACAGGTCATAGGACTTCCCTGAATTAATTGTTTGAATTAGTGTATGTGTTTTAGGAAAACCATCTGAGCTTGACTTAAATTTGCTAGTGATGGGAAATCACTTCAACCCTGGTATGTTGTTCCAGAAGTTAATTACTCTGCCTGTTAAAAATGTTATGCCTTACTTGCAGTCTCAATGTGCCTAGCTTCAATTTAAATCATTAGCTCTTCTTAGAATTTAATGAACTGATCAATCTAGCACTTAATTTTTTGCTCCTCATATAGGCATAATCGAGAGATCAACAGACTCATCTCCTAATCTTTTCTTTCAAAGTAAATGGATAGAAAGCTGGGAACCCCCACTAAAAGGTGTGCTTTCCAGTCTTCTAGTTATTCCTGTGGCTTTTCTACAGACATTTTTCAATCAATTGGTATAACTGAACTGTGAGCATCAGGAATGGACACAGTATTCCAGTAATGGCTGCATAAGTGCCAGATACAAAGGTAATATATCTCTGCTTCTGACTCTTGATGTCCCAGTTAATCCATACAAGGATTGCATTAGGTTTTTCGGCCACAGGATCACATTGGAAGTTCAGGTTCAACTAACCGTCCACCAGGATCTCCCAAGTCCTTCCAAGTATCACAGCCATCCAGGATAGAATTCCATGTATTATAAGTATATTCAAACAATGTAACTTTATATTTGGCTGTATTAAAATACTTACGGTTTGTTGACTCCTTGTATGCCAAGTGATCAAGATCACTGTGACTCATACCCCTCCAATCATTATCTTTTCCTCCAATATTTGTGTTGTATGCAAACTTGATTAGTAATGATTTTTCAGTTTCTTCCAGGTTGCTGATGAAAAAATAAATAGCATGAGGCCAAGAGCTGATCCTTATGATGCACCTACTAGATGAAGATTTCCTGTTTAAGAATGCATATTAGACCAGTTTTTAATTGTATATTGGTCTAGCTTCTTTATCCAAATATTGTGCTGCACTAAGTCAAGTGCTCTACAGGAATCTAACTATACCACATATTACTTTTCTCAGGGAAACTTGTAGTCTCATCCAAGATCAAGATACCACATAAGTTTGCCAGGATCCATGAGCCCACAGTTTCATTATAATTATATTACTCCCTTCCAAATCATTGTGCTCTTTACTGTTTTTTAAACACTGGCACAATATCAGCTTATTTCAGTCTTCTGAAGCTTCTTCAGCTTTCCAAGATGTATTGAAATTCACCATTAAAAAGTCTTGGTTACAGGTTATCTGACTGTACTGAGTTAAAAATTAATAACTTCAATAGCTACTGTTTAATGTTATCTGACTTACTATTGGAATGATAAGTGTTTTATCATCCTGAAATATGTCTGTCATTTCCCTCCAAAACAAAACAGAAATATTTGTTCTGAGCCTTTTTTGCATTATTATTGTAGTTGTGATGCTTCCATCTAGTAAGACCAATACTATTGTTAGGATGCTTCTTGTTCCACATATTCTTAGAAAATTCTAAAACTCTTTAACTCTTCTAGCCATAGATTTTTTGTGTGTCATTTTGCCTCCCTTATTAATGTTCTAAAATTCCTAGTTTTTAATTTGTTTATTATTATCATTTTTACCTTTCTTCTATTTTATGTATAATGTATTAATATGTAATAGTTCATTTCTGTAGCTTCACTTCCACTTTCAGTCATGCTGATATCTTAGCCAGTGCAGCCTGTTTTCTCAGGATGTTTTAAATGTTCTTTAAATAATTTTCAATTATCATTCACATTATTTCTGATAATATTTTTTCTCATCTGATGAGGTTTGTAATTGTTTTCATGTTTGTGGAACTGTAGCATCAGTGCCCAATCCCATTTAGACCTGTAGGGGTTTAACTGCTATTTAGCTAACAATAGGTTTGCAAATGGCACTTTAGACCTTATTTCCTCCTGTACTACTGGCCTTTCCTTCTAAACATGGTCAGAACAGATTCAGTATAGACATTTACAGAGTTCTGTGCTTCCCAGGCAAAGCTGGGTTGTAACAAAGTGCAAGTCACTGAAACTATCCGTTTTATAAAGTGTCTATTCATTTTATCCAGTGACTATTTAATGCAAAATACAGAAATGGTGTTGGGGTAGGGGTAGGAGCCAGACCTAAGGGCACCCTTCATTGAGTGTAGTACTGAACAAGCTCACTGAACTACATGTCCGCGCTCATTCTGGCCCAACATTTTCACCACTTGGCTGTCCAGTGGACCTGTTAGAACAGAAGTAGTGGAAGGTGCTTTTGCCCCTGCCTAACTTGTGGGGTATGGTACAGGGAAGTGAGATTTCCAGGTTCAAACCCCGTCTGGTTCTCTCACTTCATGGGCAAGTGCCCTAATCCCTAAATTATTAGGTTAAAAGTTCTCCCCCCTTCCCCAGCAGTGTACACAAAATTTAAGTGTCCCAGGCAAAACAGGATTGCCACAGAGATTATAAGCATGCTCAGAAGTACATGTCAAGTCATGCAGCTGGAAACAGCATCTAAAATCTATGTTAAGTGGCACTAATTGCCACTTGCACATCAACTTTTAGACTGCTAAATAGCAATTAGATACCTAAAGACAAAATAGGTTGTGGGCCCAAGTATACATATTACTGGGTGCATCTACACATTCATTAATGTACTTTTGCTACTGCACATTAAACTTGGTACCTCTACTGTGAGATAATAAATGTGCATTAGGCTGCCCTAATGTGCACTAGCTAAAGCATATGCTTTTTTAGTGACACTTAATGTGCAGTAGCCTATTCTTACTGTGTATTAGCATATTAGCATGGTTTTTGACATGACACTTTAATGTGTAGTAAAATAGGCTACTGTGCATTAAAGCACATGTATAGACATCCCCACTGTTTGGACTTTATTCTGTCCACACATAACAAATGTAATATGGTCACTCGCTTTAATTCTGTGATTAATGTCTCTTGATTGCTCAAGCTGAAATCTAATGTGGATTCCCACTGCATTGGATACCGCACTTTAAATTAGGAAATTATATTCTCTAATACATAGAAAGTTTAAGGATGTTTTAACGCTGCCAGCATGAGATTCCAGCATATGTCACTAAGACTGATGTGCCCCATCATACTGCAGCATTTTTTCTCCCAATACAGAATAGATAAGTGATTCAGGAGCAAGTCATGCTCTTCTCCAGTAGGATTTTGTGGTCTATAGCAGACACCAGCTAGTAACCCCTCTTGTGCTTTGTCTGTTGCAGACTGATCATAAGCATTCAGGATCATTTTTTTAAGCTGGCAGTGACTCAGAACTGAGTGATGCCATGTTTTACATGGAGTACCCTCCTTTCTTGATATTTTTTTTTTTTTTCCTTAATAGCTTAGAACCATTGATTTTAATGTTCCAGTCATGTGAATCATCCTACCAGGTTTCAGAAATACTACACTGTTCAAATCAGAATTGCTCAATTATGAGCATCAATCTATTGTTTATGATGCAGGCTGGTAGCATTGGTGTATAGGTGGTTAAAGAGTTTCTTCTCCTCACGTCCTTCGATATCTTGGTTCATTTTGTTCTCAGCATCATGAGTTTGTGCTAAATGAGTGCTCATTTGTTCTCTCTTTTCACCATCCACTTATGTTATTAGTTTAATACTCTCCTGGGAAACCAGCCTTAATGGAAAGGAACTAGACAATTTATCTGCTGCTAACCAGATGCCTGATGAGAGATCAGCTCTGGTAAAATATTCCTATGAAAAAATAATGTTCTTGTGGAAATTTGGACAGCATGTTAGAAAAATTAGATGACAGTTCACAGCATAATAGCATGCTTGTTATATGCTAATTTAATCAACATTTTTTATCATCTCACCTTGGATTTTATCTTGTGGCCATTACTCCATTATCTAAGTGCCTTACAAATGTAATCACGGTCATCACCACAGACTTTTGGATTGAATCCTTTTTGGGAAGGTGAATGATAAAGGGGAAGGAACTGTTTTTGGAGGAAATGTGAAAATAGCTCTGGGAGTTAGGTGATCTGGATCCTATTCTTGGCCCTACCTTTGATTCTGTAACTTGAGCCTAATCTCAGGGGATAAATTTCTTACTGTTCATTAAATACTTTTGGAGCTTTGGATCAAAGGCACTACAGAAGTGCAAAATATTATATTAATAGTAAAATAAACAGCCAGGTTTTACTATCTCTTTCTTTTACCCAGAGAGGGTAAAATGCCTGGGTAAAATATCAGATATTTCAGATGTTAAATGTAGGTGGCACAAGTGAGATTGATTTCAACATTAGGAACTCCACAGAGCTTTAATTTCAGGACTTTTGTTCCCAGGAGAGTATTCTGTTGTAAGAGGCTTAACAATCAGGGTTTGCGCCCTGCGCTAAAGGGACATGGTTGCAGTGGGGTATGCTACAGGAGTCTTACCTAGGCCAGGGATTCAGAAAGTTCAGTCCCCAGCTTCTGCTGTTTCTGCTGCCACAACTGCAGCATTGTCTGCCTGCTCTAGCTGTTGCACTTAGAGCAGTAATGCAGTGTCCGTAGCACCTTGCTGTTGCTGCAAGAGCATTTCTGATGCCCCTCCTAAGTTGGAGCCTGAGGCTGGTGCCTGTCTCATCCACCCCTAGTTATACTACTGCCTGTGAATGTCTCAGCCCTTTAATAACATTATTTTACAGACTCCGTATTAAAAAGGTTAGTGGGATGTGATTTATTATCCCTTTCACATACATGGCTGTGCTGTCGCATCAGTTCTGATGCTTGATGTGATCTAATGTGAAATCCGCAAGTGGCCTGAGTCCATTTCCTACAGCACATATGACCACATTGGTCACCCGCACTGTTGCCTCTAATTGGGATTCTTGTTGCCAGGCTAATCAGACAGGCCAAGGCCTGCCCTGGCATGGAAGGCTATGTTATCTTCTAATCCCTTGAGGATAGGGTTGAGGCACATCACCGGAGATGACTGTTCTCTGCAGAAGGGTGGAACAGCTTGCATAGCTGCCTCTTGAAGTGCTTTTGCCTTTTTAGTGGTGAAACTGAGCCAACTCTGGTCTTGTTCAAATTCTGTTGTTCTGAACTAGACACACACACAAAACATACCCTTCCTGCCCTCTCCGCCCTCCCCACCCCCACCAAGAAAGTAGAAACAAAGAAAAATCTCTTACAAATACCCAAAAGTGAGAGGTCATGACTACACAAAGAAATAGCATACCTATCGGTTTCAGACAGAAAAAGGAATTAATGTTAGTAGGAATGTCTATGCTGGATTTTTTAAATTGGAATGATGTATATAGGTTTGCTTAGCTAATATCATAACACTTTATTCTTTGCTTTCCAGAAAATTGTCCAAGTTACAATGCACATGTTTATCTAGCTTTCCTGAATGTTTTTGACAGCATTCCAAATGGCAGTCTGCCTTTGAAGCTTAAAACATCATGGACCAACACTAGCCTATGGAAAGGATTTTTAAAGCAAGTTGATCAAAAGAGTGGGTTTTACAAAAGGAGTGGGGGGGACCCAGAGGTATCACTGGATAGCTTGCTAACTGCAATTTATTGCTTTTTTTTCAGTATTTGGGTGGGGTATGGGATATTCACTGTTTTTAGATGCTTTATCTTCCTGGTCCACTCAGATGACATAAGCCTGTATTTCTATGCCTAAATAAGCAATGTGATTTTTCAAAGACACTAGACCACAACTCCCACAAAATCAATATGAATGGTGGGCAAAACAAATTTCACTAATGCTTTTTCTGCCACACCTCCCAACATATTTAAAATTATAAGCAAGATGATGCTTTATAAATATAACAGACATTGATACATTTAAATAAATGTTGAGGCACCTGAGTAGTGTGAGTGTGCTATATACTTGTACTTAATAGATTATTCGTATTGCAGACAGTACATTTACATCTTATAATTTACATCTAAACTCTACAATAAGGAAAGTAGCTTAGCAGTTGCCTTTATATACACATATATAACTATTATAATATTCAAAGTTCATTCACTTGCAACTCCAGAAATGTTATATAAGCTATTACCTGCTTACAGTGCCCCTCCACTGTCTATCTTGGACAGACTGGGCAATCTCCACACGACAGAACAAATGAACTCTGCTCTGACATCAACTGTGCAAAGGCAGGCAAGTCTGTGGCAGAAGACAAACCTCCCTGGACACTCCATCACTGACCTGAGCATACCTGTTCTTAGACAGCAAGTGTTTAAATAGTAGTTTGAATGGGAAATTGTCAAACAAGAAATCATGCACAGACTGGATGTATTAAGTATGATTGAAACAGGGACTAAGGATTTTTATCCCATTACCTAGATTGGCTTTTGTGACTCCTTTGTTCGTACAGGTTTATTGCTTGTTTGCTTGCCTCCCCCAGCCCCTCTTCCCTTTTCTTCCCCTCCTCTGTCTTTTGTATTCTAATTTCTGTCTCATATGCTAGGCTTTCAACACATCCTTTCACAGCATCTGATGAGCTTCATCTCAGAAAAGCTTGTGCTAATATATTATACCTACTTTGGTTAGTCTATAAGGTGCAAATGTACCCTGCCTTCAGCTTCTAGATATAATGCCTCAGTGTGTGCTTAAATCTATCAATCTGTTCTTTATAAAGCATTATCTTGCTTTTAGAAATATATGTAGATATATACTAGCCAATTCCCTGTCAAGAATGGGGGGGGCAGGTGGGGACGGAGCCCATGCCACCCCTTCTGCCTCCATCCAGGCCCACTTCCCCTTCCCAACTGCGGCTTGGGGTCTGGGCCCACTCCCTGCTGCAGCAGCAGGGGGAAGGGAGGAGCAGGCCCAGGCTTGATGTTGGGGAGGACCAGGCTTGAGGGTGGGGAGAAGCTGGGTTGCTGTGGCATGGGCCTGGGCCTACCCGGCAGAGGTGCAGGGATGAGAGGAGTGGGGCTGGGGTCGATGCAGGGGATTGGGGATGAGGGAAGAGTGGACCTGGGCCCTGGCTCCGTCTCCTGTGTCCCCACCATCATGGTGGCAGGCTGCCTTCTGTCAGAATGCTTCTTCATGCTCCGATTGGCTGTTTGTCAGCCAATCAGCAGGAATAAAGCAGTAGGGACAGACAGATTTAGGCTTTTATAATATTAGAATATATATCCCTATTTCCGAAAGCAAGATGATGCTTTATAAATAACAGACATTGATGGATTCAAGCACACATGGAAGCATTGTATCTGTAAGTTAAAGGCAGGGTTTGCACCTTATACCGATTTTGGTTAGTCTGTTATGTACATCACAAGCTTTCCTGAGATAAAGCTCATCAGCAATATACATAGGTTGAAGGCAGGTTAGATTTGCACCTTGTATAAAGGGAGGGCGTGTGTGTAAAGTTGAATGTGTTGTAGATCTTTCACATATATTCACATTCACTGCATAAGGAAGGACGAAAGACATTTTCAATCTTCAGCAGTCTTCCTCGAGGAGAGGTGTATGGTGTCCCGCACGATCCGGTTTTTAAAGCGGCTTCACAGGAGTGAGCGGGGACTCTGGAAACACGAGGAGGATATCAGCTAAGGCTGTAGTTCTGCCTACCCGCAGTGCTGCTGTCTGGGCTTCGCCGGAGAGGTCGGTTGTTTATCTTCCCTCTTCCCGCCGCCCTGGAGGAGCGGTGCGGGCCCCTTCCCCGCTACCTTCCTGAGGGGGCAAAGGCCAGCGCGGCCGGAGGCCGGGACCTGCGCGCTGCCGGGCGCGGCCCCGCTGCCGGGGGAGCCCGCGGGCCTGGGGCGAGCGGGACGCGGAGAGCCAGGCGGCCCGGCCCTTGCATGTGGGTCTCGCCCTGCCAACTTGCTGCTCGCTCGCACTCGCACAGCCCCGGGGGGCACCGGGGAAGCCATGTGGCTGCGGTAGCTGCTGCGCGGGCGCGGAGGAGGAGGCGGCCCCCGACTTCGTCTGCTCGGACCTTTCCCCTCGGAGAAGCGCTGTTGGCCGCCGAGAGCGAGCGGGGCTCTCCCAGGGCTGCGGCGGCAAGAGGGAACCGCTGCCCCCGCGCCCGCCTCCTGCCAGGTGAGACCCGCAGCTGCGGCGCCCTCCTCCGGCCCGCGGGGCGGGCGGGACCCGCGCCCCGCACTCCGTGCTCCTCCGCCCCCGCTTCGGCTCTGTCTCCTCCTCGCTCTCGACGTCTGGTTCCCTTCTTCTGTCCGTACCTGCCTCTCTCTCGATCTCTAGCTCCTCTCTCGATCTCTGGATCTGTTTCTCTCTTTCTATGTATAATACCTCTCTCTCTATATATATATAAGACCTCTGTCTCTGTGTCTATATAGCTGTATCTATAGACACACCTCTCTCTCTCTCCTCTCTCTGTACAAGTGGTTTTCAGCACTTTTTCATTTGCGGACCCCTTTGGACATGTGGAATGGAGGTGCGGACCACTTTGAATTGTAAGTGCGCGTGTTCGCTGCTTTTCATTAATCATAGCCATCTTTCGCAGGCTCCTTAGACCTAGTCTGCGGACTGCCAGGGGTCCACGGACCACAGGTTGAAAACCGCTGCTCTGGATTTATCTCTCTCTCTATCAGACAGAGACCCAGCTAGTCAAAGCCTTGGCTGGGATGATCTAGTTGGGGCTGGTCCCGCTTTGAGCAGGGGGTTGGACTAGAAGTGACATCCTGAGGTCCCAACCAACCCTCATTTGCTGGAATTCTGTATCTCTAACTCTAGATATCTCTATCTCTGTTTATCTGTGTCTATATATCCATTTCCATATCTGATCTAGATCTAGCTAGTATCTCTCTACTTCGGTTAAACTGTCAAGTGCAAATCTCACCTGCTTCTCACAGAATGTGGCCCAAGGACTGTCACTAACCCTGCAAACCTTAATTTGCTCACAGTAAGGACAGGTTTGTTTTTACGGACCTAAATGTTCAGAGGAAAAATTTTGCTGATGTTTGGATGCATTTAAGGCAAGTTGCTGTCAACTCATTGTTACTAAAGCTTTTTCATAGGTTCACATCTAATTTCTTCCCTTGCTGCCACTAAAATATTACAAAGCACTTTTCTCCCTCTCTCTCTCTCAAACCATAATTAATCCTACTAACACTCCAAGCAGCACTTTTTTTCACGCATCTAGACTGTCATGCTTGCAAGTACAGAAGTTCCGGAGTGTAAAGAAAATTATTTGAATGTAGTTATTTTTGTTCAAAATGTTTTAAAGTAGCAGCCTAAACAAAAGAATTTGGAGCTTGACTGTGATTTATTCAAACTCGTTCCAAGTTCTGCACACCCCCACATCTCCATGCAGCAAACAATGGGATCTGCCTTTATTATCACACAAAGCATTGAACCTTTACAAGAAAATGTATTTTGAGAAGTGCTCTGGTACCTAAATGTTTAATTACTGGGTGGCTTCTATAAAGGTTAAGAAACATAAAAAAAGTTCACATGGAAACGAAGACAAAAAAATTCTGATTTGTAGGTTGACTTGTGTGATTTTACTTAAACAAAAGAAGCCTTTGTTTAAAGCTATAGAACAGGAACTCAGGAGGTTTGGGTTCCATGTTCAGTACTGTCAGAGGTTTCCTCTGAAACATTGGGTAGGTCAGTATGTCCAGATCCTCAAAAGTATTTAAGCATCTAACTCCTTTGTAGGTGCTTAAATACCTCCTGTTCACATTGTTTCCATATAAAATGCTCAGGTTCTCTAAAGAGGTGGCCAGCAACCTCCAGCCCTAGAGCTCTTGTTTTAAGCGTGTATATAGTTGAGATGTGACAAGACATAGAAAATGGACAGAAATTCACATATAAAATGAAATAGGAAACATAGGGGTCATCCTTTTTAGGTCTCTTTAGGTGTTTGATTTCAATGGGAATTAGATGCCTAAAAAATTTAGGAACTGGACCCAAGTCTCTTGACTTTGGTTCTCCATCTTTAAAACAGACATTCTTTGTGAGAGCAGTATGAGGATAAGTTCATTTATCTTTGAGGGATGCTGAGATATTTCAGTGACTGGAACCATGTAAGTGCCTAGACAGGAGTTAAAGTAGGCGTATCATATAAACATATTGTGTGTTTATATCTACTGGCTACTCCAGGTCTTTGTTTCTCTCCGTCCCCAGAGTATCAGACTGCTTGCTTGCAGGACTGCTCTTAAGTATAATTTGACAGGTTTGGCTTTTCTTATCTGTTTGCAAAGGCCATTTATATTTCTAATTTTAAAGAATATAAGATGGTGGATAATGGTATAAATATTCTATTGGCATGGGTTTGGAGAAAGTTGTACAAGGAGCATTAATAACAGTTCTGTACCCCCTTTATGGTGTTTTGCTGGTTGCCTTTATCAGAATTTGAGGGGGGGGGTTAGTTTAAAATGGTTTTTCGCACAATTGTTTTCTATCCCTATGCCTGTAATTTTTCTCTGTGCTCTTTTAGCTGTTTGTTGTATTCATCCATTGTATATTAGACTTTGTACTCTGTGGGGCAGGGATTATCTTGCCCAACACAGTAAAGCCCCAATCCATGTCAGAGATCCTTAAGGTGATAGTGCAGTACAAGTGGAATACTTTATTAAAATCAATTCAAATAACCTTAGCCAGACAAAACTTTGGGTGGGATGATCTAGTTGAGGATGGTCCTGCTTTGAGCAGGGGGTTGGACTAGATGACCTCCTGAGGTCCCTTCCAGCCCTAATTTTTTATGATTCTATGATCTGTTAAATAGAAGAGTCAGGGATGCATCCTCTGACAGCCCTAAACCAATGACGGTTGATGCCAGGGAAGATATGGTAGGTGTTGAATGACTTTAGATATACCCCATTCCTATATTCTTCTTATAAAAAATATTTTTGTTGGTTTATTATTAATTTAAATTTATACACCTCCCTTACCAGCAAAGGCTTACGGCAGCTTGCAGTGACAGACTCAAATAACTTATAAAACAGGGGAATGACAAGACCATAAAACAATTTACAAGGCAACTGGAGTATCAGTATAAAAACAGAAACCTCCTAAACAATACTGCATTCCAACTGTCTTTGCTAAACACCTGGTAAACCCTGGATACCAAGATAGATGGACCATTGATCTGATCCAGGATGGCATTTCTTATATTAATATAATACAGACATTCAGAATGAATAACATCAATATAATAAATTTTAGATTATTTCTGACTGGACTGGAAGTCCAGTCTCACCAGTCACTAGTTTAGGTAGAGAGATAAAAAAATCATATATAATATACGGTCACTGGAAAGCCTAGAAATCAATTTTTCTGTTCTCTTCAGATGGTTCTAACACTGACACTTGTAGGTACTTCAGACTCTGAACCAAATATTTGACTGTAAAGTTCATTTGACCTCAGTTATATCTATATATCCTATACAAAGACATCATTAATGAGTGGAGTCCAGGATGAATTAAATTGCGCACATAGATTTTTAAAGGGGCAAGGAAAGAATTCTATATCCTTTGCCACTAAGGGTGACCTAATGCATTCAATTTTTCACATCAGTTTATTTATTATTGCTAGGGTGTTCTCCCAAATCTTCTGATATTTACTAAATTCATAATTCATTCTACATAACAGTTCTTCAGAGGAAGTCTCATCCATGTATACATTCTAAACTTGAGATCCCAGGGCCACCAACTGCTCAGCAGTTACTCTGAGAAGTTGAACATCTCTTTTACCCTGATGTCAACAGGAGCTGAAGGAGCTTGGCTCTTTGTAAGATGGGAATTCAGTTGTTTGTGGAAGCAGATTTTAACGTCTTTTGAATAATTGCTTACAAAGTGTCTGGTGCCATCAGTGCCTTTCTATAATAAAGGTGAGACTCCTAATCTCAATAAAGTGCTGCATAGTAACCTTATAAAATTGTCATACAACCTACAGTGACCACTTTGGACTCAGATGTGATAAACATCTGAAGTGCTCCATTTATAATAAAGAGCAGGAAGACTATATTAGAAAATCTGAATTTCCTAGCAGGTGTTAGTCCTTTGGAACTGGCGAATCTTAAAGTGTATTTAAAAATCATGAAGCTCCTCTCTGGAAATAAAGATAGTACATACTTAACACTACAAGAATTTTACAAATATAATTTTCTTTTTACTGCTCATGCTGTTTGATTACTGCTTTACATTCTTGTCAGTTTGAATGATAAGAAGAAACTAGTCAGTTTCACCTTTTTGCTTGTTGAGTTTCTAATCAATGTCAGTTTTAGATTCTCGCACATTAGAAAGATTGTAACCAATGATTAGGTTACAAACACTGGGGGAAAATGTTTATATTAATAAACAGAATACAGACACTGTTTTCCTTAGGATACTTTTGTTGTGTATATGTGTCTTATTTTATATAAAACTTTACTTTTTAAAAATACTGTGTTTTTTTTCTGGCAGTGCCTTTAAAATCTGGTGAGTCTTCTGGGTTATAGGGGAATAGCTGGGTACATTTGAGGGTACATGAAGGAAATGCCATGAAGGAAAGTTCCAGTCATGACTCCTGAGAGCAGCCAGTCCATATTTGACTCAAATCACTTGCTCTTCCTAGGAATCCTTTAAACCTTTAATCCTGCAGGCCCAACATGCAGTTCTTCCTGCTGCTGCTACGTGTTCCCACCCTGATCCTGAGGCCAAGAAACTGCTGAGAGTGTAGGAGGCCCTGGCAGTATCAGCAGTGAATCTGAGCAAAAACGTAGGAACGGATGAATGGTTGGCTCAGGTAAGATTGAATAGTGAGAACAGGCCTCTTTACCCTGTACAGAAGAGGCTGTACAGCAAAAGAAGCAAAGGGATCTACCAGGGAACTTAGAGAGGGGAGAAGATGAAAGCAGGACAGTTCAGTACTTGCTGTTGGAAAAACCAGCTGTTCCCCTTCATGCTACAGTGAGTCAAGATCATGAGGGTGGTAGGGTTTTAAGTCCAGTTTATTTTATAACCTTTCCAAATGAAATGAATTGTACTTATTACATATCCAGTAAATTGTTGACAACCCTTTCTTAAAGGAAAGCTTATTATGAAGTTCTCTTATATGGGACCTTTTATTATGCTGCAAATATAGATTTGCAGCATAATATAATGTTTCAGCTAGGGTACCAAGTAATGAACAGTTCATTTATCTCTGTACCATTACTTTGTCATAATGTCTGCTGTCTCTGCCTTTAGGCTGGCTCTTGCATTTTTGGCTGTAGCAATAAAAACCCATCCAGAAATGAAAGGAATCCATCAGATCTGTTCTTATAAAAGCAGTAGAGTCAGCAGCTTGATCACAAAGCAAGCATCTGTGCATCTAAGGATGCAGGAAAATCCAGAGACATCATTTAAATAGGTGAAAACAGAATATATCCCATTCAGTAGCTTCTATTTTAGAAATCTGTGTGATTTAGATACACCAGCCTGTTATTTATTTATATGTAGCTCTAGAAACTTACACTATACAAACAATTATTTAGGGTTCTTGCATGGCTCCCGTTTAATGTCTGAGCATCTCTTGATCTGTAACAGGTTTCATCCTCACAACGTCATTCTGAGAAATGGTATTGACCAGGAAGGAACTGAAGCATAACAGAGTTAAATGACTTGCCCAAGATCACACAAGGCAGTGACAGAGCAAGGGCTTAAAGTTATTTCTTCACTGTCGTAGCAAACATAAGCTATCTTTTTTCATTTTTTCATCCTTTGATGGCAGGTCCCCCACCTTACTTATCATCTTCTATTCAGAATTGAGTAGTGGCTCCCAGGTCCAATGAGCCCAGGATACCAGCTTCCAACTCCCTCTTGAAAATAAATAAATAAATACCCTCATGCTTTCTTCTTTGCTACCCCTCACACACAGGAGGAACTCCCTGTAAAGAGCTGCAAAGTCATCTCATTATTCTTCAGATTTCACCTTTTAACTCCTTCAGTCTGGTGCTTACAAAAATAACCTGGTTGGACTTGTGCTCATGATGTGCAGAGACCACTGCCTATCATGCTGAGTGATATTCTCTTTTCTGTTTGCATCCATCTGTTGTTTTTGGTCTGATACTCAGATTGTAAATTGTGAGATAGGGACTGTCTTTTTATTCTGTGTTTATATGGCATCTGGCACAATGAGGTCTTGGTCCCTGTCTAGAGCACTCATTACAGTAATGAAAATCCTAATAATAATAAAAGCCAAATGCCCCAAATGCTTGGTTAGTAGCATCACCACCAGACCATTCTATTATGGTCCTGTGATCAGGGCTGTCATGAGTATGATATATTGTAATCAGTATGATGTAAAGATCTGAATAGAATAGAAAATGTGTAAGCTGTTTTCCTTGCCTTAAAAAGCTCCCAAATAGGCAAGGCCTGGGCAACAATGATAAGGTAAAATGAGAAAGTGAGGGGAGAAAGAGAAGGGAGAGGAGGAAATGCAGTTAGATGTTTGAGGAGGCATAAGATTGAAACAGGCTCAGTGTGAGGCTGGAAGTCTTGAGTAGGCCTGTGCGGAGCAGCAAGTATTTGCTTCGGATTAAGATTCAGCTGATTCAGAGGGACAGTGATTCAATTCAGTGATTCAAATCACTGTCCTGATTCGATTCAGATCTGGAGATTTGACGCTGATCTGGAGATTCAGCCATAGATTATACAGGCAGCAGTCCTGAGGAGCTGGACACAGCTGCCTCCAGCTGGTAAATCTGTTGTGGTGGGAGGGGAAGGGAGGGGGCAGATCAATTTCCCTACGGTGAGGGAGGAATTGGGGCTGGGGCTGAGACAAGCTGCCCAGCTGGGGTAGGGGGAGTGCGTGACTCGGGGAGGGGGGCTCCTGCCACTGCATGGTGCTGGTCCGGGAGCTGCTCTTCCAGGGCAGGCTGAGCAGGGCTGCACTCCGGACAGGCGGCAGAAGGCACTGGGAAAGGGAGCTATGCCCTCCTGCTGCTCGCCCAGCCTTTGTGGGGAGGCACAGGACAGGGCCGCTGTGCTGTCTCGGACAAGTGGTGCGCAGCAGCGGAAGCCGCTTGAGCCTCCTGGACATGCCACAGCTTCTCCCCAACCTGCCCCAGCTGAGCAAGCAGCGGCAGGGCATAGGGATGGGTGCGTGCACCTGGATCAGAGCAGGGCCAGCAGCAGGGGCTATGGGGAATCTTACAGCGGCTGCAGCTTCTCCCATAGTCCCTGCTCCACTGTGCTCTGCAGGGTGGGTGCTGTGGTCAGGGCTAGCTGCCTGGAGCACAGCCCTGGTGCCACCCGCCCCGCAGACCACAGTCTGGCGGTGGGCAGCTGGGGCTAGCCTCCCGGAGCACAGTCCGGCCCAGCCCACCCAATATAGATCTGGGAGCACATGCCCACTTCCATGCCCTCCCAGACAGGCGGTGACAGCTGCCAGAGGAGCCACCAGAAGAGCAGCTCCCGGACCAGCAGCATGTGGCGGCACACAGTGGCGGAAGCCCCACTCCCTGAGTCCCCTGACTTCCCAGCCCCAGCTGGGCAGCTTGTCCAAGCCCCAGTCCTTCCCTCACTTTGTGGGCATTGATCTTCCCTCTTCCCTTCGCCCACCACAACAGACTTACTAGCTGGAGGCAGCTGTGTCCAGAGTCATCGAGGACTGCTGCCTGTATAGTCTGTGGTCAAACCTCCGGATCTGGATCAGCTGAATCAAATCGGGACAGTGATTCTAATCACCAAATCAAATCACTGTCCCTCCAAATCGGCCAAATCCAAATCTGAAGCAAATACTTGCTGCTTCACACAGGGCTAGTAGCATCAAGATATACCAACCAGTTTTAAGTGAGTTGGCCAATGTACCAGTAGTAGCACAGACCTATTAAGGAAAAATCAGCTCTTGTTGAGTTTCATCCTACTATAGTTAAACTGGTGCCAGTACTGGAGCTAGTTAGTTGAAAGCTCGCTCAGGTGCATCTGTACTCCCCTGCTGTTTGCATTGCAGACATGCCCCTAGTCTTTTCTATGGAGTGCTAGATAGCACAGTGCTAAACATGCTGACACTTGATCTATATTAGCACTTCCAGGAGGTGGGCTGAATTGATGCTAGACCAGAAGTATAAGCACTGCTAAAAATTCTTAGTGAAAGCACAGCCTAAGAGACTTGAGAATCTTTAAGGTGATGATTTTATCAGGAGAATTTTGAATGATGCTAAGGAAAGGGCGGGGGGAAAGAAGAAAGCCAAGGAGTAGAAGGTTCCAGCTTTTCTTAACTATTGGTATTTTGGAAGCTGCTAAAGCCCAGCTAATACTGGGGCTCCATTGTGCTAGCCCTCTGCATATGCCTAATAGGAGAGAGAAGGGTACATAATCTAACTAGATAAAAAGTGGGATGGAATCAGAGGCACAGGCTGAGGAAGTGATTTACCCAGCATCATGCATCAGGCCAATGGCAGAAACAGAAGGCCCCAAGTCTTTTATGCATCACTTCAGTGCTCTCTCTAGATGGCCAAGCCTGTTTTCCATTTGTCAAGACAACATATGCAAATGAAAACAGATAACACATAGGACAAGGCAATTCCTTCTGTCAGTCTCTTCCTTTTTTTTCCCCCTTCAATACATCCTTCCCTCCATGCCTTTTATTTTTCCTTCATACAACAGATAGTGCATTATATAGAGATGGGGACCTTTCATTCCACCTGCCAGTTCATACACAGATGCATAAAGGTTGTTTAAAAAAAAGTTTTAATATTTGATGTCATGAAAATTAGAGCTGGAGAAGATCCATGAAGCCATCCAGTCCATCACAGTACCAATGCATGATTGTTTCCTAGAGACTGTTTTTTGGT
>NW_017729032.1:61223407-61288127 GCF_001723915.1 Gavialis gangeticus | reverse complement strand
CAAGATGTTCCTTCACGAGGTCAGCATTAGTGGAGGGCAGGGGATCTCCCTCACCCGGACCTCCCTGTCCCATAGTGGGCATGGGTGTCCCATGGGACTGATGAAAGACCAACGCAAAGTACCCATTTAATAGGTTGGCTTTTTCCTGGGCGTCAGTTGTCAGTTGCCCCTTCTGGTTCAGCAGGGGTCCAATGTTGCCCTTGCTTTTCCTCCAGCTCCCCACATATCTGAAAAAGGACTTTTTATTGTCCTTGATGCTCGAAGCTAGTTGGAGTTCAGCTGCAGCCTTGGCTTTCCTGGTTTGGTCCCTGCAGGACTGGACCAGTGCAGAATAATCCTCCTTGGAGATGAATCCCATCCTCCATCCTTTGTAGGCCTTTCTTTTTGGCCTCAGGAGGTCTGCTAGATCCCTGGAGAGCCAGGGGGGCTGCTGTGCCCTCTTGCTGCCTTTCCTCTGAGATGGAATAGACTTAGCTTGTGCTTTTGTTTTGTTTTGTTTAGGCTAATTTTAGGTTTATCAAATAGCTTCCCCATCTACCCTTGGGAGGCTGCTCCATAGACCTGTACATCTTCTATTAGAAAGGGTTTTTTTATACTAAGCCTATTTTTTTTTTTTAGCATTAACACATTGATTCTTTCATTTCATTACTTTTTTAGTATCATCTTAACTAATTATAGGAACAAAAGGAATTCCTATTTGGACCAGTAGCCCCTCTGTTTGGCATCTTCTCTGCAGTGATGGCCAGTGCCTTTTGTTATGAGGAAAAGTGCAAGAATATCCAGAATAGGCAAAGATGGAATGGCCTACCCATGGGAAAAGTTGATTTCTAAACATTATCAGTTTTCTTATCTTGAGGTATAAGTTTTACGTCCCTATAATTTGCATCCTACCTAATGTAACTGTAGTTTTCATTTTCTATCTCAGTGTCTAATCCGTTTTGGAAGCTCACCAAGCTCTTGATCTCAGTGCTGATTATACCCTGCAGGTATGCGTGGCTTATTATTCTTTTTCCCTTTATCAATTGTGTAGCCAAGCTGTACCTGAAACTTTTAATTTTTATTTATTTATTTAGAAATTAATCACTCCAGTTATTTATGTGAGAGGCAAGGATTTTCTGGCAATCCTTTTTATCTAACCAACTGTAGATGAGAGAGATGTTAGACAAGTTTTTGGCACAAAGTGCCCTTCCTCAGATCTGGGCCTGGACCTGGACCATCCCAGCTACAGTAACACTCCAGCACTGTTCTAGCCATTTAATCACTTGGTCTTATATGAAAGAAAAGTGTTAATGGCAAGACAATTTGGAAGAGGGAGAGACATGAAGATAAAAAAGAAATCAAGACAGTAAAATACTTTATAGTGATATTACATATGCATTTGATATATAACAGTCTCATCAAATGTTGAATGAAATCATTATTTTTATGATTACAAACAACTTTATTTATTTATTAGAGTTATATAACACTCTATCCTTATGTGATCTGTGAAATGACTGGGAGACCTGAAACAATGCCATTGTTGCATTGCCTCTATCCATCTCTGTGTTGTAGCTACTGGTTGCTGCTCACCTTTAAAATGAGAAGTGTAAGCTTTGCTGGGCAAGAGCTTTTTTGCATGGTATCTAGCAAAGCAGGACCCCAGGTCTTAGAAAATACAAATAATAATAATTACTGTCTGTTGATAATAGTGCCATATGTAACTGTCTTCTCTTTTGGGTTCTTTCTAACTTTGTGTGATAGCACCTGCAACAATTTGTTTGAAAAACACAGTGCTCATATACTAGCTTGTGTTTAATTGTGTGGTTAATTTGTTTGAGGCACTTTAAAGAAGGTTCCCCATTATTCTAGTTCATGGAAATGGATAGAAATTGGGATGGGGAAATTGCTCTGTAGGGCAAACTGAAAAATATGGCCCCTCTTTTTGTTGCCTCTATTGATTGCAGGTGCGACTGACGGAATTTATTCTTTAAAATTATCTGATATCACCAAAGAAAACAGGGGGGAAATTACTGGAACTGGAACTTTCCCAGGACAACCAATATGATGTGTAGCAAAGAGTAGATCAAATGAGCTTATTAAATATATTAATTCAGCTGAAGTAATAGGCAATTTAAGAATCAATAGGACAGGTTTGTATTGAGTCATTTTCACACTGAAAGTTCTTTTAAAAGCAGTTAATGGTAACAATATTTCTATACCTGCATTATAAGCAATACCAGGTAATTCATCCTTCAGCATCTGTTTAAGCAGAAGTGCAGGGCATGAGAGATTTTTGGTGTTTAAATATGTTTTTATTTTTTTAAAACTGGTATATGAGACACTTTGCTATTTTGCTGTAGTGAATCCAGATCCTCATATAAAAATAGACTGCAGCAGCTATTACAGTGAGGTTGACACCCAGGCTTCAACAGGTTGGTTGGAAATGTGAAGTCATAGAAGCTATCTCTCTGTGCTGCTAGAGGAGCTGGAACTTTACTATATGATGAATTGTGGCTGTGTATGTCTCAGTGCACCGGGGTGTTGGACTGGATTATAAAGCAGATTAAAAAAATAAATACCGATAACATTAAATGAGATTAATTATCTGACAGATACATATTTGACTGATTTTTTTTTCAGTGGGCCTTTCTCTTCTTTTGTCTTTCTGACACAAGTTCAGCAGGGCTGTAATTTTTTAAAGTTTTAACTTTCAGGTGTTCTTGAACAAAGTGCGTGTGTTTCGGAGGTGGAGAAGGACATGAGGAGTCAAAGGATCTGGGATCCCACCGATCAGAATGAAACAGATGTTGAAAGATTTTTCAAATCTATTGTTAGTTATGCTCTGGGATTATGGTGAGTATTTTGACCATAAAGAGAATACTGTAGATATTAAATGGAATCAGAAGAGCACAGAAATCTGGGATTGGTGAAAGCTGTTGCTGGGAATGACGACTTGCATTTGTATCAGAGTAGAAGGGGCCCCACAACTGATGCAGAATTGAATATGAAATGGAATAAACTGGGCAGATTTCTTTGGGTATCTCAGCCAAGAACTGGCTGGGTTACCAGTAACTAACTGAACTCTATTCTGGCCTAAAGTTTGCACATTTCAGTAATGTGTGAATAAGGATACAATTTTTTAACTGCCTAAGGACTTGTCTACATGTGGTTGTTTATGGGCAGTAGATTAGTGTGAATTTACAGCACACTAACTACATAGGTGGGCATTTTTATTGTGCACTCACTGAGAGAGAGCTTACTTCACTTTGTAAGCAAGGTCCACTTTGCAAACTGCCTCACAGAAGGACGTTTCTAGTGCACGCTAAGGGAGTTCACACAGGGAATCAGCATCAAGTACCTTGTGTTGTTTGAAGTCATACTGTAGCTTACTGCATATTAATTCCCCATCTGCACAAGCCCAGAGGTGAAGGCGACTTACTCCACTTTTGAAAAGGGAGTAAGCTGCCTTGCACTTGGACTCAAATCCCATTTTCCAAAACTGATTTAAGCATCTTGGAACTTAAATACCATTGACTTTGAGAGACTTAAGCTCTTAAGTGCCTAAATCACTTTATGAAAACAGAATTCAAGCTCCTAAGTCATTCAGATACATTTTAAAAACTTTATCTCTAACATATAAATTGAGTGATGCAGTAAATTTTGAAGGCTGTGCAAGAGGACTAAGCTAGATGTTGTTTAACTATTGTGCATGGTCCTGCAAAATCCGAAGTCTCATATTTACCTGTGTCTGTGGATGGGATATAGCTGTTCATTCCTTTGGGATATGAAAACTTCATATGAAGGAGAGAACTGGCCCTAGTAATGTAAGGGATTTGCTCTTGCAATATGCATGTAAAAATTTGATTACAGATTTTTAGACTGGACATGCCCAACTACTTCCACTGATATCTTTTTCTCTTCTGAGCACTATTGAAAGATCTGGAGAAGGGATGTAAAAATGTAGAACTGTAACATGCTGCAGTGATGTTTAGGTGCAGTGGAGAAAGATGTTAGTGATGCTATATAACTTTAAACTTCTACTGTCACATTAATCAGCCAAATATAACTAGAAAAATTAACAAAGGGTCAAGTGAAGGTTACAGTGAAGATAAATGTTTAACTCAAATTTGGGCGGAGATAAATTATTATATTGGCACTTCTTAAGAGGACAGTTTTGCATACAGACATTACTATTTAAACTCAAAAAGGTAGAAGCTCCCAATGATTCCTATAGTTTATGGCTAGGAATGTTAAATCACATCTGAATATTTTTAGCACCTAAGCTTCTGTACTGACAATATTTCCAGTATCAAGAATACTTCATGTTCCAGAAAATAGTTTCCAAGCAATTTTGTATATATACAACTTTGGTTTATGGTCATTCATATAGAATAATACCCCAGTATAAACAAGTATTTTCACTTTTAAAGAGTTAAAGGCTCTGCCTTTTGATTTGCAAGAATGAATTCTTCGAGTGACCACACTGGTAGGGTGCAGCCAGATCCATTCAGTAGCAGACCATTGTAATGACAAAAAAAATATATCTACAGATGAATTGAAAGGAGCCCGAGGCAGGCTGTCCAGACAATGGGGACCAGATTCCAGCTGGTGATAACCTAACATGCATGACAGTAAGCATACACAGGGGAAGCTGGCTGCTCCTATTCTGTGCCCGCCAGTGTGTCATGAAGTGGCAACTCTTTGGGTAGTCTATAGCTAGAATATTTCTGCACTAATACAAATGGAAGGGAAGGAAACTCTTACTAGGCTAGTCTCAGCAAAAGCATGCCAGCATAAAGATGGCTTATTCTTCTGTGCCTGTTTTCCACGCCTTATCATACCCTAAAGTCAATGGCAGCTTCATGACTAAAACCCACACCATGCTTTTATTTTCTAGGCTGTCTAATTTTTTTAAAACTCTTTTGATGTGAACTGCAAGGTCATGTCTACATTTTAAACTTACCATGTGCAGTTGTGGTGCCCTCAAGGCATTTAGGAAGGGAAGCCTAATTAATACTGCTTGAGTGACAGTGTCATTTAGCCTGTCCCTGCTGATTCACTTACCCTCAGTGCTGCATAGATACAGCTTCCAGGCTAGTGGATCAGCACAGTCTGCTTGCAGGTGCTGCTGTTGGGTATTGTAAATTTGCAATGCAGATGTAGCCTTATGGTACCATGGAGTCCAAATCAAAAAAGTAAACAGAAATCAGGACAGTGTCATCAAAGGGACAGGTAGCATGTGTATAATTAAAGTTGCTTGGCACTTACCATTATAATATCCTGTTCTGAACTATTTGCATCTTTGTCAAATTTTAACCTGTTCTGGCTCAATTTGTTTCCATATGGGTGTCTGTCTCAGGTGTATTTAAACATTTCAGTTAAGTATTTTAGACATTTCTAAGAATCAGATTGGGGGCAATAATTGTTTTACGTATGTTCAAAACTGTTACAAACATTTCACTGAGAAACATTTCCACTTACAATGATCATGCTTCATCCCCACATAGCTACCACATTAACTGGACTGGACTGAATATGCTCAAACCCAGGGAGCCATGTTGGGTTATCACAGCTAAGGTTATCACAGCCCTGGAAAGCTTGCAATTCAGTGAGCACCATCTCTCCTGTCTACAGAATGAAGCAGGGCAATATGGAAAAATATATTTAAGTAATATAAAGACTGGATCATAATGTATAAATACAAGGGGACCAAATTAAGATTACACAAACATTTTCGAACTTTTGAGGGTCTGATTGCAGCCTCTTAGTTCTAACAACATCATTTTCTTGGGTTTAATATATATCATACACAAACATGCAGCAGATTTAGCAAGTACAAGCCACTATCAACTTATAAGCAGTGCTTTAGGAACTCATAACATCTTATAGATATCAATGGATGAAGTCTCCCAGCATCTCTCTGAAGTGGAGAAGTGCTGTTTCTATTGTGCTGATAACTTTTCTCTGCCTAAGATTGTTAAGTGATTGCCATGTGTCCAAGGTTACACAAAATAACTGTACCGGGGTGGAAACAGGCATATGATCTCTGTGTAATCATGTGCTTTAAATACTGTTTCACCCCACCAGCTGAAACATGTTTCATGTTTATTTAATTAACTGCACAAGTATGGTCAGGCCACAAACAGATTTAAAGTGAAACTGAACAGTTTACAATGAAATGATGTAACTTAGGCATGTTATACCACATCTGAGACAGGAAAAGTGTTGTTGATCCCAACACATTTATTTTAATCTCTTTTATTCCTTGATTGTCTACTGCAAATGAGTAAAATTAAATATTCATAAAGCAGCAGCAACTAGAGACTTCAGAAAGGATTGCACAGTTTTGCTTTTTTATTTAACTTGGCATTTTCTATACTTATGCCATCAGAAATTACATGTCTAACTTTTTGCCAAATTATCAAGTGTAACAGCAGTTGGTTATTGTGAAGGTGGAGAAGATCTGAATTTTGAAAAGAAGGAAATTGATAGTTCAGAAGCAGAGCCCTAAGACCCTAGCAAGTGAAGGCAGTTTGAAGTTGAGAGCTACATAAGCCATTACCTCTGATATCTGAATTTTCTATGGATATTTTTTTGAGCAGGATCCTGTAAGTAGGTTTAGAAAAGTGACGGTTATTCTTACAAAGCAGCAGTTTCCAGCTGTGTCAGACATCACCATTGGGTTTGGGGGATTGGGATTCTATGCTGTTTCCACTCGGTTGTGCATGCTGCTCCTTCAAGGAGACTTGAGTTGTGGCAAACCCAATCTGGCCTGACTGGGAAGTAATGAGTTCAAATTTTTACAGCCAAGCTCTTATTCTTATAGATTGATCCAATTGCTTTGAAAAAGTTCAGAACCACCTGACTGTTATATGTGTTTCTTTTATGATGCAGTGGGTATGATTCACTTCTTCATTTACTTATTAACAGTGTTGTGAAATTGTTTCCTTTCAGTCCTCTGTGAAGTGGAGTGTCTCCTCTTGGAGCGACCAGGTCACATAGCCTTAAGCAACGACACAGTGTCCGTTGAATTTCAGTACCACGACAATGGTAATATGACAGCAAAGAATGTATTCATCCTATTGTTGGATGCCACTGACCAGACTATTGCGAAAAAACAGCTTCCAGCTCACCAGTCACAGGGGATGGTAGCATTTGAGTGTTTTCATTTCAAGAGTGCTGGGAATTATCAGGTCAGAATGACCTCTGAGACTGATAATGGAACTGATGTACGGTGGAGTGGAGGAACTGCACTCCTAAGTGTAGAGTGGCCTGTATTTCACATAGACTTGAACAGGACATCCAATGGGCCTGGGAGCTCCTTTCAGGTTGGACTCTTCACTAATGAACAGTTGTGTGCTATGAATAAGACAGCGTTTTTACTACAGGTGATATTCACCAGCAACCTCTATGAACTGGGAAGATTAAGTACTGAGGAGGCACTGGGGATGAGAACTAGTAAAATGATCTTTCTTGCGAGGTCCCAGTGGGTGGAGTTTGATTGCCTACTTACTGGCCAAGAAGCATATGTCACTGTGTTACTGAAATCAGTAGAGACTGGTTCAGTTATCACCTCAACTGGACCTGTAGACCTTGCCCACAAATTTGGATACCAGTTGGTCATGGCACCAGAAGTGCTGTGCAAGTCTTCAGTTCAGGTGTTTGTAGTCTCCCCTCCATGCATTTCCATCAGCGGGAAGATGGCTGTCTATAAGGATGCTCTCAGGCATCCTGGAGAGAGACCAGCTTGGCTGGAAGAAAACATTCTGAATCCAGGGAACAACAGAACCGAATTTAACTGTACTTTGTTTGACATGGGAAAAAACAAATACTGTTTTGACTTTTTTAACTTTTCAAGCCGAAGCCACTTCTTTCCAAGAGTCACAGAATGTACGGTGATCCAGAGGAACATGGGTTTGTACTGATATTTTTCATCTTTAACTAGAAATGCTGCACTAGAAATGATGATAACTTGGACTGACAATGCTGCCATTTATGGAAGAAGGATTCACACATCTAGGAAGAGGGAGACCTGGGTTCTAGGTCCATCACTGTCTGAGTAGGTTCAGATGGTGAACAACCTCCTAGGAGTCTTCCTGAACCACCATGGGCTATGGTGGGTGGAACCACTGCACATCCCTCCTGCCAAAGCTATGCCCTTCTGCAGAAACGAATGGTTTATTGCATTCAGAGACAGGGAGCAGAACTGTTGGCGAGTAATTAGACCACTGCCCTGGAAGGGGAGGGGATCTCTGTGTCCTGGCCCCTGCTCCCAGGACTGCTTCTGCATTGTCCATTACATAAAATGTATGAGCAGCCACTGGAGCATGGACCATAATCCAAGACTGTCCTCCTGTGGGGAGCCATTCTGCTAATCTGCACAGTCCTTTTTCCACTTGCCTGCTCACTCTGATCACATGAATCTTGAATTAATTTCTGCACAGTCTCCCAGCTTATCAGGAGGGATGGGGTTGCCCTGCCCAGAAGAGCCCATAGCCTGAAAATTAGGGTGTATTGGGTGATATGGGTTTGAACCTACTCAGCTGGAAGAGAGAACTGAATGAGCCTTCCTCTCCCCCCACCTCCCTGCCACAGTGGCTAGGGACAGACATTCAGAAAGCACGAGCCTGAATTGATTCGATCTTTGCAGGTTAGTCTAACCTGACTAGGATAAATCAGTTTGCAACTGCACAGACATCCCAGACATGCTGGCACAGGCTAGAAGCTGTGGGGGGGTGCTAAAGCAGCCCTCGCTTCCCTTCCAAACTGCTGAGCTGAGGCAGGGCATGGCCAGGCCCCAGCAGGACTCTGCTTAGGGATGTCTGCCTGCACCGTCCCAGGCTTTTCCCTGATGGCTGCTTAAGGGGCAGGAGTGTTGCCAGACCCCAGCCCCAGGCTATCACTCTGAGGCAAGGAAGATGTGCAGTGCATGCATCTGCTGATGATACAGAGCTTTCCAGTCTCTCTCTCCATGCTTATTTATACTGTCTACAGAAAACTGACAGACGAGCAAGCCAGCAGGGGACTGGTAACAGTGTTTATCACCCCCATCAGCAAAACAGCCTCTCTCAGCTGCTCTTAAATAGCTTTTTCCAAAGAAGGAAGGAGGAACCTTACCAGCTGACCTGTTGATTAGCTCCAAAAAGCCCTAAGTGGACACTGTCCTGTCTGCCTGTCCTAGTGAAATTGGAGACACAGACATCTCTAAGCATTAGTTCGCATACCACGTGCCTAGGATCCATGGGGCTGGTGCCCATGCTATGGGAGGAGGGGATCTCTGCTTGAGCAGCAATGTGGGGTGGGGCAGGAGAAAGTCAGGCGGACTCTGCTGTATCTGCAGTCTCTGCCAGACCTCTGGCCAGAAGGGAGGGGCCAGCTCTGCTGTGGAGCAGAGAGCCCTGCCCATTCCAAAGAGCATGTTGGGATGCTGGGAGAGTCTGGTTTATCTTAAACCAGCAAGGAGTGCCGCCTTAGTCAGGGAGGACACATGTCCCCCCAGCAACCAGACAGTGACTGGGGGTGGGGGTCCCCCATGGCTGATCTCACTGATGGGGGGGGAGGAGTCCCCCTATGTCCAGTCCTGCTGACCAGGTGACTGGGGGGTTGTCCCATGGTCGATCCCACTGACCGGGGGGCTGGCCCTGCGGCCGATTGGGAGATGGCCAGTCGCTTCAACTGATTGCTGCGGCCGCTGCCAGGAGTGGCTGAGGTGCTCTGCACCCGAGCCAGCACTTACAGGGGGGGCACTGGTGCTCCTGCCTGTCCCCCCTGTCCATCACCTAAGTGGTGAGTGTGGCTGGTCTGGGGGTGCACTGGCGCTCTCAGGGGGTGCACATGCACCCCCTACACACACCGCTGTTCTCTTGTGTGTATAGTTTACAAAATTATTTGTCAGGATTATTTTTTCAGGTGCTCTGGTAGATGTGAGTGGCAGGCATGGTCGAAGCTGTGTGGGAGGGTAGCAGACAATATCTGCTCTGTCCATCATGGAGGGAGAGATGAGCTAAGTGATTGCATTTCTAAGCAGGTAGTGTGAACTAAAGACTGTCAGAGGGAGGTATTATTACAGGGACTGGGTTTTAATTTAGGTCTGTATCAGAGATAGGATTTGGATTTGATGGTGCTACTTTCTCATGATGATCTTACAAGTTTCTGAGAATAAGACTTTTCTAGCTGTGAACTAAACCTGAAACCTTATCCATAGAGCAAATTCAAATCCACAGGTCTGAAAGCAACCTTCATTTCCCTACAAAGTTCAAAAAACTTTGGATGACAAAGTATTATTCTGGCCTATTCCTAGTTGTAACAGTTTCTTGGAAGAGCTTTTCATTTCCTCTGTCTTCTCTTCTGTGCGGGAGTAGAATGACTGAAATTCTAGAGCTCTTCACAGATTCAGTCTGTCATCTCTGAAATTAAAACTTGCTTTATATTTTCAATGTTTTCATAAGGTGTTTATCACACAAAGAAGTACTATAATGTCGGTGACTTACATGGTGCTATTATACGGTTTTATTGTATTCTGTTTTGTAGGTTTTAAACTTTTAACTCTTCAGTTATGAACTTATCTCCTAAAAACAAAAGCCCTCTAGCCTTACCACATTGCCAGATTCATCTTTTTTTACTCAATATTTTACCAAGACTCTCTTTACTATCTCTCTCTTTCTCTGTGACACAAAAAAGCTTAGTTAAAAATCCAAAATCCAGAGATCATTAGATTAATCAAGACATTCTCATATATATAGAAAAGGAAAAAAAGATTATGTCATTTTCTATGTATGAGAAGATTTTGGATAATAGTTTTGTGGTCCATATAATTGATATAGACAAACAGTTGCCTATAGTATGATGTATCAGTAGATATGTTCCACTACCCAACATCTGAATGGCTTAGCTGTGTCTCCTTACCATTTGCTTTGTTTCTCTTGCTTTCACTGGAGTACTGTCTTTACAAAGCCTGAGGGTACACATGAGAAGAAAGGATGCATCTCAGTGAGTGACAAGTTAGAAGTGTTAAAACTACAAAGCAGATGAAAGTAAAATGGCACAAAATAACTTGAACTAAAAAGTCAACCTCAAATTAATTAGATCACAGAACACCTGACTGTGTGTGCATAAGACTTCAAAGCCCCACAGCTGCACTCTAAATGCACACGGTAGTCTGGGAGGGCTGCATCAGTCTGAAGACAGTACAGGTGAGGGAACCTTTCATTGCCTGGAGTGACTGTCCAGAAGGGCTGTTCAAAGCTTCAGGTGCAGAGTAGATTTGGCCCGATTCGGCGGGCGAATCTGAATTGAATCAGGAGACCAATTAAAAGGTCTGAACTGATTCGGAAAAGATTCAGAGAGCTTCGGAGATGTGGGCAGTCTCGGCTCGCTGCCGCAGGGAGCTGGACCCGGACTCCGTGCTGGTAAGTAGTGGGCGGGGGAGGGGAGGTTGGAGGAGGGAACCATGAGGGGACCCCTGCTAGGCCCCATCCCCTGCCTGCTTCCCCAGCCCCCCACCCACTCTCCCAGCCCCCCTGCCATGGCTGCCCCACCTGCCCCAGCTCCTGGCTCTGTAAAAAAAAAAAAAAAAAAAAGCCCCCCCTCACTGGATGCTGCCAGGCAGGGGGCAATCCCCACTTCCCCCGCTGTCCAACATCACGTGGGGGACACTCCCACAAGCCCCCCTTGCCCCCCATGGCTGCCCTGCCCAGTCCCAACCCCAGCCCCAGCCCCCAGCTCTTCAAAAAAAAAAAAAAAAGCCCTGCACTCACCAGATGCTGCTGCAGCCATCAGGGCTTCTGGGGGCTCATGGCAGAACCCCCCATGCAGTGCAGGGCAGCGGGGGGCAGCAGGGATCACCCCTCACCTGGCAGGAGCTGGTGAGTTGGGGCTTTTTTTTGTTTTTTGGTTTTTTTAAAGAGCCCGGAGCTGGTGCTGGGAGAGCGGGTGGGGGATGGGGTCTTGTGGCAGAGTCCACCACGCAGCATAGGGTTAGTGGGGGGGCAGCAGGGATCACCCCCCAATCTGGCAGTAGCTGGTGGGTGTCGGGCTTTTTTTTTCAAAGAGCTGGGAGCTGGGGCTGGGTGGGCAGCCATTGACAGGGCTGGGAGAGCAGGTGGGGGATGGGGCCGATTCAGAAATTGCCTAATTGAATCACTGTCCCCCAGATTGGCTGAATCCAAATTCAAAGTGAATACTAGCCGCTTTGCACAGGCCTACTTTTCAGTTCATAGCATCATTGTGGTGCTCCTCCATTGAATGTTCTGACCCTTCTTCAGCCCCAGCTTGGTTTGTGTTGTGTACTTTTGAGTGTGTGTGTCTGGACCTTAGCCCCATGATACTATCTATTCATTCTGAGCACTATTACTGTATTTGTTCAGTACAGATTGTTGAATTTCTCTGTTTCTTCATTGAAATCATATAAAATAAAAAGATGAACCCCTTTCTCCTTTGTAAGTCTGGCCCTGTGGGCACATCTAGATGAGCAGGAATGTGCACTTTGCAGCACCTCAGAAGGCTTTTGAGGTGCTGCAAACCAAATGTAGCACACGTGAAACGCACATAGTGCACATGTTTGAAGCACAGAGCCAAAATTAGATACTGGGAAATCCCTGTATCTAAAAAAAAAACACACAAAAAAAGTGGGGCGGCACACATGGCTGCAGCATGCACTGCCTGAAACCAGAGCCAGGCCAGCCAGAGCCATGGTTCAGCTGCTGGCCAGGCTCTGTACACCTGGATTTCTGCCACTTCAGCCCTGGGAGGCCCTCAGGTGGTGGCCCCAGCCTCCACTGTCCCACCTGGGGCAATTTGCCACGCGCCAGAGCGCGCATGCCAGGGTATTCTCCGGGGACAAGTAGCAGTGGCACAAATATGTGCCTCTGCTATTTGTCCCCGGAGAAATACATATTCCCGCTCATCTGGATGCACCCCGTGGGTCCCAAGCATAGAACTGTTTTTGAAATTCTGGGACTCACATTGAAGAGGTTGTCACCTTGGCTGCATTGTGGATAGAAGGGCACAGGATTCATCTCTCACACAGTGGCTCTTTTTTTTTGTCTTTGACCACATAGGTCAAGGCCAGAAGGGCCTGCTTGACGATGTTCTCTGCATCACAGACCATTGAATTTCACCCAGTTGCCCTTGTTTGAGCATAATAACTTGAATTTGGCTACTGTGTGCTTCCCAGAAGGGCATTCAGGCCTGAACTGAAGATTTCAGAGAAGGATAAGCTACCATTCCCTTTGCTAGCTTGTTCCTATGGTCAATTGCTGTCACAGTTAAAAATGTATGCCTCAATCCTAATTTAAATTCCACTTTCAGCCATTCATTCCTGTTATAGCTTTCTCTGCCAGATTAAAGAGCCAGTATTTTCTTCTGTGAATCTACCTACTATAATCAAGTCACTTTTCACTCATTCTAGATAGTTGAAGAGATCTGAACTCCTTTGGTCTGTCACTGCGATGCTCTTTTTTCCCTCTTTGAATTGTTTTTCAAATTTTTGCATTTTTTTTATAAAATGTGGATACCAGACTTATGTGCAGTATTTCAGCATTGGTATCACTAAAGCTGTATATAGAGGGGAAACCACCTCCCTACTCTGGCTCTCTTGCATATACTACGAACAATTGCCTTGCCTTTTTGTGTCATCACCTGGCACTAGGTGTTCACATCGATATACTTGTCCATTTGACCCTACATCTTTTTCTGAGTTACAGATTTCCAGACTATATCTCCTCTTTCCATAAGCACAGCCACCATTCTTTGTTCTTCTATGTGTAACTTTGTATTTGGTTGCACTAAAACATTTTGTTTCAATGATGCCTGCTTACCAAATTATCCAGATTGCTCTGTATGACTGCCCTGCTCTCATTATTTCCTGCTCTGCAAAACTTTGTGAAATTTGCAGATTATTTTTAACTTGCTGCATATTCACCTCCAGATCCTTGATGAAAATGGGGAGGTGTTGGGTACTGGTCCCTGCAGAACTATTTAGCCAGTTGGTAATCCATTGATGGGGGTGCTCTTCTAATGTGACATATAGTTAATTATTTAATCAGAATGTCATGAAAAATTTAATAAAAAAAATCTAAGTAGATTACATATCTGTAGCTACCTTAATCATTTAAATCTATCATTTAATCTCAAAGATTTAATGTTCATTTGACAAGACCTGCTTTCCATTCACATCAGATGGAGTAGCATTAATTATATTTGTATCCTTTAATTCTTTATTGGTTGAATCCCACCTCCTAACAGCATTTGCACAGCCTATCTAAGAAAAAAAAAACAGGGTGGAAGGGAAGGGAAGGAATAAAAGTCTGTCCCTCCTAAGGTTGTGAATAAACCTAAATGTGAACCAGCACTATGCAGTCTTCCAAAGACTGTGAGAAAATAGGTCTGAGGAGTGTGACTTACCCCGAGGCTACATGCTGATGATTTCATTGTGGACTGTTCTCCTGATTTTAGCAGAATCATCCAAACTCATCTGCTTTTCTAGTTTGCCTGGATAACTTCAAAGTTTGAGGTATAAAGTTTAACCCATATACTGAACTATTCCCAGCTTGAAGTCAAGGCATCTCGTAGACCAACTAATTCAGAGAGGCATAAGCTTACTTAGACACTGCCAGCTTGTTCTCTCTACCCCCTTCTCCTCTGAGGGCTTGCTTTACACATCCCAGACAATACAGCTCCCACTACTTTTGTTGGAAGAATATTCCACAATCTAGCTGAGAACCCATTTGGAATCTTTAGCCATTGCATTAATAACGTTAATCAGTAATGAAAATAATAAAATCTTACTATTTTATTATTCAGCTTTCTGTGCAGAAGAAAGGTTTATCTCAACATGTGTAGTACTGGGAAGGCACACTTGACTTTTCCAGTCTTAATTTTATCACCCTTGGCCACATCTACATGTGCTATTAATGTGCTCCCTAGCACACATCTATACATGTGGCTGCATCAGGAGCAAATTGCGCAGTCCGGGGCTGCTTCTGCCCTGCTCTGCCCCCCTGCAGCAGCTAGGGGGAGCTCCAAGCTGGCAGGGGGCAGGGGACACTAGGAGCAGCCCTGGGCTGACAGGGGGCATGGGGGGGTTAGGGGGAGCTGTCCCAGTTCCAGGGGCAGCTCCCTCCCAGCCACAAGGAGAGCAAGGCTTGCCCCAAGCCCTAGGGGGTGGGAGGAACTGTCCCAGCTCTGGCGGCCAGTCCCACTTTCCCCTTGGCTGGGAGGGAGCTGCCCCAGGAGCCACCCTTGGGCTCAGGGTCAGCCCTGATCTCCCTGCAGCTGGGAGGGAGTGGCCCCTGGAGCTAGAACTGCTCCTCCAATCTCCCAGAGCTTGGGGGCTTAGCCAGGCAGTCATTGTGGCCCCTGCTGCCTGGGCTGACCAGGAGCAATTTAGTCCCAGTCAGAGTCTACACGTGTGCTACTAAGCATTAGTTAATGCACTTTTTTTCTAGTACTGTACATGTATGTATTGGTACTAGCAAACAGCTCATTAGATTGATTTAATGCGAAGTAATTGCCAAGCATGTGTAGACGGTGATTGATGCTTTACACATTAGATTAGTCTAATGTGCAGTCAAGTATCTCATGTAGACACACCCCTTCTTAATATCCTGGGGGCCAAATTTAGCCTGATTGCAACTCCCAGCTAACACGAATTGTTCTTGCTTACATCAGAGCTGAATGTTGACCACTAGGGCTCTTAGTGAACAGTGGGCATGTCTACATGTGTCTCTACGGCACATTTGTTACTGCGCCGTCATTTAGTACTTCCTTCTGGAAGTACTAAACAACAGCACAGCAACAGCCTGTACTGTGCCATGCGTGCAGCACATGGTTATTTTTAGCTGCTACATCGCTGTAGCAACACGCTATAACGAGGGAGTGAGGTAGCTGTGGTGTCACGGTTCTTGCCTGTGTTGCTACATTGCCATAGCATCATGTGTAGATGCACCCAGTAAGAAAGATAACAGGAGAAATGGAATCGATAGCAACTTGAAAGCGCCATTAATGAAGGGAGATGGGGGAGAACCACCACAAGAAGGGAACAGTAGTCACCAAAGGAGTGAAAAAGCTTGGAAGAGGTTAAAATCGGAGAAATAGGACTGTGGGGTCATCGAGTCCACTCCCCTAATTCCATGTGCAACTATTTATTCAGAGTCCTAAAATCTTGCACTCCAGCCTCTCATGCCCCACAACCCTGAAGCACGTTACAGAACCCAAAATACGCTGCAGCATGCCAGAGGTGAACGGCAGAAGAGATAAATAAAAGGCTATAAAATTCTTGTTCCCTGAATGAATAAGATTGTATTAGTCATACCTGCATCTGTCTGATTCCTAAGAAGATATGAAAACCAACTAGTCCTATAGCCTAAGTTTATATCTGTCACAGTTTCCAAATTCTATTTTTAGATAAATAGTTCAAAGTAATTAGACATGACAGCAGTATGAGAGAGCTGCAGGAAAGAGCTCTAGGTTATACAGCCAGGTCTGACTTACGAGGGTTTTTGGGGCCAGTCTTTCTCCCACTGATACACCAGTGTGGGCATGATTAAATCCTTATCTTCACATTCCAAAATAAGCTTTTGTTGTAAACTTTGACATACTCAGACGAACACTTTTGAGAGAGTATGGGCTATTCAGACTATTTTTGAGCGCCTTAACGTAGAATTTTGAGAGGGGTCCTTTTTGGGGGTAAAAAATAATCTGATTTGCTCAGGTTTGATTCCAGACTGGCTGTATCCAGGGTTGGAGTAGATATTTACAGACATGGCAGATTGTTATTCCCAGGTGGTTATGTTGAGGAGTTTCATTTAAATAAGGATCACAGGATTAGGCCTGCTGTTCCAATCTGGCTATTCTGTTGGATCCTACTTTAAGGACATGTAGCCTGCCTTTTTTATGAGCACCACCTTGCCCGCTCCCTTGTCTGAGTGCACTATTAGGCAAATGGGACTGGATTAGTGCAGCCTGAGCATGTGCCCATAGCTGCTGTCAGGCCATCTGCCTCAGGTATGCTCCTTAGCCAGGCTGAACAAGCTACATGGCCTGATTTCCAGGCACATGCTGGGTGTGTGTGTGCTTCTTAGCAGTGTTCACACATTAGCCATGGGGGTAGTGTTTGAATGTTGTACGTGTTTGACTGCATGATAGAGAACTCACAAGTGGGCTGGAGATGCTACACAAATTAACAGTCTATTTAGTCACTCACATACATGTACCATAATTACAAACTATCCAATATGTTTCAAACTACTTCTCCAGTTAACACTGCTATGTTGAGAGGTTCCCTAGTGTTCTGTTAAGCATTCAAAGAATTAGCTTGCTGTACATGTATTTTGGAAAGCAACAAAGATTTTTCTCTTGGCGCTTTTGGATTCATTTGTCTTAAATGAAAGTTAATGATTTTGTTTCCTTGGGGAAGAACAAGATGTGTCTCATTTTTTGATTTTGTAATTCCAGAAGCTTGCAGAGCAAGGCACAGAAGCTTGATTTTGTACATTGCACAGAGGCAGGGTAATAGCCTGCTCGCCTGCTGTGACAGAGAGTTTGATTATGAGCCCCTGACTGGCAAGGTGCAAAACACTTTGTGCAAGGAAGTGTGCACCTTCAGCTCCTGCTGCTGTCAATGCAGAGCTGAAGGTAACAGGCACCTCAGAGGATCAGATCTAGAAAATACCTCTGATCTAAACCGCGGGTATATTATTAAGTCCATGGGTCCCCTACCATGTGATTTGCTGAACCCCCTCAACTCCCACTGAAGTGAATGACAAAGGCACTCACCATCTCACAGGATCAGGCCTACATTTTAATGCAATTAATAAGGATAAAATTGAGATGTACCTAAGAATATATCTGCATTGCAGGTTTCAGGGTAGTATAGGAAGACCTGCCTGACCTTGCTTTCAATGAGCATGGAAGCAGGGAGCAGTCCAGCCATGGCAGTGTGGAGACCAGTGGGCAGATTTATTTACCCTGCTGCTTGCATTAAAGTAACCTGGACCAACCCCTGTGCTACTGTTGTTAGACAGCTTTTGGTGCCTGAAATTGCACATGTAATGCTAGCTGTTGTATTGCTAGCCTATAGACATGTTCCTATAGAACAGCGTTGCTCCTTTCTCCTGAGGGCATTGCTGTGAAACCCAGCCCAACCCCCAACTCTGCACATACCAAACCTAGAAATAAGGCTGTGAAACACCCTGGGAATGGTCCCCCATGTCAGTACCCAAGCCCTCTCTCTGGCATCCTTGAGAGTAGTAGCAGGGGATGCCTCAGGGAGACTTAACCACCCTGTTTCTGGGTTTGGCAAATGCTGAGCAGGAGCAGGTGGGTGGGGGGTCATGCTTCTCAGCTGGGCTGTCAGTGGAGCAGGAAAGTAGCTTTACAGACAGGAGCACTTTCATGAGGTCACTAATTCTACTCCCATGTATAAAGGCACCGGCACTGGTTGTTTGCAAATGTTTGTACAATTGGTGCCTAAAACAGTTAATTCAAACACAGCAGCACTGAATCCCTTTGAGCCATTTAAAAGTAATAATGGAGCATGAGCCATACCGTACCTAATTGAACATGAAACTGCAGAACTGCTCTGTCCTGCAGCATTCTTTGATTCATTCAGTGACGAGAACAGTTAATAAATTGTGAACTAAAAAAAATGTCAAGGCAGCTTAAGAATCATGAAACAAAAAACAGATCTTATGATCTGTGTTAGTAGTAGCAACACTATATACTGTTAAACAAAGAGAATTGAAGATAACTTGTTTTATTTTTTATAATTTATGTACTTCTTTTTTTCATTTTGCTCCTAGACAGTGAAAATAGATCAGTCAGTGTATTGGTTTTGCTTCTGGTCCATTTTAAAGCAAGCCATGTAAGCCAGCCAATTCTTATTAGCAGGGACAAATTCCTAAGATTCTCAGTGCTCTGAGGTTTAGATTATGACCACTGCATGAGAATTTTCAAAGCCAAATCAAAAGCAGCTTTTGTTTTCCTTGAAACAAATCACAAAAATATTTCCCTTAAATAGGAGCTTCCCACAGCTTCTATAATGGCCCCACCCTCACTTGGCCAAAAACTGGTCTCGCTTTCTGTGAGGTCAGCATCTTTTTCCCTATCTGAATGTTCTTTCATTAAAAAACAAAAACAACTACATCTAAAGTGTCATCCTAAATTATTGAGTACCCTTCAGCAATAAAACAACAGGGAGCTATAAACTGTCACAGTAGCTGTTCAATAACACATTTGCTTACTAAGAAGCTAAAAAGGGAACCAATATTGCTTTTCAATAGTCCTTTGGGACTCATTTTGCTCAAGCAGCACTACAAATCAGGAGTAACTGTATAAGTCAATAAAAGTTATGCTAGTGTGAGGTGGGAGTTGGGATCTGTGAAATATATGAACTACTACATCATTAGAAAGACCTGTGGGCTCATTTCAATTTGCTGTTGTTCTGGGCAAATTCTATGAATAGAAGTTAAGAGACAAGGGCTCAAACTTGGAGACCATGGGAGCTTTGCCCCTGCCCTTATTAGAACCTGGGTGAGGCACCGGGGTGTTTTCCAGTGTCATGATTTGCAATTTTTTATTTATGTTTCTATAAAAAGAAAGCAAGAGTATTTTTGAGGGGATATCCTTTGGACCAAGTTTATAAATTAAAGGGATATTAGACAACTTTATAGACACAAAGTCCCCTTCTTCAGGCCTGGGGAGAAGCAAGTACAATCTATGTGCATCCTTGTCTCTTCCAACACTACACATGGCCCAATAAAACATATCACATATCACCGAAAGAATCCTTGCTTCTCACATATTTCCTGGACAGGATAGGTGACTGTTTAACCATAAGGTGAAGGGCATCAGTCCGTACTCCTCATTGTTCTCCTCTCCTGCATCCACAGAAACATGGAGCATGTGGCAGCCCTGGAGTCCATGCAGCGTGACCTGTGGGGATGGCATGCGGGAGCGACACAGAGAATGTCTCTCATCACTGCCGGCAGAACCAGGCTGTGTTGGCGCACCAAAAGAGGCTTCACTGTGTTCTCTAGAGGAATGCTCTTGTATGTAATCCTGCTTTCCTTTAAGCTTCTGCCTTTGACTGCATGTCTTCTATAGTTCAAACAAAAGGTGTCCCATTATAATAGGTTTGCAAAACCAAACCAGTTAGACTTGTCTTTGTAATGATTTAATTAATCGGGGATGAAATTCTTGCTCCATTAAGTCAATGGAGAACTTCCACTGGCGTCACTGAAACTAGGATCTCCTCCCTGGATTGAATTCCACCAGTTGGCTAATGCCATGGAGCCCTTGGCTGTCCAGTCCTTTTGCATGTTTGTGGGTAAGAGGGAGACATAGGCTGTGCTACTCAGGGGGCAGTCTGCACCCTCTCTGTACCGTAGAGGTGGATTCCACACTGGCTTCAAATCTACCAGCATGGAAGAGAGTGTTGGGAGTGGATTATGTTACTGAGCCAGTGAACTCATGCATGGATTGAATTTGGTGCAGTCTGCAGCAGTTACTCAGGTAAAGAAACTCTCTGAAGAAGAGTTGCGGAGAGCCCAGCTTCAGGGAGCTTCTGAACAGGGATGTGATATTTTAACCTATTTTGGACCATGCATTAGAAAATTACTGCCAACTATGAAAACAGATCAAGGATTCTCCACCAGGGACTGTGTCATCCATAAAACACGTACTTATGACATTAGGGGGCTTGGTGCTATCCAGTGCCCAGTACATCCTGCACAGCCACCTCGGGGTGCAAGACACAAAGTACAATCAGCAGCTGTACTGTCCCATCCTCCCATCTTTCTGCAGAATCTGGTCAGAGCTCCCACCTCTCTGGATCAGGTGGGAGGCTGTCTTCCTATTGCTAAGAGTAAGAAGCTGTGTTTCTAAAAATGAGGCTAATTTCCAAGGTGCCGTAGCTCTGCAGGCTCAAAGGGCTGGCTGTGGCCTTCTGTGAACTTACTGTATCCTCAGTCTTTATAACTATCCTATTCCAGGAGTTGCTGGGAAAGCGAGTGTTGGACTGTTATAGAGGTGCACCCTGGAATAAAATTCGTTACCAGCACAATAAAAACTTCTCCGAAATGATCACTATTTTAAGACACTGAATAAGATCAGGTTGAGGGAAATATATGTATGGCATCAGACCAGTGTTTATATATATTTTAATGATACTGTATGACTGAACACATTAATGGTCTTTTTTTGCAGAAATCTGACATGTTAGAAGAACTGGTCACAGAGTTGGAAAATGTGCTAGAGCTGAAAGCATGTTCTCAATGCCAGTGCTCTGGTTAGGTCATGGCAAACTTTCCTGCTGCACTGTGAGATTGCTGTGTGTGTTTGTTGGGATGGTTGTGTGTTTTCTAAAGTAGGCACCAAGGCTGTATGGTTCTGTCCCCTCCAGTTACTTAGCTTTGAGGTATTTGTGTAGTGGTGGAATAGGATTACTTGGTTGGACTTATAGCCACCCTCTTTTGGCTCATTTTTCTCCCCTTTACCATCCTGCTCTCCTTCCCTTTAGTCTGTTAATCAGTGTGTACCCATTTGCTTTCCCACAGAATGGCTTGTATGCAAGTTATACTGTTTCTCCCTAACAGATGTTTCCTCTTCCTGCACTTCTGCCAAATTGTTTAATCCCTTCATAATAATCCTTGAGCGGCCTGCGAAAGATGATCTCATTCTGTGAGCTAGCTTTATCTCTGGGTGCTGCAAGTGCCAGCCTCCAACCAGTCTGCTGTTCCCATGCTCCATTCAGCAGAGTTGGTATCCATCGTGACTGTCTCTTGATTCATTAGTCCAGTAGATGGAGCAAATGGCTGAGTAACAGGAGTCAGCACAGAGGCCTGGAATCCAGGCTGATGGGCTGAAGAGGAGAAAAAACAAATCACAAGACACTGTAACAGCAAAGAGAAAAGAAAATTAGGAGAGAAGGAAGAAGGAATAACTAGAAACATTCAGGTCCAGATTTTTCCTCCTTTCTCCCAGTTCACCACTGGGAGTTGGACTTCAGTAACAACCCTGGCCTCACAGAGCTAGAGGCCTCCTCTAGGTTTTCTGGGCCCCAGGGAGTACTATGGTTACAGAGAGAAGATTCAGCAATCTTCTCTAAGCGTAACATCTTCTCTTTCCTCTGAGACTTTTGTATTAGGAATGAATGTAGGTTTGACCATGTGAAAAACTGCCAGACTTCATGAAAAACAGTGACCATGACACCCTTTTATCTCATTCTTTGTATTGAGCATTGAAAATGACACAGACAGCAGGCTAATTATCAAGGAGGAATTATACAAAGAGCTGGAGGGAGGAAGTCTTTCCCTATATTCTGGAGTATGCATTCAGATTGGTGTCTGTACCTGTGTATTCTGTATCTATATTCCCATCATCTGAGCAGTATTGTACACTCAGAAACATTTTGGGGATTTATATAGTGTACTCATCATAGCATATATGTAACCGCAGTGATTAGGGACTGGATAGGATAGGGGACTAGCACATTGCTAATTGAGCTGTTGGCTTTTAGGTCTCTGATTCATATGCTGGGCTGGTCAGAAGCAACTAGAAATCCTTACCATCTGAAAGCAGTTTGGTCGCTCGGGTGAAATGAATGCTTGGCCACTTATGAAAGAGATTAGGAAAGGAGTATTGTCTAGTAGCTAGCAAGGTAGATTCAGAGCCAGGATTCACACATTCTGTACATGGTTCTGTGACTGGCTTGCTGGTGATTTGGGGCAAAATTGTTCAACCTTTCTGGGCTTTGATTTATTCTTCTGTAGCTCTGGTATAATGCTCATGCTGGTGTGAGGCTTAATTTATGTGTCTAAAATGGTTTGAGGAGTTCATGATCACAGAGTATCTTAAGGGCTGTGGATGCTAGAGTTTAAATCAGTGTGACGCTCAAACTGGGGGAAGAATTGGAAAATGTCTCAGACCACTGATGGGAAATTGTGCTGCCATCACTTACACTGTCTTGTCATCCCCAAGGGCTGTCAGACATGTACTTGGAGTAAACACTAAAATCAACCTAACTGAATCATGAGGCCAACCTCATATATCAGTACATTCTTAGATCCTTTATGGACCTTATCATCAGTAGCTCCCTATTTGGTTGACAGAGGAGCACAAGTATTATTATCCTCATTTGACAGTTGGGGGAACCAAGGCACAGGGAGATGAAGGGACTTGCCATATGCCATCCAGCAGGCCAGTGGCAGAGCCTGACTCCCTGATCTGTGGATCACGCTGCCCCTGTGTGCCTTCAAAGTCTTGCAAAATGTTTCCTACAGGATTGGAGATACTCCAACCTTGCCCTTTATTGTCAGGCATTTAAAATATCCCAGTGACATCATCATCATGAAGGGCAGCAAGGCTAGGAAAGGTGGGTAACAAGTGCTGTTTGAAAGGTCTTCAGGATTAAGTAGGTAGATCTTCTGCAAACCAGGACTTATCACTTTTTATCTGAAGGTGAGAATAGTGAGCTAAACTAAACTCATTTAATGCATACTACATCAGAAAAATTAGCCCATGAATTATAAACATGAATTATAATTCTGTATTTTTCTTTCCTTAATTTTAAAGCACTTGCTTAAGACTCCAAACATCCAATGAAAAAGCCAGTTTGGTTACATGATGTGTCCCTCTATGTTACAGCTATAAAGCCTCCAACACCACCATCCATCCAGATGGGAGAGGACCAGAAAGCTAATAATATAGTCACCATTACGGGCATCTCCTTGTGCTTGTTTATAATCTTTGCTACTGTGCTCATCACACTGTGGAGGAAGCTGTGCAGGGCTCAGAAGTGCAGTGCCTCCGTGCAGCGTAATCCCATCCACTCGCCCAGCTGCCGGAAGAACTCTGACGAGGAGAACATCTGCCAAGGGAGCAAGCAGCGGGAAAGCTTTTCTGAGGGAGGCGAGGCACCTGTGAACATCCCTCTGACCTGCAGGAGGAGCCTGCAGTTTGCTCAAGACGATAACACCTCTGGCAGTGAGAATATTCAGGCGAATGCTCAGAAAATAATCCCTCCAATTTTCAGCTACCGCCTTGCACAGCAGCAGCTGAAGGAGATGAAAAAGAAAGGCCTGACTGAAACCACAAAGGTGTATCACGTATCTCAGGCTCCTCTGACTGACACAGTTGTTGATGCCACTGCAGTGCTACCCTTGGGCCCAGAAAACCAAGAGGAGGCTGCTGCAAACAAATTTAGGATCAAATCTCCATTCCTGGACAAGCGGGTCACTCAACCCAGATTTCCAGGGGACAGGTCTAATTCGAGGATGGATTTTATGCTCTCACAAAGCAACCCTGCTATGAGCCCAACTCAGACTATGATAAGGCAAGCTCACCTGAAACTCCAGGACAGCAGAGGGGAGCAGCTGGACAGAGGCTGTCACAGGAACACTCAGTTTAGAAGAACAGCCAGCTTCCATGAGACTAAAAAGGCCAGGCCCTTCAGGGAAAGGAGCATGTCCACCCTAACCCCACGGCAGGCTCCCCTCTACAGTTCCAGGACCAGAACATGGGATGAGGGCCTGGGAGACAGGATCCGGCCTAAATCTAGAGGTGCCAATACAACTTCAGAAAGGCTTGATCTGTCACCTACCACTGTGTTAATGTGTGAACCACAGAGCTGTGGCACAAAACATCAGCACAAAGGAGGCCCTCCAATGAGGAAGCTGGATCTGATCAGTGACCGTCAGCTTGTAGGTCAGGAGAAAGGACCAGGCAGACCAGAACTGAGCAGAAGTAGGAGAGGCCCCTCACCAAATCACAGAGGATCTTGGAAGAAAGAAACTATTTCAGCTCTCCAAGATAAGCAAAGAAGCACTGCAATTAGCCCTGCTCAGTACAGGAAGGACAAGTGCCAGAGTTTCCCACTGGACCCCAACTTTGCCTTTTATGACAATTCCACTTTTGGCTTAACTGAATCAGAGCAGTGGATGATAGACCTGCCTGGCTATTTTGGTTCAAATGAAGAAGATGAGACGAGTACATTAAGTATTGAGAAACTAGTGGTCTGAATGACTTGTTGCAACACTGTCAAAGGGTGTGTGCAAGAAAAGACCTGCAAAACCTGTTGGTTTATTATGAAAGCAAGAATGGAAACCAGGTTCCTTCTTTTGGAGGCAGAGGGAAGTCCTAAGGACTGACTTGTGAGAGCATATTCCATCTTAATTACAGGGAAGTGCTTTCATGCATGCATCTAAAACCTGCATTCCATGGGCAAACAGATGGAAATCAAACCTTGACATAGAAATGATATGGCAGATTTCATCATGTAAAGCACTGGGGCTCCATAAATAATTTCCATTGACGCCAAACAGTTTACCTGCTGATTCTGCTGATGGACCAACACCAGCAGACTGTGATTTCCTTAAACATCCATTGTTCAATGTGAATTAACACATTTCACCATTTTTTATCTTGGCTGCCAACAGCTTTTCACATGTCTTTAACATTCACTGCAGGATGGCACTGATTGGTTGCAATTGATCAAAGAAGTCACATGATGCTGTTCCTTTCATGGACAAGATGAGAGCACAGACTCTTCTGGAATGAGCATGGGTTACATTCATACAAGCATTTGGGGTGAGGGGGGGGTTGTAATTCATCACATACAGGATTTTGAATTTGCTGCCAGCACGGGTGCTAAGCAAGTTCAGGATTGCACAAATGTTTGTGGAAAATGAATTGAATAGGGACTTAAATGTGGTTAAAGAAACTTCACTGAGTAACAACTCTGAGTATCTTCAAAAAAGTTGCAGTATTCGTGTTCCTGAAAAAAGGGACCTGTTACTTTCCACCTTTTATCTTAACCATCTTTGCCTTTGACATTTTCCTTCTATTTTCATTTTTTTGCTTAAATATATTGACATAAATAGTACAGTAAGGCAAAAATAATTAATGAGCAAAACCAGCCAAATGAAACACTCATTTCATCATTATGTGTTTGCAAACAAGTGAAAAGTGAGTGAACATGCCCAGATCTGTTGATTCTGGAGAACCTGTCACTGAGTAGCTTAATGGATTTTTTTTTATTTCTCAATAAATGATATAATTTCCAAGTAAGCTATTATACCAGTGGGAGTGGCCACTGCTACTCATATTCAGAGCTTATTCAGCAAAATTAGAGAAAAAAATGGAGACACAAAGAGTGGCTGGTGGGTCAGTGTGATTTGGGATGCATACTCATGCCATAAGCATCCCAAAAGCCTCTTCAGAGGCATAGAGAAAATGAGTTAAATGGGTTTTCGTGGGAAAAACAAAGAAAATAAAAGAAACCTGAGATGGGAAGTGAAGAATGAGAGTGTGGAGAAGAGAGAGGCTGAGGGAACTGATGGCTTGAAACGCCCCTTCCCACAAAGGGTCAAGCTTCACAGTTCAGGGCTATGTTCTCCCCTGGTCACTTTTAAGCCCCAGTCCCACATTTGGAATTGCTCAGTATTCAGAATCAAGGCCCTGCTCCCACATCCCACAATGCACAGGTACATGGTGACTTCCCTGTTGCCCATACTTCATAAATTGCAGGATTAGAGTCGTAGGCTGCCTATAGATGTGGTGGTTCACGTTATAATTAGAACTAATCAGAACAGAATCGATTAATTGAGTCTGCTCCACATTCTAATTAGAACGCTTCAGCATTGACACATCATCACATGTATTAAGTCCCCCTCCCCCCATGTTTTAAAATGGCCACAGCAGTGCTTTAACTAAAGCTCGTCAAATGAGCTTTAGTTAATGCGCCCTGTGGTCATTTTAAAAAATGGAGGGCTTAATACACGTGACAGTGAGCCATTTTAATTAGTGCTACTCTTGGGATACCCCTGTAATTACAGTGGTCCCTCACCACCCCTGAACATTTATAGGCACCCATAGCTTTTACACTGTTATATCCATCCTACTCTTTCTGATCCTTTCACAAGGAACTATTTTTCATTTTACAAATATACCCAGTTTTTATTAAGAAAATGACAGCATAATAATAAGGCACACCTGCTTAGGGTAGGTACCATGCTGATATGCTCTGGGTGAACACTGATCATCAGCTCTTGCACATCTTGCTATGGCTCATTGCAATAGCACAAACAGAGCAATGATCTCGGGATTTGATTCAATGTGATTAAATGCTTCATTTTGCACAGACTTCATCTGGAATGTGCAACATCTTCCCACCTGCCATTAGGACACGTATAGCTTGCACTACGATAGGAGTCATCTCTTTCTCAAGGCCTGTTCCAATATGCAGCATTGTAAAAGTTCAGGCCATTCCAGAATTGGATTTTCACAAGTGTACCATTGTGTGAAGACTAGGCTTGTATTAAATAACATCCTGAAAATGGAAGACTACAGTGATTATTATGCAAAGTGTCTCATAACACATTCATGCTGGAGGACCAGTCCAGAACACATCCAAATTATCAAGTCTTTCCACTGACTTTAGTGGGCTTGAGATCAAGCCTTGAGACTATTACTGAGGTTATTTCCCAACTGTATGTCAAAGTAAATCAGATCGTGTGCAGTCTGTTGTCGCTTCAGAGGAGCGATCTGTCTAATTTAGAACTGCAGAGCTCCAAGGACTATTTTAATCTGCAACTGGCCAAGCGAGGCTTCCAAAGCAGGGACCTGTACTACCTGAGTCCTACTGGGAAAGGCATGCTGATGGACTGCAGCAAGAGTGTATATATGAGCACAGCTTCCTAACTTGGATCAAATATGTACTAGGTCAGCAGGACTCTTGGCCCTGTGTAACAAGCAAAATGTTTCTTATTCACTTGTCTTAGACATTACAATCCCTAGACAAAGTGCTGGAAAACCTCCCAAGATCCCTCTAGCTTTGTCTCTGATAAAAATGAATGATAGGTAGAAGTGGGAATACTATTCGGGGGGGGGGGGGCTGAAATCTCTTTTGGCTGTGTAGGATCTTGTTCTAAGTCAGTCGTATGTTTTACAATGTTTTATTGACTGGATTTTACCTGTATTTAGCACTTTCAGCTGCTCAGTGATCATCTGTGCAAGCATAGCGCTGGCTTTTTGGCACTGACATTAATTTCAGCATCCTGCTGTACATAACTATCCTTCTGTAATCCTGTTCTGAGAAATGTCTCCAGCAGCTGGTTAGAGCAGTAGTATTCATTAGAAGTGCTAGCACCTTCCTGAGTAGACTGCTGGCAAGCAAATATTGCACTTGACCTAGTTCCTGCTTTCTGCATTGATAGAAATTGCCTCATTGCTACTGGATACTGCCAAGGGCAGCCCAGTTGTACTGTATGTTAAAACTAAGGTTGATAGGGACTCATAAGCTAGCACCAGTTTTGATAACCTCTGATTTACCACAATGCTCTAGGTACCTAGGAACCCACACTAAGACTTATTCCAGAGAAGTACAAGATGAATAGAGCAGTAATTCTCAACCAGAGTACCACGGCACTTCAGGGTGTCTTGAGATCTTTTCAAGAGTGCCTCAGGGTGTTTTGCAAACACAATTCATCAGATAAACCAAGAGATTTCAAACAAATCCACTGTTGTGGCCTTTTTGAGTGCTTTGCAACAGAAAAACTACTCTTTTTCTATAATAAAAAATAGAGTGAAAACGAAGAGCTGGCATTTTCTGGGTGATGCCTCAAGTCTATCGAGGGGACTTTGAGTCTACAAAGATTGAGAACTACTGGAACAGAGAAAGGAACAGCGCTAGTGCTCAACTCCACTCCGACCCCTTTAGTCACAAGAGTAAATATTGGCACCATTTGTGATTCTCCTTTCACACGAGTATTTGATATGCTTGGAGTCAAGGCTTTCGGTGCATTCACGCTATGATGCAGCCTCCTGACCTAAGCCACACTTGTGAACACACTGCTGACTGAGGCAACTTTGGCCCTCATCTCAAACAGGATGTCATTTAGGCCTTTTCTAAACAGGTGTAAGAGTCCTTATATGTCCGGTGTGGGAGTTATGATAAAACATTAGATAAGCCACCAGGAGGCTGAACATAACAGATTTTATACTGAACCTCTGTAAGTCTCTACAGTTGTTCTAATGCTGCTCAATTCAAAACAATTAAGCTAGTCTTATGGACCCTGAAAAAGATCACTAGAACCAGAGACAAGAATGTGAGTTAAATGTCTTGGAGCATCACCTCCCTTAGGAACTCCTGACTTTCCATCCAGATCTTTCTCCATCTCAGTATTGTTTAAGGACAGATGCAATATAATGTTCCATTCAGATTATTTTAATTCATATTTTATGGATGTTTAATACAAATTATGACATGTATTGATCTAAATGTAAAATAAACTGAAAAGAACAACTAGTTTAAAAGATCATATTTATAATAATACAAAATATAGACTTGTGCTACATGGCAGGGAAATCATTTGCGTCAAGCCCGAATTATTTTTCATTCCTGACTTTTGTTACTGACAACTTAATTATTGGTGAGAAGTAATTTTCAGCCTTATATTTCTTATGGTCATTTATTTCTGCTGCTCATTCTTTTTGTTTCACTCTTATTTGGATAAGGAAGTGGAAGTGAACACTCTGGCTTGTGTTTCAAATCATTTTCACTTTCTGGAGTATAAAATTGTCTACCACACTGCATGAGAATTTATGAACACAGTGTAATTGAATTTTAAAAAATCCTAAGAATATTTGCCTTCCTTTTAAGCATTGTAAAAAGCACTTAAGAAATAATCTGAATTTGGACCCTCCCTATAGCTGACAGCTTTGAATTGCAGATCTCTGCCACCCTGTTCTGTTTCTAGGTTCTCAAACTGCTCATCTCACTTGACCACTGAAATCAAGGTGAGAAAGTTTTGGTCCTGCAAGGTGCAGAGTGTATCCTGTAAGGTGTTGGTTAAGCACTCTCCACCAAAGCCTCAGAGTTCTCTGGAAAAGAAACTTGAAGCATTTCCATTGGTTTTACCATGAATGAAAGAGAGCCTTATGTTCTCCAGAAGATCAAACAACTGATGTGCTGTAAGAACTTGTGCCTTGATCCTCAGCTGGTAGAAACGGATGAAGCTTTACTTTCTAGAGTGCAGGTTTGTTCATTTACAGCAGTTGGTGGGCTGGTCCTTAATCTTTAAAATCTTTTCCCCTCTATGCGCTCTCCAAAGATGCAGGTTCTCACTGTCCTAACTGTTCTCACCACTTCCACTCGCTATGTTGACAAAAGATGGAAGCCTAACTTTCATGACCGCATATTTCAATGAGTACCAGAACCCATGCCAGGATGACCAAACCACTCCGTTATCCTGCTGTCCAGTGTAGTTTCCTCCCTTATAATATTGTCCATTGAGATTTGCTGCATGGCATCTTACATGAATTAAAGATGTGGGGGGAAAAAAGAGAGACTAAAGTTAAGATGAAAGTCATTGCATCTTTGTATTAAAGTACAGTTCCTATTTGGTATAAATTGAGGCCATCACATTACATATATGTAATTTCACTGATTTCAATGGAGTTGCATTAATTTACACCTGCTGAGGGTCTGGCCTTTAAAGTTTTAATATAAAATGAAGGCCCTGATTTGTCAAATGTTTCACAGGCAGGACAAAAAACCCATTGCGTTCAGTATGTATTCCATGAACAGAGGCAGGCCAGCCATACTTAACTGTTATTAATCATTGCCAATGAATGTAACTCGAAATATAGCGGTGAGCTGTTCAAAAACTGGTCACTCCACAGTAGAACAACGTCCTTACCATGATCTCCATCTAACAGTTGTGGTTAGTGCATAGCCCCTTCTTTGGATCCAGTCCAAAGCACCTTGAGTTCAGAATGACAACCCTTGGTGCACAGGGTATTTCCCTTTATGCTTGCTTTCTGGGAGTCACTGCTGAAACTATAGTGACCTCTGTTTCTGGAATCCTACTGAAAAAAGGATGCTGTTCTCCTTCAACGAGTTGCACATGTACCCATTCCACTGCAGGAATACTTGTGCCTCACGCACTCAAGCTCAGCTGAGAGTTGGTAGAATGTACATATAGACAACATACCTTGAAGCACTTAAAGTTTAAAGCAGGTAAATTTAAAGCAGCCCAGTCATACTTCGTTCCACATGTACCACTGAGTGTTAGACAAAAATCAAACTTATTTCCATACCTGTTAAACCACCAACCGCAGTTGTTCTCCTTTGCACAGTTGCCTGTTAAGAATCTATCATGATCCTTGTCTGATGTGGTAAACTGCATCCCACTGTGTGATGCAGACCACTGTTCTCTAAAGTTGCTCCCACCAGACAGGGCGTCACCAGCATTACCAGAATAGGTGCCAAACCACAGCCTGTAATTGTCCTTTCAAAATAAAATGTAAACATGTCTCTGTTATTAGCCTTCCCCTCTCACAACCTTTAAAAATGCCCATAATTGTTTTCTGCAATGTAGTGCAGGTCAGGGTCATTCCTGGAGTATCTCCACTGACATCAAGCATGATTCTGGCCTTTTGCCTTCAGTGATACTAGCCTTAGACAATGACCACATTTAATTTGTCAAAGGGTAGTGCCAGCTAACACTGGGACAACTAAGGGCTACGTGACTTATGAGAAGAGGCTGAGGGAACTGGGTTTATTTAGTCTAGAGAAGACAGAGGGGATTTAATATCAGCCTTCAACTACCTGAAGGTGGGGTTCAAAAGAGGATGGAGCTAAACTGTTCTCGGTGGCAGATGACAGAACAAGGAGCAATGGTCTCAAATTGCAGCAAAGAAAGTTTAGGTTAGATATTAGGAAGAATTTTCTCACTAGAGGGTAATAAAACACTGGAACAAGTTACCCAGAGAGGTGGTGGACTCTCCATCCTTGGAGGTTTTTAAGACCCAGCTAGACAAAGCTTTGCGTGGGATGATCTAGTTGGGGATGGTCCTGCTTTGAGCAGGGCATTGGACTAGATGACCTCCTGAGGTCCCTTCCAGCCCTAAATTTCTATGATTCTATGTAGTGTTCACTTTCAACACTTACACAATACAAAAACAACACAGGTCTGTAAGGGGCTTCCTGAGACCCCCAAGTCCAGTCCCCTACTACTACTGGAAATCAGGTCACTATCAGGGCCTGACTAAGTTCCATCTTTAAACAGCTACTGGGAGGCTGATCTAGATCCACGCTGCTCTGATGGTTAGAAACCTAATATTCAGCCTAAATTGGCTGACCTGGTGAGAATATTTAGGAGTGAGGCTCTATTGTATACTTCTACCAAGATTTGGAGGAGTCTGATCGTTTGTAAAATTCTAAGTATTTTTTCTGTCATAACATTTGGTTCTATCCAAGAAAAATGGCAGTAGGTAATTAAAACAGAGCTGTGTAAAACTTCCATAACAAAACTTGAGTAGGGATCAAGGGTTAGATCCAATAAAGGACTTGGGTTCATACAAATTAGGAACTACAAGGTTTAATGATTATGTGACCAAGCACCTGTGTGGAATCCAGAACCCTGTACTAGGTATTCAGATTTTATATACAATGCATAGGGGAGTTATGCTCCTTAGAATGGTGCTCCAAGAAACATGGGCTATGGGTAACCAATAGGAAACCCTAAGTAAAAGGCTGATTCTGAAATCTTACCCCTCTCTGTACCTGCCCACAGACTTGAGTAAGGCTTCTCCATCTACTTGGAAATCAGAGGTCTCCCCTGAGATTAGATGTCTACAACAATTCTCCCTCTTTGTTTTCAAGGTAAGCAGCTACAACTACACTTTGTAAGGAACACAAACTGTCTGTGTGTTTTAGGCATGTTCTGAGAACACTTACACATCAGAGCCTTCAGGAGACTTGAGGCATCCCTCTGCTAAGTGTGGCTTCCAAACTGGTTTAGGAAGGAGAAAGGTGCTAAGCTGCCCAGACTCTGTTCACAGGCAGAAAACTATGCACCTAGAGAACTTTTATAAGGAGGCCCCACGTGAGCATAGGCACACCCAGAACTTCATAACAGCTGAGAGGAGTTTTAAGGATTGTGCTTTTGGATTCTGGTGTTTCAATTCTGCTTAAATACTTTACTGGATCTAGCTATAGGTTCCCCAGAAGTTCCAATGATGTTGGCTGGAGAATGTGGCTGAATCTCGAGCATAGTGGGTTTCCAACAAAGGTGAATCACGTTTTAAAACAACTGTTTCCTATTTTAAGTTGAACCAGATTTGCGTACATTTGGTTTTGAGTTTTTGGCCTTATTCATACCTGAAACTGGACAAAACTTAGGGGATGTAAACTTGCATGAAAAGGAATATTAAGAAAGGTTCACATGGAAAGAATTTTTCAATCAGTTATCCCACCTTCCCCCTACAGACATCTCAAAGCTTTTGAAATATTTGGCTTCAGTCAAGTATCATTGCTAGACCTTCTGTAATGGGACAAACCAAAACTGGGTTTAATTGCAACTAAGCTTTTCAAAAGCTTAGATCTAGGATCTTTGTAATTTGGTCCCACCTCAACTCAACTTAAATCCCTGTGAACCAATAATGATGAATTTGGTAGAGCTCTAATTATAACTTGGATTAGTCAGGCTGCAGCAGGAATCGGGGAAATGCCCTAAAAGTCCCTGTTAGGAAAAGTCCTAAAACAAATCCCTGTTTTTTGTATTCTCACCTGCTCATTCTTGATCTGGAAGTTTTCATAGATAGCATATCGTTTCTCTCCATGCCAGTCCATCAGGTCAATTTTTAACATGTTTTCCTCTAGAATATAAAGCAGTAGTTTGTTACATGTCAAGTCCACAATGAACTCTGCAATGTAACTTTTAAGGAAGTATGCAGCTGGAAAAACTGCTCATACCTCTAACCAACAAGTCATGGATGCGATCATTGCCTAGCCAGTATTCATCATTCTTGCTTTGAAATCGTCCAAATCCTAGTTTGTAATCAGCCCACTTCCTGCAGCAAAGTAAAATAGCAATTTCTGGACTTAAAAGATGGGAGTTCATAGCTGACAAACTCTATCATCTTGTTACTGCAAAATCTCTCAAAAAATAAATCTTAGTTTTTATTTCTAGACCAGGGATGCTCAATCTCCAGCCCGTGGGCCAGATCCAGCCTGCAATGCCAGGTCATCTGGCCCACAGGTCTCCCCATGGGTCCAGAAATTTGGCAGCGGGAGAGTAGTAGCAACATTCCCCTGCTGCCAAGTCTCTGGACCCATGGGGAGCCCTAAGTCCAGTGCTAGATCCCAGTGTGCAGGGCTGGGTGGGGATGGTGTCAGGCCCCAGGGCCCAATCCCCATGAGCAGGGAGTAGGAGAGGGCAGTGACATGCCACTGGGACTCAATCCCAGCATGCATGGGGTGGGAAGGGGGAACTGCCAGGTCCCCAGGGCCCAACCCAGTGTGCAGACAGGCCCTGGGCCACTCATTGGACTTGTGGGGCCAGAAGGTTGAACACCACTACTCTAGACAAATTTTTCCCATGCTGTCCTATTTAGAGCATGGAGTTGAGACACATTTATAGCAAGAAATATCCATAAATACAGACCACAGTCAACAGCTTTACATGTTACAGGCATGAATACTCACTCTGGCCTCAGTCCTGCAAAAGCTGCCAGATTCAGTGTTTCCAAGATAATATCAGAAATGAGTGGACAAGAGGAACACAGTGGACCCCATATTGGTCTTTTTGTAAAACTTCTGACAGTATACTTCAAAATGTTAAAAATAAGAACGTGACTTAACAAATCTTAAGCACCTGACAGACATGGCTGCTATTACAGAATGTCCTAAAGAATTGAACACAGGCTAAAGGATGAAAACATGCTACTGGTACCTAAACTTGTAATCAAAAACTGTCTCTGGTATCTTTATGCTGCACTGCAGACACTTCAGGGTATGCCTACATACTCTGAAAATGATGCATACATTTTTGTGAGGATAGTCCTAACTACCTTCCTATGGCTTTCAGCTAGAAAAGGGACTGTATGGACTATTTTTTTTAAGTATTTTGATTAATGATGGGAAAGAGAAGTAAGCAGTAGGTTATGCCCAAATACCATTTGTGTTATGAGAAAGAACACTATTTAATGGGTCTCAGCCTATGCACTGCTAGGAGATATTTGATGGTTCTGAATCTTCCAGTGCTTCCTATTACAATAATCAAAGAAATTTCAACACATAAGGACAACCCAATGAAAAGATGTCACAACTCCTTTCTAATTAATTCTTGTGATTGAAAGAAATCACTACAGGGGCTGATCCTACTAACACCTATTCACACAACTTGTCCTGACAAACAAGTTCTATCACTAAGATTTGCTTATATGAGCATGAGTGTGCAGGACTGGAACTTAAAATGGTAGCGATTGTGACTGTAAGATAATAGACTGAATAGACTATAGAAGTCACAGGCTGAATAGACTATAGAAGTCACAGTGGCCTCTGAATACCCACATAAATCCCAACTGGGATATTAACTTAACCCCCATACCTGTTGAAATTCTCTCTGCCATTACTGCGTCGCTGTATCACAGTCCAGCCACCTCCATCAGACATGTCACAATAAACCAGGAAAGGTTCTTGCTCTGGGTTGGGCCTTATCCGGTAATATCCATTTTCTGTTTTTTTACTATTAAACACTGCAGAGCAATCTAAGCAGGACAACAGTGATTAATAAAATAATGACTGGGGAAGAGTAAATGGGGTGCTGCAGTCAAGAGAAAGCTTGAAAAGGAGATTGTCAAGGGACAATGATTTCTGCCTCCTACACATGAACCCACCCACTCTTGGTTAGACACTGAGCCTGTAAAAGAGTGCTAAAGTGTAGTCCTGGCGGTAACAGTTTTTAACATTGCTTGGGTGGTCAGGTGGTATCTACATTAAAACAGCAGAGATATTAGTGTAGTATGTACTCAGGAGTCTTTAGCTATGTTGTCTTACATGTCACCTATGCTGAAGGCAACATTAATTTAGATTCTTCCCCTGTTCTCAGCTCTGATAACTTCCTTTGTGGGAACAGGACAGTTGCCTCCAAAATATGGTAGGAGGCACTTAAAGAACCATTGGTGGAAGAGGTTGCATGCAAATACGTAGCTTCCTTGGGCGCTTGTATACATGATGCCATTAACATGTACGCATGACAAAAATGTCAGTGTGGCTTAATGGTGTCACAGTGTACACATGCTGGAGTTTTAGGGATTAAGTTTAGTTTGTAGCTTTGCAGATTACAATGATGCAGCTGTCAGCTCACACCCAGCCATGGGAGAGGCAGGCAGGCTCCACAGAAAAAAAGGATCAGGCCCCTCACCACTTCAAAAGTGGCGAGGGGCCCGATCCTTTTTTTTTCTTCCAGCGGAGCCTGCCTGCCTCTCCTGCAGCCAGGGGCGAGTTGCTGACAGGCCAAGAAGCCCTTGAACTGCTGTGGGGGGCCTCAGTCCTGCCCTCCAAGGTGGTGGTGCCCCCTGGGGCCACATGGGTAGGCTGCTAGCAGGCTGGATGCTGCCCCAGCTCAGGGTTGGGGAAGAAGTCAATTGAGCTGGGTGCTGCCTCTGAGCTGGGATAGCACATGGCCTGCTAGCAACCTGTCCAGGTGGCTCCAGGTGGGTACCACTGCCACAGAGGGAAGGACTGCCCCCCCTGCTCCGCAGCTCAGGAGCTGCTTGGCCTGCCAGCAGCTCACCCCCAGCCACAGGCAGGCTCTGGCTCAGACAAAAAGAAAAAATAAAGAATTGGACCCCTTGCTACAACGTGATGAAAAAATTGAAATGGTTTAGTCCTCAGGCTTTTATTCTATGCCCCACTGTTTCAATTTAGGGGACACAGAATAAAACTTTGGGGATTAAACCCCCATCACATGTACAAGAGCCCTTTGTGGGTAAAACTATTAGAAATTATTGGCAGTGGACCAGATACTTTGAAAGCTGAACTCTCAGTTCACTCTGCAAGATGGGGAGGGAGAGGGTGCTGGGAAACCCCAAGCTTTTACCTTCCTTTTACCACATGAAAGATGCCAGAGAAATTTACAGGGAATCCCAATATAGTTCCAGTCCAGTTCATTTCCAGATAGGGGATAATCTAGACAAGAATCAGGGATGGACTAATCAATTTGGCACGTATTTAAAAAATAAAAAAGAGCTCAAAGTTAGGTTCCTTAATCCTGGTACAGGCTCTTGGATGGGCTGTTTTCAAAACTGCTGAGCACCCACCAGTTTTCAGTGGTTTTAGCAGGTACTGCAGGAGACTCAGCAGTTTTGAAAATCAGAGGCTACTTCTTCAAGTGCCTAAATCGGGATTTTAAATCATAAACCTCAGCCCAAGCTTGAAGCAATGACATTTGCAAAGGACAGTACCATGACATATGACATTTTATTACACAGCCCAAACACGGGCTGTTGTCCATTGTGCTAGGTACTGTACAAACACAGAGAGAGAGACAATGAATGCTTCAAAAGAGATTACAATCTAAATAAGCAAGACAGGCAAAGTCAGGAGAGAAAACAAAGTGATATCAGGTCAGTGTCCTTGGACTGTGGGTCTACTCTTCACCTTCACATGTAGCTAACACATGGTACATATAGTAACCTGACCATTTTAGTAACCTGACCAAGATAGAAAACCTCCTGCATTCATTTTACTAAGGGAACAAGATAGAATACAGAATTGTGTTTCTGTTATATACTGGATATTCAACAACCAATACATATTTTGATATTCTGAAAGGGGGGGAGGTTCTACTTTATTCTACTGCAAACACGTACCTTGATCGTAGACTATAAGATTTCCACTAGTTGGAGGTAGAAGTACCACAGGCTGCCTGCTCCTGCTGACTGAAAAGACCTTGCTCTTTGTTCTGTGATAGTTGTTCTCCAAGAGGTCCTTCAGCTGTAGTTCATATAAGTGAAGCAAGCCTTGGAACAATTTTAATTTCTGTTTTAAGTTATTGTTGTCTAAGAGGCAGATGTCCTTGTCCTAAAGGAAAAACTGAGGCTTAATATACTTAAAGCAATAGAGAGTTTGTAGCTTTCAACATCCAAGCTCATATCATTGTTTTGATAAAGCAAGGGGGTTCAAACTTAGGACCTCGAGGTGGGTTATTAAAGCAATAGACTTCTTCATAAATCAAAGTATTGTTCAGGATGAGTATGAGTGATACAATCTGGCTTTTACATTGCTGCCAAATTGGACGATTGATGTTCCAGTAGAAGTGAAAGATAAAAGGACATGCACCCTATGTAAATCTGGAGAAACTATTGGAATCAGTGGAGTTGCTCCTGATTTACACTGTCCTAATCAAGAGCAGAATCCAATCTAGATTCACTAGAATGAACATTTTCCATAAGAATCACATTTTAGGCTGGCACAGCTACATGCTAAAAAATCTCTGCCAAAAAAGTTCTGGGAGATTCTTATTACATGGCTTTTGCTGGCCTGAGGTTACCTTTGAGTAGTGGGCTTGAATGACTCCAAACATTGCAAGTTAAATAGAGATTAATTCTCCTCCACCACCCCGCAAAGCTATATCAAGTCTGTATTTCACTCTAAACCATACATTGATCTAGGCAAGTTAAAAAACATCACCCATGCTCCCACCATGGAAATGCCATCACAGCTACCACCTACTAACACTGCTGTTGGGAACTAATCTGTTTTCTTCCACAGGACTGAGGCACTGTTGAGAACCTAACAAGGGCACTGCATGGGTCGTATGTAACCACAGGAGTTAAGCCTCCAGTGATATCAATACCCTCCAAGTTTCTAATCTACTTTCTAATTCTAATCCCTACCCCAAAGTATGTAAATGAATGACCCCACCAGTCTTTCCTGCCCAGAGCAGGGAGACTGGACCCACTGATCTCACGAGGTCCCTTCCAGCCCTAAACCTCTGTGAATCTGTGAACAGCTTTAGAAAAGATACGATCAGGGACGTCTGTTCTCTCTGTCTCCCAAACACAAATAAGGGGACCTTCAATAGCATTGAAAGGTGACCAACACAGAGCTGATAAAATCCAATACTGTTTTTGTGCAACCTGTAATGAGACTGGAACTCTTTGCCACAGAAAGAGCTCAGTGAGATCTGGCATAGGAGTATTGACAGAGGCATAAGGGGAGAGCAAGGCGGCAGGGAGAGGGTAACCGGGGCAGCAGCCCTAGGTGCTGCCTTTGTTGTGGGGGGAGGGCACAAAAATAGCTGTCACCATGACCACACTGTGGCTATTAGCACAGGGGTGGGCAATTATTTGGTCTGGAGGGCCACTTGATGAGTTTTGGTGAGGTGTTGAGGGCCACACACACACGTGTGCCTGTGCGTGTGCGTGCGCGCGCGCACACACACACACACACAGAGCTTGCCACAGATCTCCCTGTACTCCTTCTCATGTCCCAAATCCCCAGCACATGTCCAGGTGGGACAGGAACTACACCAGCTCCTCCAGCTGCACCAGTGTGGCCTGACGCAGTGTGTGGGAACAGAGTGTGGTACAGCCTGACCCAGCCTGGCTGCATGTCAGGGACTTGGGATGGGGGAGAGGGTGCAGGAAGAAGGGGACCAGGAGCCATGGGTTTTCTGGGCCTGGCCAGGTCAGTGCTGTGCTGTGTTCCCCTCTTCTCCCTGCATGTCCTCCCCCAAGTCCCCAGCATGTGGCCAAGCTGGAGCAGCTGGCATGGCTCTTGTCTGACCCAGTCTCATGCCAGGGACTTGGGGTGAAGCAGGGGCCACTCCAGCTATGCCCACGTGGTGCAGCATAAAGTGGCACGCAGGAACATAGCGCGGCACTACTTTAGCAGTGCCCATGCCCCTACCAGGCCACTGCCCAGTTGGGCCTGGATAACCCACAGCTCCTGGCCCTCTTTTCCCTGCACTGCCTCCCACACCAGTGGGGAGAATCTTACCTGAGCTTTGACGCTTGCTGGGGCTGGCCTGTCTGGTCTGTGAATGGCCATAGGGTCAGAGCTGTGTGCAGACAGCCTGGCTGGGGGTGGGGGCCAGGACGGGCTGGGCCAGGGTGTGGGTGCCTGGCCACTACACTAGAGCTGGAACTGTTGCTGCAGCTGCCTATGGCACAGGGAAGGGAGAAGGGTGAGGGGTACTGAAAGCCAGGGCAGCTGCAGGCTGAATACAATTTTTTGGTGGGCTGGATCCGGCTCGTGGCCTGTATTTTGCCCACCCCTGTTCTAGCAGCACAGCAGCCAGCACTGCTCCATATACTAAAAGCTGCCCTATTATGGCTCTAAGTATCAAGGACTATAACAGTTAATGCTAATATTTTGAATAGGATATTAGACCTCATGCTTCAGTCCTTTTGCCAGTCTACACATTGGAGAGTAGGATGGGCCAGGGAAAGCAGATACTTCAGCATCTGCATCTTAGACCTTCTCTCTGAAGCATCCAATACAGGCCCCTGTCCAAGACAGGACCCGGGGCCTGAGCCAACAGGGCATTTCCTGGGTTTTTATGTCAAGTCTCACCTCTGCCACTGGAGGAGCCTATGGCCCACAGTGAGAGCAGGACTGGCGCTGCTCCAGGCCCACTGTCTCTTTGGAGAGTCCCAGGCTTGCACATCTTAGTCCCATGGGACAGAAGACAGTAAACAGAGCAATGTGCTTCCCTTGATGGACTTGGCCTCTGGTAAAAGGCAGGACGTTGTTCCATACCATTTTGTGAGGTAATACTGACTGTTTCATGAACAAAAGCATTTACTGTACAAAAAGGTCAAAGGCAGGGGGCAGCTTTTGTGAGATGCTTTCGTTTCCCTTGTGGTATATATTGTGACAGTGCTGTCCACTGACGAGGTATCATTCAAAGAGAGACAAGTGCTGACCAAAGTAAGTCTGTAAGTCAGATCTGGCCTACAATGCTGTGTCATCTGGCTCATGGAACTCCCCATGGGTCTCAAAATTTGGTGACAGGACGAATGACAGCAGTGCTAATTGTCTGGCTCTGGGATCCATAGCAATTAACACTGCTGCTGTTCCCCTACCACCAAATTCCTGGAGCCCTGGGGAGCCCCACAGGATGGATGACAGCTTTGGATTGGGCCTGTGAACCAGCCCGTCTAGCCCATGACCACTAACTACTCATCTGGCCACTGGGCACCACTGGTCTAGGACAGGGACAGGGGCAGTGTGTTGCTGGTTTAGGACAAGGGACAGGGGATTGCCTGTAGCAGTTACTACCGTATTCATGCGACCCCCCACAATAATTAGATTCTACGCATGGAAAATGATAATCTAATTATTGGTGGGTCATCTTGAATTCATACCTTCTCCCCACTGCTGCAGTGAGAAAAGCAGTGGCAGAGGGGCAGAAGGGGAGTAGGTGGTGGGGGAGTGTCAAGTAGCTTGACCCTGCCCCTTGCTCCCCCACAACTTGTCCTTGCTGCCTGCCCCCCGCCCCCCTTCCCATTACTTCTCCTCCCCCATGCCTATAGTCTCCGGCACCTGTCCTCCCCCCGGTGTCTGCCCCCTCTGCACAGCCTCTGCCCCCTGCCCTGCTGCTTGATTTCCAGCTCCAGCAGGGCTCTGGTACTGCTTTAGCTCAGGGCAGAGAGCACATAGTTGCTTTGCCCCCAGCCCAGTCTGGTAGCAGTGGCGGCTGGGGCAATTCTGGTCCAGGATTCAGGGCCCAGTCAGGGCTGCTACCACTGCAACAGCTCCTACTGGGTTGGGCTGGGGCCAGAGCAACCATATGCTCCATATCCTGGGCTACAGATGTGTGGAACCCTGCTGGAGCGCGAGGGTAAGTGGTGGGGGGGAGGGTAGCAGACGTGGCAGGGTGGGGGCAGGAGCGAGGAAGACACAACTGGGGTCAGGGAGAGACAATAGTGGGTGAGTAGCAGCTGTGGCTCCAGCCTCAACCTCAGATCTGGGCTGGAGGTGCAGCCACTGCTGCAACTGCAATCACAACAGCCACCTGCCTCCTGGCTGCCTCATACTTGAATCGAAGACAATGGGCTTCCCCTCCATATTAAGTGTGTTGGGGGGACCCTTATCTTGGATTCCAGTGAAAATGGTAGTTTGCCAAGTAATCAGGAATCACAATCCCACAGTGATAAATAGGCAATGCAGGTGGAATCATGTTCAGTGCTAGCCTTAATCAGCCTTTCTTGTATTTACTGAAAGCTGGTTATAAACATTTAAGACCCACTTGCAGACCTGGAAGGAAGCCTTGAGTAAATGTCCACAGCAAACTATATTGTTAAGATGGCTCACATGTGTTTATTACACATTATATAGACTCTACCTGCACACCAGCAGCTCTTTTTTCTCCTTCCTTTTGAGGCAGTTTTTCTTGTTGATTTTTTGTCTCTTCTCTGACCAGCATTGCTATTTAGTATTCCCAAGAGTATTTTTACAGTATTCTCAACCATATTTGTTCCTGTTCCAACTACCACCTTAGATTCCAACATATGGGCTGTTTGCAGACGTTAAAAATAAAAGTGCTTTACTGGAAGAAGCAGCACATTACTTCAACCCAGCTCCACAGTGTCTATATAGATCACTATAGATCAGGCATCTGCTTCAGCAGGACTTTTTGGCACTTTTATCCACAGTTGAGTCAAGAAAGCCCCACTAAAGTGCTTGATCTATACAGACATTGGGTGAGCCAGGTCCAACTAATGCACTGCCTCTTCTGGGCATGTGTTGGGCTTGGTGCTGAAATGCGCAGAGTTTAAAGTAAAGCACCATTTGTTTGGGGTTTTTTTACATCTGCAAGTAGCCCTTCTATTACTAAGGATGGATTAGAACAGTTTTTTCTAGGTTTTTTTGGCTGTGTACCCCTTTACCTGCAAAATACTGCTGCTTGTATGCCTGACACCTGATTCATCTCTGCATGTTCATTCTTTAGGACAGTGGTCACCAAACCAGGGATCCCAATCTACAAGTAGATCCTGGAGCTTCTTTTGGTAAATCCTGGGCTGGAGGGATAGCTGGGCATGCGTGCATGTGCACACCCACCACCCCTAGCCCCAGCTTGTCAATCTGTGGGGAGGGAAGGGGCGGGGGCCAGATCAAGGCCCCCCCCGAAGTGAGTGGCTGACCATGCAGCCCAGCCAGGAGCAGGAGAAGGTAAGTGGGGCCCCAGCCTGGCTGAGTGGTGGGAGGATTGGAGGCCAGGTGGGCTCCTTCAGGGTCACAGGGGACTCCCTCCCCATCTCTGCAGGGGCGGAGGTGGCAGAGGATGCTGCCGCTGCGCCTCGAGTCCCACTTCAGCTGGCCATGTGCAGGTGCAGCTCAGCTCAGCAGCAGGGACTCACGTGGGGGCAGCTCCGGCCCAGCCAAGTCTGGGAAGATCTGGTTGTCCAGGGGTGTGTGGGTGGGAGAAGCTCCCGCCACTGGGTGCAGCCCGGTGGAGGCCCTGGGAGCCCATGCTCCACCCTCACCTGTGCTCAGGGTGCAGCGAGCAGCCCACAGCACTACCCACGTCATGCTGAGCACAGGTGGGAGGGGAACACGGGACCCCAGGGCTTTCACTGGGCTGTGCCCAGCAGCAGGAGCACCTCCCACGTGCCCCTGGAATATGGAGACTTCCAGACCGGGCCGGGGCCCAACGCCAAGTTCCTTTGGCTGCCAAGTGGGTGCAGCTCAGTGCAGCTGCGGCACAGAAGTGGGATCAGGCCCCAGCCCAGACATCAATGCATAACAGTGCCATTACCCCTCAATGTACTGACCAACTGGAAGCTGTACTGCTATTATTAAAATTTAGGCACATTCCCCTTAGCAAACACCCACCCTGTGGGGACGTGTATCTTAGTTTGAAAACCACTGAATTAGAGCAAATATTTTCATTATGGACCAGATGGCCTGAGAGAGATAGATACAGTGTGTTAAACATTCAGATACTGTCATCATATTATCATTATAAAATAATTTGTCAGATTTGCCAAAACACATTTCTTGCCCCTGCTCAAGTGAGAACCAGGCCCTAACCTTTCCTCCTGGTGCTTCTGAGACATCCTGGAAGGTGCTGGAAATTATTTCTCTCACCACCTTCCAGGATCATTCCTGTGAGGTGAAATTCTGACAAGTCTCACTCATACCAACTTGTACTTTATTTCAGAAGCCTTATTATAGTTTCATAGTGCTTAGGATTGGAAGGGACCTAAACAGATGATCGGGTCCGACCCCTCTGCCCCAGGCAGGAATGAGTGCAGGGTCATATCCCCCCAGCCAAATATCTGTCCAGCCTCTTCTTGAAGACCTCCAAGGTAAGAGAGAGCACCACCTCCCTTGGGAGTCCATTCCAGAGCCTGGCAGCCCTAACTGTAAAGTAATGTCTCCTGATATCCAGCCTGAACCTTCTCTCTGACAATTTGCAGCTGTTATTTCTAGTAACCCCTGGTGGTGCCCAATTTTTGCCGGTCCCCCCTGGTGTGTTTGTAAATGGCCACCAGATCCCCTCTCAGCTTTCTCTCGTGGAGGCTGAATAGATTCAGGCCCTTCAGCCTCTCTTTGTAGGGCTTGACCTGCTGCCCCTTGACCATGCGAGTGGCCCTCCTCTGGACCCTCTCAATGGTAGCCACATCCCTCTTGAAGTGCGGCACCCAGAACTGGACGCAGTACTCCAACTGTGGCCTGACCAATGCCACATAGAGAGGAAGGATCACCTCCCAGGACCTGCTTGTGATGCATCTGTAGATTCACGGTTAGCCTTACTGACTGTTTCCGTGCATTGGCAGCTCATGTACATCCTGGAGTCAACAATGACTCCAAGATCCTTTTCTGCCACCAAGTTGACAAGAAGGGTGTTCTCCAGCCTGTAGGTGAGTTGCTGGTTTCTTCTCCCTAGATGCAGCACCCTGCACTTGTCTGTGTTGAATTCCATCCTTTCTCATCTGCCCACCTCTGTAATTTGTCTAGATCTAGCTGGATTCTGTCCCTCCCCTCCAGCATGGCCACCTCGCCCCACAGCTTGGTATCGTCAGCGAATTTGGACAGTGTGCTTTCCACCCCCTTCAGCCTCTCTCTCAGCCCTATTATAAGGGTTCTTTGTGTAATAAGATACTATTCAACCACAAAGGTGTAATGTCAGGAAGAAAGCAGGGCAGGATGGTGCCTTAGAGACTAACTGGCTCAGAAAGGCATGAACTTTCATAGCCAACAACCTACTTTGTCAGATATCACGAATGACCATTTATAGCATCTGATGAAATAGGTTGCTGCCTACAAAAGCTCATGCATCTCTGAACTAGTCAGTCTGTAAGGTGCCACCAGCCTTACCTTGTTCCTAACTCAGTCCTATCTGGCTCTAAAGCTAGTGCAAGAAAAGCTTGTATACGAAAATACACGTAATATGCTAAGGGAAAAAGATTTTTATAAAACAACAAAGTAAGTGAGAAGGTTTAATCAAAACAAAAGCATGTACCTGTCTTCACTGAGACAGAAGTGAAGTCAGTGAGAGTTAAAGGAACTCAGCACCTTGCATGATTTTTGATAACAGAATACCCAAAGAGCAATTTTTAAATATAAATTGAAAGCAGAGTGCTGTGGTATCCCATAGCACTTTCAATTCAAAACACCTTTCATCTCAAAGTGTTTCCAAATAGCTTCTCTGAGGTAGGAGAAATTACTATCCCCATTTTACTGACAGGGAAACAGGAGCACCAAAAGGTGGAATGATTTGCTCAAGGTCCCAAGAAAGTGTGGGGCTCAGGCAGGCACGTATGAGCACACTTCCTCTCTGGGTATTTCTATGGAAGGTCAATGTTCAGTACTCTGAGGAGCATGTGAAGATGAATCACTAAATGGGAGCTGCCGGTCTCCCCCATCTCTCATGACTGGGTCCTATAACACCCATTTGGGAATCTGGTCCCCAAAGCTATTACCCCTTAGGCTTCCAGTCTCTCATTCAGACCAACTTTGGTGGTGATACACACAAGAAACTGATTGGTGTGGTACTCAGCACAGTCTACAAATCTTACTGAATAACCTCCCACCCAGCAAACCAGAATGAAACTTAAACTATTATAGTAGTCAAAGCCAATATTAACATGATGTGACCATTTACCCCCCTGCATGTTGTGCTATCATTTCCTCCTATCCTATGCACCTCTGTCTGATATGTCTTTCTGAAGAGCCAGTTCCTCAGGGTGGAGGCCATGCCTTTTGCATTTGTACAGCACTCAGCATTCTTTTAGAAATGATACAGGCTTATTATCTTACAGACAAATGATACATATTTTAGCAAGTGATACTCACTGAAAGTCTAGGTGCAGGTAAACCAAAGCTCACAAGCAGAAGCAGCAGCAGCAGCAACCAGGGCATCACCATGCTCATTTTATATAGCCTGGAGGGAATTATGAATATGCTGGACTACGCACCACACCAAAACCAGTCACATTGAAGGTCTCCACAAGCACAGTGGGACTGGTTGAAGAAGTTACCTAAAAGTACAAATAGAACAAAATGAAAGAAGCTGATACACTGCTTCAGAGGCAGAGCAGCAAGCTGCCTTGTCAGGCCATAAACCCAACCCTGCCCTGGTGGGATGAACTCCTGAGATGACATCTCCTGGGCCCTTCTGGTTCACTTGGGGCAATGAGTTCCACAAGTTAATTGAGTGCTGTGCGAAAAAGAACTTGTTTTTGTTTGTCATAGCCCTACTACCAAATAATTTCACTGTATGTCCTCCAAGTAGTAATTTTAAAGGGGGTACCCCCACTGGTTGCTCAGCTAGCACATCAAGCTAAGTAGCTGAGAGTTGAGAACATGGAAATGAATGTGAGTGTCCAGCAACAATATTCACAAGGTTTTGCTTAATAATGCTTTGTAAAAATAATATAGAAGGCATGCATAAGAAACAACCACCCATTTCACATGTGAAACTACTGCAGAAATTATGCTGTAAGTGGCTTATTTGCTTGAGATACTTCTTTATGAGCATCACCTTAATATTAATACCATTTATGATGCTAGCAGAACTAATATTGTACACAAGCAAGCCAGGTTCCAAGGAAACTAGGAAGCAGAAATGTCCTATGGAAGAAATTCCACAGTATTATGCACAAGTGCATGATAGTTTTTAGGCTGTACAGAGGAAGATAGTGCTGCAGAGTTCAGCATTGAGAATACCTGTTCTTGTACCAAGCAACCTTCCCCAGTCCCTATGATTATCCACTATACAGTCCCTCAGCTGTGCATCTTGTGCTACTGGCTTCACTGCAGTTACTCCTAGCTTGATCTAAGAAAAGTGAGACCAAAATTAGACTCACTGTTAGATCTGTACCCCTCGTTCCTAACATTTTGCAGAGGATTAGAGCAAGCAGTAGAGGAAATGAAAAACCCAGCTTGATCTATCTATGTCTCATCAACATACATTGAAATGCACATACCTTTTATTTGTCTTCTCTTTAGCTCTTCTAATCGGATGGTCTCCCTTAAAAGTCAACTGAAACTGATAATATACTTGGGTGGCGTTTATAGACAAGGGTTATGTTATTCCTTCCAGATGGCTCACATTAAAGGCATGCATGAAGAGCATTTTATCACCCTAGACAAGTAGACAGTTACATGAAAAATATCCTTGGAATCTCTTGCGTGAAACAGCTGTCCAAAATCTTGTCATTCTCTCTCCATTGTTAATCCTACTTCTTCTGAGAACGAAGAGATTAAGATAAGATCTATAGCAACAATATTTCTTAAAACAGAGAGATTCTTTTGCTATATATCATTTCATATCTTAGTTTACTGTGAAATTCAAACCAGGAATGATTTATTTTAATAGATCACTGAAGGCACCAATCCCCTTGAGGGTTCCACTTGCAGTTTAATAGAGCCATACCCCATTTCAGTAAATTTCTCAAGATAGCATGAATTTGATTTACATCTATATATATAGAAAATAAACCATAATGCCAAGGACAGGGAATCTGACTCGTAAAAAGCAAACAGGGGTATTAAGCAAGATGCTGTTTGATTGAAACCTCAGAAGACCTGTGGTTGTGTAACTAAAATCAGAACTGGACAATGAGATTTTCTAGTTAACAAAAACAAGTTTTGTGGTAAATGGAGCAAAAAAAATAGCATCTCCCTCTGCAACCTGGCCAAAGAATTAGACTTTATTTTGAGGACAATAGCAGGAGTGTTCCATTTTACATGGCAGCTGTTTGAAGGATAGATGAGGCTAAAAGACAAGTATTTTAATCCCAGCCTAACCCCAGAGTTATTAGCAAGGGAAACAGGGCTGCTCTGCTGTTACAGAAGTACAAAATGCCATTTTATTAGTCATATAAACATTCCTTTTCCTCCCCTCTGAGATCAGAATTCTTGGCCCATTTCTCAACCATCACACAAAAACAATATCCATTTCTTGCAGTGCGGGAGCTATCTCTAGCTTTGTATCTAGTTTTTAAAGATGACATAAAGGAATTAAACTTTTCCACCTCTTTCCAGGTGCTAACCTGCTATGTACTGAGCACCTCCTCCCTCCTTCCCCACTCAAGCCTCACTGACTTCCATGGGAGTTTGTGGGTGCTCAGTTTACCATTCTTTCACTAAGGAGTTTAACTTTCATTTACTTTGGGGGAAGAACATGCACGTTGAGCAGCTGACACATGGTGAAGTCCCACTCTATTTTACCCCGTGGTAACTTGTTCACATATCCAGGCCCTCATGCCAAAGCTCATGGTGTTTGTCTAGACTGTGAAGATGTCACTCTTAAAAACTTGTTAACTCTGCAATGGGATGGAGTTTCAGGTTAATCATGACCAGCTAAACATGACCCGTTCTGTCTATAGAAGGCGACAAATCATAGTTAAAACTGTGTTAGTTGTAATGTGTTAAGTCATTTCTGAACACGTGTGAACTTATTTTCCATTTTTCCCCACATCAGGGATGTGGAGATCATGTGAAACAGATGTAGTGGGAGGGTGTGTCTGTGTACTATTCTATTTGGCTAAGAGTTAAAAATAAACGAGTTGCCCTAACCAACCATGAACATTGTGTAATTACCAATGATACTTCTTCACAGATGTCGAAGTCCCCTGATAGAACATTTGGAAAACAACTTTCCTTTCCTGGAATATGCATAGCTGACACGCTAACTACAATACTCATTTCCACTTGGCTATTTGGAAGTAGGTCAGATCCCCACTTCGTGAAACAGTCAGTAGTAGGACTGTCCACAAATAACAATAAATAACAACAACTTACTTGATAAGGCTCTACACCTGGCAAAAAGCTCCTTGGGGCTGAACAACAGTCTTGCTTATTCAAAACCCTCTCAACAAATTTATGAATAGATGGGAAAATAAAAGAGTGGTAATAAGGTTTAAATGGTTTTGGAAAAAGTTTTTAGATATTTTTTCAAAGTGAAGAGACATTAAGTGATCTGCCTAATGGAAAAACCCAGAAGTCACTGCCTAATGGAAAAACCCAATCATCCACTAATATCAGCTGTGTGGGCAGAACCCCCTAAATACCAAGGAGGTATGTGAATGTAGGTGGAGTTTGTAGGAGGCAGACTCAGATAAACGCAGGGCCAGTCCCATTCAAAGTAACATAAATCAACAAAGCTAATTTAAAATTAATCCACATGCTTTACATGTTGCTCCCTTTTGCCTTGTTCACAGCACAGGAGTGGACTGGAACCCAGAAGATCTTGGCTGTATTCTTGGCTCTTCCACTAGCCTGCTGGGTGACAAGGGACAAGTCATTTTACCTTTCTGTGCTGCAGTTTCCACATCTGTAAAACAGAAATAATTATACTAATTTTGTAAAGTACTTCAGGCCTATTGATGAAAAGCTCTGTAAATGGATCAGGTGGTACTATAAACTAACTCTAATTGCTAGTTAATAATGATTAGTTAATAACAATGTTGTCTCCATAAATTACACACACTTTTGTTAAAGCACTATACTCCTTTGCAGAGCACACACATTAGTACTGGAACAGGTTTTAATTCTATGTATAAAATAGAGATAAAGAGAGCAAGAGTGTAAGTAACAAGGAGAGAATACACTAATTGTTGCTAATAAATCAGATTTTCTTGAACTCCAGTTATTCAGTTAAGTTCGCCCCTAAATGGTGTAAGTACTGGAGCAGACAGCTAGGGGCTGTGCTCTTCTTGACCTGCCAGTCACAAACAGGGAAGAATTGGTGAGGAATATAATAGTAGATGGCAACTTGAGCAGCAGTGACTAGGAGATGATTGAGTTCAGGATCCTGAGGAAAAGAAGAAAGGAGAGTAGCAGAGTAAGGACACTGGACTTCAGAAAAGCAGACTTTGACTCAGGGAACTCATGGGCAGGATCTCCTGGGAAGCCAGTCTGGCAGGGAGAGGAGTCCAGGGGCTTGGCTGTACTTCAAAAACTTTACTGAGAGTGTAGGAACAAACCATCCCAATGTGCAGGGAGACTAGCAAGTATGGCAGAGGACCAGCTTGGCTTAGTAGGGAATTCTTCAGTAAGCTAAATCATGAAAAAGAAGCTTTGAAACTTGGACAAATTCTTCAGTAAGCTAAATCACGAAAAAGAAATGGAAAGTTGGACAAATAATGAGGGAAGAGTATAAGAGTATTGCTCGGGCATGCAGGGATGAAGTCAGATAGGCCAAAGCACAGTTGGAGTTGCAGCTAACAAGGGATGTGATGGGTAACAAGAAAGGTTTCTACATATATGTTATCAACAAGAGGAAGATCAAGGAAAGTGTGGGTCCCTTACTGAATGGAGGAGGCAACCTTGTGATGAGGAAAAGGCTGAAGTGCTCAATGCCTCTTTTACCTCACTCTTCACAGGCAAGGTCAGCTCCCAGACTACAGCCCCAGGCAGCAGTTTGGGGAGGAGGTGAGCAGCCAACAGTGGTGAAACAACAAGTTAGAGACTATTTAGCAAAGCTGGATGTGTACAAGTCCATAGGGCCAGATGCAATGCATCGAAGGGTGTTGAGGGAGTTGGCTGATGTGATTGCAGAATCCCTGGCCATTATCTTTGAAAAATCATGGAGATTGGAAGAGGTCCAAGAAGACTGGGAAAGGGCAAATATAGAGCCCATATTTAAGAAAGGGAAAAGGGAGGATTCAGGGAACTACAGATTAGTCAGCCCCACCTCAGTCAATGGAAAAATCATGGAGCAGGTCCTCAAGGAATCCATGTCTAAGCACTTGGAGGAGAAGGTGATTAGGAACAGTCAGCATGGATTCACCAAGGGCAAATCATGCCTGACCAACCTGACTGCCTTCTGTGACTGGCTCTGTGGATTTGGGGAGACCAGCATATATGATATACCTTGATTTTAGCAAGGCTGTTGATACAGTCTCCCACAATGTTCTTACAGGCAAATGAAAGAAGTACAGTCTGGATGAATGGACTGTAAAGAAGATAGAAAACTGGCTGGAGCTTCAGGCTCAGAGTGTAGTGGCCAATGGCTCAATGTCTACCTGGCAGCTGGTATCAAGAGGAGTGCCCCAAGATCAGTCCTGGGCCTGGTTTTGTTTAATATCTTCATCAATGACCTGGAAGATGGCACAGAGTGCTCCCTCAGCAAGTTTGCAGATGACACCAAGCTGGGAGGAGTAGTAGATATGCTGGAGGGTAGGGCTAAGATTCAGAGTGACCTTGGGGAACTGGAGGATTGGACCAAAAGAAATCTCATGAGGTTCAGTAAGGACAAGTACAGAATCCTGCACTTAGAATGGAACAATCCCATGTACTGGTACAGGCTGGGAGCTGACTCGCTGGGCAGCAGCTCTGCAGAGAAGGACTTGGGGATTACAGTAGATAATAATCTGATTATGAGCCAACAGTGTGCCCTTGTTGCCAAGAAAGCTAATGGCATACTGGGATGCACTGGTAGGTGCGTTGCCAGTAGATCCAGGGAAGTGATTATTTCCCTCTATTCAGCACTGGTGAGGCCACATCTGTAGTACTGTATCCAGTTACGGGCCTCCCACCACAGAGGGGATGTGGGCAAACTGGAGAGACAGTCCAGCAGAGGGCAACAAAAATGGTTAGGGGGCTGGGGCACATGACTTCTGAGGAGAGGCTGGGACTATTTACTCTAGAGAAGTGAAGCGAAGCAAGCCGAGTGAGAGGGGGATTTGATAGCAGCCTTCAACCATCTGAAGGGGAGTTCTAAAGAGGATGGAACTGGACAGTTCTCAGTGGTGACAGAGGACAGAACCAGGAGCAATGGTCTCAAGTTGCAGCAAGGGAAGTTTAGGTTAGATACCAGGAAAAACTTTGTCACTAGGAGGGTAGTAAAACACTGGAACAGGTTACCCAGAGAGGTGGTGGAATCTCTATCCTTGGTGGTTTCTAAGACCTGGCTAGACAAAACCTTGGCTGGGATGATCTAGTGTGGGTTGGTCCTGCTTGAGCAGGGGGTTGGACTAGATGACCTCCTGAGGTCCTTTCCAACCCTAACTTTCTATGATTCTTAAGTCAATTTTGTGGAGGACTCAAGACAGAATGTAATGGGAGAGGAGCTACAATGCCTCGCTGTGGATTTGGAGGCATAAGTTTGATCTTCACTCCAGATTGGTGCCTAAAGCGCTGCACAGTTGTGGGTACATGGGGAATAGGGCTGTGTGAAACAGCACCATTCCACTTCTATGGAACAGTGTTTTGTTTCGTTTCAAAAGCACTGTTCTGTTTCATTTTGTTGAAACTTTCGCTGTTTCAATGTTTCACCCATAGGCTATAATGAGGAATCATGAAAATGCCTAAAACTTCGTAATTTCATGCCTGATTTGGATGAAACTTGCCGGGATGGTAGTCCCTTCTGAGGGCATGAAGCCTGCCAAGTTTCAAGGATATAGGTGCACAGGTTTCTGGGAAACTGCACCTCAAGTTGTTAACAAGCAAAACTCCTGTCATTTGCTGGCAGCAACAGACTCCTGTGATCCAGCAGGCAGATTGGGGCCTTGCAGCGCACTCCCTATATGTCGCCACTGCGGACCACTGTTGTATAGTCCTCCTTGAGGTCTGTCTCCTAGCTTCCACTGTGTGTACACCTCTTTTTTCTTTTTCAAGAGGACTGTGATGTCCCTACTGAGCCAGGAGGGCTTGCCAGCCCTTCTGCTACCTTTCTTACCTTTCTTCTTTATGAGAATATAAGTCGCCCATGACAACCAAGTCCCTTGCACACGCAGCCTCTGTCAGTTCTTGAGAGAACTCCAGATCCAGGTCCTCCCCTTGGTTTGGTAGGCAGTAGTAAATGCCCACAGTTAGGACTCTTTCACCCTCCCCCTCCCCAAAGCTTGACCAAGAGGGTTTCAAGCTGCTTATCTTTGGACCCAATGCCAGCCTCCAGAGAGGTGTATTGCTCCCTCACATAGAGAGCTACCCCCTCCACCTTTTCTCTCTGCTCGGTTCCTTCTGTGCAAGGTGCAGCCCTCTACGGCTACGCTCCAGTCATATGAGGAGTCCCACCAGGTCCCCGCAATCCCTACCAGGTCATATTGCCCACTAGAGAGCAGGAGGGCTAGCTCCTGCTTGTTCCCCATGCTCCTGACACTGGTGCATAGGCAGCTGAGGCCCCCAGCTGACACCCTCGATTTCCTGATGTACTTGTTATACAGCAACTGTCACTGGAAAATGCAAGTTATTTCTGCAAGTGCTACAGGGTCAGAGAGGGTGTGGACTGATGGAACAAGTATGCTAAGTGAAAAGAGAAGGGGAGACTTATTGCATGTTAGACAATCCTCAGCAATAGTTTGTCTGCTCAGTAAGAAGAAATTGCGACTCTTTACTTCTGGATTAACAACCTGTTGAATTACTTTGTTTTATTTTTCACTTATTGCAGAATGGAGCAGACACACAAAAACCATTCCAGTGGATAGTAACACAACTGATGTGCAGTAAATCTTTCTCCTGCTCTCCACCTCCTGCTTTTAGCTGGGTATAATTGCTTGGACAGAAAAAAATATCAGCAGACTCCTAACATGCAGGACAATGTGTGGTAATGAACAGTCTCCTCAGGACTCTAGATTAGAGGGGTTTAATTTAAAATATTAAGGCAGTATGCAACCAATCCAACAAGAAAACATTTAATGTTCCAACTAGGAAACATCATTCAGTCTAACACTTAAACTACTGCATATGCAGCATATGTAGAATTAACAGGTTGTCATACCAGATTTCACTGGATTTCAAACTTTTCAGGATAAGGAATATAGACCTTACCTTATTTTACCTGAATCATTATAAAGCACTGAAGTAATAGTTTAAGTTATAAGGTAATAAAGGACCCCCATGATTATCTAACCTGGTCTCCCACATATTACAGGCCACAGGCTTTCCCAAATGAATACCTGGTTGAAACAGGTCACGTCTTTTAGGGGAAAAAATCCACTGCTAATTTAAAGATGTGCAAATACTGAACCTGGTAACTTTCTTCTGTAAACCTCACTGTTAAATAATTATACCTTACTTGGGCTCTGAATTTATTTTGCTGTGGCTTCTACCCACTGGATCTTGTTACACACTGATCTAGTACGTTGAAGAGGCCTCTCTTGTCATATCTACGTATTAGTTGCGATCAAATCACCTTCTTAATCTTCTCTATGATAAACTAAAGAGATTGAGCTCCTGGAGGCTTTCATTATAAATCATGTTTTCTAGTGGTTTTGTCAGTTGTGTAACTCTTCTGTGAACTCCCTTTAATTTATCAACATCCATCTTCAATCTTGGACAACAGAAAGGGATACAGCATCCCAAGAAATGTTCCATCAATGCCAGACACAGAGTCAATATAACCTCCCTGTTCCTATTTCAGACTTTCGTGTTTACACATCCAAGCAGCACATTAGTCCCCTTTGGCCACCGTGTTATGCTTCAGAATTCATGGTCAGTTGATTATCTACCATGACCTCCAGGTTTTTATGCTAGAAAGTAGGTGACTCAGAAAGAGTGTTCTCCTGGAGTCTGGATGCATATTTTTACATTTGGCAATAATGAAACATAGATGGTTTGTCTGTGCCCATCTTATGAAACAATGCAAATTGCTATGTATCAGTGGTCTCTCTTCTTTATTCGTTTCCACTTCTCTAGACTCTGTGAGCTTCAAACATTATTAGTAATGATTTTCTGTCTTCTAGGTCATTGATACAAATCTTAAAATCACACAGGTGCAGGAACCAAATCTTATGCAATCCTATTAGAAACACATCTGCTCAATAGCGATTTCCCATTCGTGACTGTGTTCTGATTCAGGTTTTAAGCCACGTCATGTGCTCCCTATTGAGTTTGTGTCATTTTAACTTCTTAATATGCTGCAGGCAGCAAGTCAAATACGTCTTACAAAAAAGTCTTTTAAATTGACACTATTTACTTTATCAATAAAATTTATCCTCTTAAAAATATCAGGTTAGTTTGGAAAGATCTATTTGCTATAATCCCACTCTGATTGGTATTCATTATATTACTCTCTTGTCATTTTTAATCAATTGAGTCCATATCAACCATTCCATCAGGAAAATGGCAAGCTGATGGGCTTATCATCTAGGTCACCCTGCTCAACTCTTTATTATATTGACACACGAGTACTTTTCTTCTAGTTTTCTAAGACATTCTCAGTGTTAAAAAAATTATTGAAATTCAACATTATTTATCAATGGTGAGTTTTAATAAAGTTAGTGGTCATAGTAATCCTTGGCAAGCTCTTTTAAACTCTTGGTACAAATTACCCACATCTGAGGTCTTATTTTAATAACTGTTATTTAACTTCCTCTGAGTTACTGTGTGGAAGGGGAAGTAATACAAATATGTCATGCTGGTGTTTTCTTCCAAATACAGAACAGACTACTTAATGAATATTTCTGCCTTTTTCTATATTTTTATTATTAGCAATTCTACCATTCTACTAATAGCATTGTTAAGTTACAGTGGTGAAAATCTGCTATTAGATTAAAATTAGATTTCAGGTTCTTTTAAATGTCAACATCCAAAACTCATTACTGAGACCTCAAAAATTGAAATTAAGTCAAAGTTGAAAACAAACAAGCCAAAACAGAACTACAGTAATCCAGTGTAGATCATTTTCTCTGCATTCAGCTTTTTGACCTTCTGGAGTACACTTGAGTCACATTTCCAAATTTTTCTTCACAAATGTAAGGGTGATAAAGTTTCATACCTGTTAGGGGCTAGAAAGGACCTTACTGATCATCGGGTCCAACCCCAAAGGTATTTTATAATAAAAAGAAAGTTGACATTCTAAGCTGAATCATTTGACCCAAGGAACTGGAGCTTTATGAAGATATGCCAAACAGCATGAGACCCATAATCAAATAGGAATTGGCAATACTGGTCAAGCATCAACAGTGCTGTATATCTGAAAGTATAGAAAGCCCAAGACACAAAAGTCAGGCTTGGGATCAAATTTTGAACAACAAAAATTTCTGATCTCAGGTTTTAGTCTAGGCTCAACTGTATTATGTAGGAAAAAGATCAGTTAGTTTGCACTTATAATTTACTTTACGCCTGCAAAACGGAGGTAAAAGGGCTGTAAGATACCATGAATCATGCCCTACTGGCTGTTCAGAGGATTCTCAGCCTATTCCTGCACCCTTGAAAGTTGAATGCATTGAATACAATGATTCTTTTGAAAAGTCAGCATTTACATTAAAACTACATTAAGAGCTTCTTACCTATGACTATAAGACAAGTTAAGATCAACTTACCATATTTACAAAATTTCCTGGATCTGATCTTGAAAATATTCCACGTGTAATGTCTTAGTGAACTGGAAAGTATGCATCCAGAAGGACAGCAGTCATGTCTTTAGGAAACAACTAGCCCACCTCTGGCCCCTCCACCACACCCAAAAAAATTTCCCCTATGACAAGTACAACTTCCAAGACCAAAAAATACACAGACAAACAACAACAACAATGCAAATGCTCCAGCATGTGTTCTTACTGCCACCAGACTATTCAGATTCTACCAACATCAATTTTATTTATTTTCTTAATCTTTATTGACTTGTGTAGCTTATTACTTATTACTTTCTGACTTTAGCAACTGTTTATTCCATGTGCGCATTCCACTTAGCCTGGAACCAGTTGGCTTTCCTCCTGCTTTCATGCATTCCTCTTGCAGGGCCTACTCTCATACATCAAGCCAAAAGAAATCAAAATATCATCTCTTCAATGCTTTCAGCAAGTGTAAAATACTAACAATCATGCAGGGCCAATGTTTGCATATGAAGGGAATTTTTTGGACTAAGTAAATGGGGAATTAAATAAAGTGCTTTTCTGAGGATATCTCTAAAGTCTGTAGATGAAAAAGGGAATTTACCTTCAATTTGCTTTAGTTTGACGTATAAAAGGGCTCACAATTCTGAATAGCCATGACAGAGATTTGCTTTGCATTTGAGAAAGGAAAAAATGAATCCGGCTGCTTAAACCACTAGGAAATTTACAATCAACGAAAGTACCTGAAAGCTGTGAGCAATTCAGGAACAAGATTTCCAGAAGGCAGGGTTTGAACTCCCTCTACTGGCTGTGCAGCAGCACAGCTGTTCTAAGTTAGAGCTGTTTGTTAAAAAATGCCATGCCTGTAACTGAAATAAAGAAAGTTTAGCTCCTGTTTATAATAAAGATATTTTCATAAGCACAAATGGCAGGGGTGCAAATCTACCTCTACAATGACTGTGGCCATTATCCAATGGAAAAGAGCAAAATCAGTAGAGAAACCATATCAAGTCTCAGAAGGTCCCTTGCAGGCAGGGGAGACTTAAGAAAAAACAAGCTCCTTCAAATTAGAATCAAGGTGACAGCAACCATAAAAGGAAAAGTGTGTGCGCATCTTGGCACATGAAAGAAAGAGAGATGCCAGGTTGGCACTTCTTGCAGTGTTGTGCCCGGACAGGAACCCCTGCCTACATGGGCCCGGTTGTCTTTCGTACAGATGGACACAGGCATCCACCTTACATGAAAACACTGCATCGCTGAGCCTTTGGCATTTTTAGAAGGTGGTGCCAAACCTTTGGTGAGGGGTTTGCATTCATCATGGTGCCTAACTTAGGACCTGCTCCTGGAAAGGGACTTAACTTCCCTGACAGGATCCTTCTCATTGCTTTCAGCTGGACCACAGGGACCCCCCCAGTCCTTAGCCATTACCCTCCAGGTGAAGTGGCTGAGGGGTGAAGGCCAAACCTTGGCCCTTACCAGAGGAGCCTGCAAAGAATGTCCTGGCCAGGCTCAGCGTCCTCAGGCGCGCGCCGTCCCCAAAGGAGGCTCCCACTAAAGAGATCCTGTGTTTGCCTGAAGCAAGTGACACGAGTGCACATCCACACGGGCGCTGAGGCATCTTACGGGGTGGGTGCGTCTCAGCTGACCCGCTTGCAGCAGACAAGACAGGAGCTGGCTGCCTGAAGCTGGGCAGAGGTGTCTCCTGCATCAGTGCGGGGGGCCGCTCCTCGCAGCTGCAACCATCGTGCATGGGGGAGCGGCCCGTTGCTATGGCGACGGCGTTCCACTCCGGAACCGCCCGGGGCCGGGCCGGGAGGGTACGAGCGCCCCGCCCCGCCCCGCCCCCGCGCCACCTGCGGGGGCAGGTGCGGCCGCTACTTTTAAGCGCAGCGCCGGGCACAGCATGGCTGGTCCTTGGTTTCGTATGTCTACTGCCCGAGGTAATGGGGCTGGGGTCGGTCTCTTGCTCGCTGCCCGGGGCAGTAGGGCTGGGTGGGAGGATGGCTGCCCGAGGAGAGGGGAGGGGAGCTGAGCTCAGGAAGTGGAGCCCTCTCTGCTGAGTCGGCAAAGTAGAGCGAGAGGGTGAGGGCGCGCGTCGGGCCTTAGCCAGCCCCCATTCCGGGGCTGCCAGCAGGCTCCTCTACTGGGCCAGGGCCACCCCTCGCCGCGGCAGGTAGGGGCGAGGTCGGGAGCGGGGCGGGGTCCCCCGGCGGCGCCGCGCTGGAGCAGGATGGGGAAGGGGGGCTGCCCCCGCGCCCCAAGCTTTCTCCCCCCCGCCGCTAGGCCCGGGGCTAGCGCCCCGCCGAGAGTGGCTGTGCGGGGATAGGCCTAGCCTGCCCTGCTGCATCACTTCCTCCAGATTCTGCTGGCTTGTGCTGGGGCAGAGCCCGGGAGAGGGGGCAAGACTCCTGGTCTGCTCCTTCTGGGTAGGGGCTACCTGGCCCTCTGCTAATCCCCTGGCTGAGTGAGGGGGGCTTAATCGCCTCTCTTCCTCCCACGGAAACTGAGGGTAGGCACAAAGAATCACAGCTCCAGAAATGGGCTGCCCAGCCCTCTGGCTATGCCAGCTTCTGTGCTGTGGACCCCCCCTTGAATCCCTCCTGGAGCTGTATGTCCAAACTAGAGCCCTGCTTGGAAGTGGGGCCAAAGTTGTCCAGCTTACTGCTGCTGATGCACTGGTTAGACAAGAAGCTGTTCTCTTTGCCAGAGCAAACTTGGTACTTCTGCACTGCTGTTGGGGAACAGGCACTCTTGTTGCAGCTGGAGGAGTTGAGTGGGAACAACACTCTGCTGTTTAAGTGGAGGCGGAGGCAGGTAGAGACCAACATCAGGTGCTGCTCAAGCTTCTGATCCTCTCTTGTATGAAGGTCTTGTGCACCTTGTTTGAGAGAAGCCTCTTATGGGAATTTAATGCAAAGCAAGTTGCTCAACCACCAAAAAAAAAAGTGGGAGGAAGGAGAGTCTTCCAGTTTTAGAAAAGAATCTCTTGCAGAGAAGCCTTTCTAAGAAAGGAAAGGTAGCCAGTCTTTGTGCCAGGCTTGCTGTACTGTGTACATCAACTCTCATTTGACAGTTGTTGTGCTTTTGGTTTGCCAAGTCAGTGCTAGTGATCCTCAAGTAACAGCAGTGGCTAATTTCAGTGGAGCTGGACTGAGTTTATCACTAATGGTCTTTTAAACATTGCTTCTGAGAACACTTGAGTACAGCTGTGTTTTTTTGTTTTTTTTTTATTTTTTTATTTTTTTTGCTGTGCTATGAATTTATTTTGTGTTCTATGGCTGTAATTGGGTTTATGGATTATACAATGGACATAGTGTCTTTGGAACAAGGTTTTTAGTTTTTTCTGAGCTGTTTGACAAGTGTGCATTTAAATTGGCAGTGTTTTTTGTTCTGTACTTTCTAGCTTTGTTGCTTACTAGACAGAATGGACAACTAAGCAGTATTTAGGATAAACTGGATGAAAGGAGCCTCTTTAACTACTGGATTGTATATATTGAACTTCAACTCCCAGAGTGCTGATTTGGTAACTCACTAGCATATAGATCATCTAATTTCTCACCAGTGGAACTTCATAAACTAAATGCATTTTAAGTACTTGGTGCACTGAAGCCTTAAACCTTCAGAAACTTAACCATCATAAGGGCTAGTTTCTCACTCATTTAATGTACACCTATGGGGTACTTATTGTCTTTCTCTGACATGCTTTGAGGAATAACTTGATTTTGTTGTTTTAGATGTTTTCTTATTAAGACCAACTGAACTAAGAACAAAATGACAACTGTGAGATACGAACAAGGATCGGAACCACCAGAAGCTCAAGAGTAAGTGGTTCACCAGAAACTTCACAACTTGCAGTGTGTGTAAGCTCTTGTCCATCTGTCCCTTGTGTTTTTTCCCAGTGCTCCTCAGTGTAATATAAAAGTACAAACATAGCTGAAACACAGAATGCTGCTGCTACATGTTGTATAAATATGAAAGACCAAGTGCAAGCTTCAGGAAGAAAAATGTTCAGTAATAGCTGATTTGCATATTTCGTGAAGAAATATGCAAGAATTGAGTGATGAAGTGTCATGAGCTAACCTGCTTAATATAATGAAAAGAGAAAAGGATGCATGTCCCCATTTGAAAGGGGATACCATATCTAATATAGGACAGACTGGGCATAACTTTCCAGCTTAAATGTATTTCACTTTATTTTTCAGGATATTGAGGAAAAACCAAACTCTCTTCTTTTTAAAGGATAGCTGAGTTAATGTATAAAAGTTCAGGTTCTTTATCTAATAAAATATCACCCCAGTAGTTTAGCTGCATCTCTGATCTTCTTTCATGAAGTTTATGGTAGCAGTTAGGTTTCTCTTTCTTCTTTTTGCAATCTAACTTACTGGATTGTGAACAAGTTTTCAGTAGCAACCTGAATTACCTTGCTTTGGCAAATTCAAGGTATTCTCAGTCAAACTACAGTAAAAGCTTTATCTGGTATGAGTGGGGTAAGGGGGTGCCAGTTATCTGAAAACCCCTGCCACAGGTAACTAAAAAAAAAAAAAAAATCTAGAGGGTGGTGGTGTGTGGAGCAGCAGCACCGCAGGGAAGTGGGTGGCTGCAGCGGCTACATGCAAGCTTCTTTGCATGCTATTGAAATAAGAACCACATGGTTAAAATCTTGGATCTCGTAGAAAATTATGGTTGAAAGGGACCTCAGGAGGTCATCTAGTCCAATCCCCTGCTCAAGCAGGACCATCTGACTAAGACCCGGCTAGACAAGTCTTGGCTGGGATGTTATATAAAGTCTTTTGAGGATGGAGATTCTACAACCTCTCTGGCTAGCCTGTTCCAGTGCTTTACTACTCTTCTAGTGAGAGGTGTGTTTTGTGTCCCGTTCCCCCCCCTGTATCTAACCCAAACTTCCCTTGCTGCAACTTGAAACTGTTGTTCTTTGTTTTGTCATCTGCCACCACTGAGAACAGTCTCTCGCTCTGTCCTCTTAGTAACTAACCATCCTTCAGGTAGTTGAAGGCTGATATTAAATCCCCTTTCAGTATTCTGTTCTGGAGACTAAACAGGCCCAGTTCCCTCGGCCTCTCCTCATGTTACGTGCTCCAGCCCCCTAACCACTCTTGTTGCCTTCTGCTGGAATCTCTCCAATTTGTCCACATTTTAGTGGGAGGCCCAAAACTGGACAAAGTATTCTAGATGTGGCCTCACCAGTGCTGGATAGAAAGGAATAATTGCTTCTTCCCTTGATCTGCTGGTAACACTCCTACTAATGCAGCCCAGTATGGTGTTAGCCTTCATGGCAACAAGGGTACACTAGGTTGGCTCATCCAGCTGATTGTCTACTGTAACCCCCAGGTCCTTTGCAGAGCTGCAGCTTAGCTAGTCAGTCCCCAGCCTGTACTGGTGCATGGGATTGTTGTGTCCTGGGTGCCAGACTTTGTACTTGTCTCATGGGTTCAGAGAGACTGGAGGACTGAACCTCTAGCCCCACCCTCCAGCATACCTACTCATTTTCCACCCCCACCCCCCACACACACACTTTGGTGTGCTCTGCAAATTTGCTGATAGTGCACTCATTCCATCTTTGAGATGGGTGATGATGACATTTGAACAAAACCAGCCCCAGGATTTGCCCTTGGGGCGCACAGCCTGATACTGGCTGCCAATTGATTATCAAGCCATTGATTATTACCCTTTGAGCCTGACAGTCCAGTCAGTTTTTCTATGCAGCATAGAGTCCATTCATCCAACACATACTTCCTTGGCTTGCTGGTGAGAGTTGTGGGAGACCACATCAAAATCCTTGGTAAAGTTAAGGTGCATCACATCCACTGTTCTCCCTGCATCCACCAAGCAAGTCTTCTCTTTGTGGAAGGCAATTGGGTGGGTCAGGCATGATTTTTGCCCTAGGTGAATTGATATCAACTGTTCCTGTCTCCATATACTTAGAAATGAATTCCTTGAGGACCTGCTCCATGACCTCTCTTTTTTTTTTTTTAAATCTCGCCCCCAATGCCCCTGCCCAGTTGTCTTAGATCTCTCAATTGCCATGAGTTTACAAGGATAATGATCAGTAGCTCTGCAATTGCATTGGCCAACTTCTGTAGCACCTGCGGGTGATCATGTCTGGTCCCATGGAGTTGCCTCATCCAGCTCTTCTAAACAGTCCCTAACCTATTCTCTAGCCACTGTCTGCTCACCTCCTCCCCAAACTGCTACCAGGTACAGTAGTCTGTGAGCTGACCTTGCCTGTGAAGACTGAGGTGAAAAAGAGGATGCAGTACTCAATGCCTGTTGCAAGGTTGCCTCCCCCATTCAGTGAGGGACTTGCACGTTCCCTAATCTTCCTCTGGTTGGTGACATACTTGTAACCAAAAGGGTTTTTCTACCATTCACATCCCTTGCTAGCTGCAACTCCAGTTGCACTTCGGCCTTCCTGACTTCATCCCTGCATGCCTGAGCAATACTCCTCCCTAGTTTTGTCCAAATTCCACTTTATAAGCTTCCTCTTCTGTGTGTTAGCTCACTGAAGAGTTCTCTGCTAAGCCAAGCTGGTCTTATGCTGTATTTGCTAGTCGTCCTGTGCATTGGGATGGCTTGTTCCTGTACCTGAAAGGCTTCTTTACACCCAGTGATTCCAGACTCCTTTCCCCTTGGCACTAGCCTCCCAGGGAGTCCTGCCCCATCAGCTACCTGAGTACATCAAAGTCTGGCTTGTCTAAAGCCCAAGGCTCAACTGCTCCTCTCCTGTCTGCCTCTTCCTTAGGATTCTGAACTTGATCATATCATGGGCACTTAAGTAACTTTCAGGTTTTTGGCCTACATAAATACTAAGCCATGCATTTTAAAACAAATGGCTTTGAGCTTGTGCTTAGTGGCTTGTTTTGTGTCCCCCCCCCCCCCATTCTTACCTGGGTAACACTTAGGCACACAGTCCACCTTTTAATATACAAGTACAGATATGTATCAAACCTGCCACAGCAGATAGCACATGGCTTCTACTGGCCACAGATATAAAATATTTTCAGGGAGTAGATGTATTCATATTGTTTAACTTGCATGTTTGAAAAAACTCCCATATTTAGAGCAAGGCTCTTTTCCTGTTTCAATGCTGCAACTTTTATGTAGTGGAGAATTAAATTACTTAAACAGTACTGCCAGCTCTTAGAACCCAAGTATCACTAATCTGGTTTAAATAATTAAACATACAGTCTGGCCTCTTCATAAGGCTTATAAAGTTCATGGGTTCATCTTCTTTCCCTGTAACCATGAGTTTTTAAAAAAAAAAAAAATCTTTAAGTTTCTGGGACTTGTGTTGCAACTCCCAGGATCTGTATCTTTCAGAAAAATGTTAAATATGAATTGCATCAAATTATAAATTTTATCATGCTTTGCTTTAGCAGCATACTAACTGGAGGCAGGGGGGCTTATGGAGGAAAGGTTAAGTAGATTAATTCATTTTGGATGCTGATAGATGTTAAAGAACTGGACTCAATGTTGTGACCCTAGTAATGTTTATACCAGTACACACTTCTGCAGGTTGTACAACAGTAGTGCAAAAATGTGTGTACCAGTCCAGCTGGAAAAGTAGTAGAGGGAGTGTAGAAGTTTTAGCAGACCCTGAGAACTTGCATGGTAATCCTAAAGCTGTATATCCCTTTAGCTTTTGAGCTTCCTGACTCCAGCATTTAGAACACTGACCTGAACAGTTTAAAGTCCTCATCTTGTTAAAATGTATTCAGAGGAAGTTCTTAAAGATTTCTTGTGAAAAGTTAACTTTAAGGGAATATATAGCCAGTAGTAACTGACAAAGTGCTGCTTTAGCACTTATTTGATTGGTACTGATCCTGTCTTTCCCTTTCCTATCTAGTATCCTGTTTTTTAACAGAAACGTTTCTGAGAATTGCTTTATGATGCAAGAGCTCATACATTTTGAACAGTACTTTATTGTACTGGACTTGGCATTTTAGGTATGCTGAAATAGTTTTGCATCTGTATAGTCCGGTGCTTTCTGAGCACTGTATATTGAGCATTCCAGGGTACAGGAATTGTAAGTGTTTGTAATATCCATTCATTTGAGAATGTACATGTTTAATAGCTTTCACTTCCCTATTTTGTGAATCTTAATTGGGAAAATAACTGAACTTGAGGGGCTGGAGAGAGGTAGAAGAGATGACTAATCCAGTAGGTAATGGGGGGGGCAGGTGTGATCTTTGTGAGT
>NW_017729032.1:61217235-61218196 GCF_001723915.1 Gavialis gangeticus | reverse complement strand
CCTAAGAACTGCAAGATTGAGTTAAGTGTTTTTTTTTTCCCCCTTCCTATTTTTGGGTAAGAAGCTTCAAAAACACAGAATAGACAAACAGTCAGTGACCTTCCTCTTCTCATGCTTCCTGCTATGAGCTTTGTGTAAGTGTGGATCAGTTCCTCTTCCTTGGTAAGTGGTATGAGAGCAAGTCCTCTGCTGCTTTCTACTCTATTCATAATAAAAAGCAATCTCACATTCTTGGTGTTGTGGAAACATTCTGTGATAGTGGAGTCCAGCTGCTTGTTGTTGGAAAAGCTACTGAACTGCCAGCTGGCCTTGCTGAAAAGCATATACTGAAAAACCTATTCCCTTAGGGGTCAATTAGAGGGAAAGCTGCTGCAGTCTTCAATGTTCAAATTGATTCTAACTGAAAATATAGGTCCACTTCTAATCCTGAAAACTTTAGCTCCCATACATACCACAATTTATTTTGGTTTCTTATCTATTGGCACTTTAATCATTGGTGTGTACTAATAACAAGGCTCTTGTTGAACTTCTAGTTGTCTGTTGGTCAATATACCTTTGTATCTGTACAAACAACAGATGCATTTTGCAGACTGAGTTGGAGAAGCACAAGCTTTTGTGAGCAAGACTTCATCAGACAGCCATGTTAAGCTGAAGTGAAGTCAGGGTAAAGACTGCAAGGTGCATCTAACTCACAAAAGCTCATGTGAGTTCATGAGCTCATCCAATTCAGTAAGAGCTCACTTCATGCTAACTAACACTCCATTCATTACTATTGTATATGCTGACTGGCATTGTAGAATGTCATGCTGGAAATCAGTAGGCCTGTGTGACTAAGGAAGCATTCAGTTTGGAGGACTGTGGCTCTGTTTTGGAGACTTGGATCGCTGTCCTGAATCTATTCAGATCAGCTGAGGAGAGGCAGGCACAGCCAGGCAGCTGCAGGTTGTCCTGCAGCTCTTCT
>NW_017729032.1:61196553-61212235 GCF_001723915.1 Gavialis gangeticus | reverse complement strand
TGTGCTAATTAGCCTCCACGCATGACTGGAACCAGGTGTGCTTGTCATGAGTCCTGGGATGCTCCAAAAATTTACATGTAGAGGAGGTGCAGGGCAACTTGGTCCACTTCATCTCATGGAGGGTGGGGCCACACTAATCATATGTGCCAGACTGAGAGAGGGGGTGACAGAGGGATTCTGGCTGTACTGTTTGGGGCTCTGTTTGAAAATGTTTGCTACTGGCTGTGAGCAAATGCTCCTAAAACGAATTATACCCCCCCCCCCCCCCAAAAAAAAACCCAAAAAACCCCCTGGCCCTGGAAGCAGTAACTGGGGTCTTTAGTAGCAGTGATTCCTTACCCTGGGGATCTTCAAGAGGAGGTTAGATAAGCATCTGGTTGGGATCATCTGAACCCAGCACACTTTCCTGCCTATGCAGGGGGTCAGAATCAATCTATTGAGGTCCCTTCTGACCCAAACATCCATGAATCTATGATTTGGGGCACTTGTGGCAGAGCCCCCCTACCACCCAGTGGGGGGTAATGGGGATCATTCCCCCTCTGCCCTCCACCTGGGACCAGTGTGGCAGCTCTCGCATCGTGTAGGTGCAGCATGGCTCGGCAGGGCTCAGCACACTATCTGGGGTGGCTCCAGCAGTCAGCTGGAACCAGGCAGTGCACTGCCCCAGTGGCCCTAGCTTGGAGGCAGTGCCCTACTGAGGCACACTGCACCCATGCCATGGGGGTGATGCAGGCATGGCTTGCTCTGGGCTACAGCAGGACATGGCTCCTGCTCCCAGTGCTGCCATGCCTGCAGTGGTGCTGGGAGCAGGGTGGGGCTCTGCCCTGCTGCCACACCCCCGGCTTCCCTCCCTGAGTAGTGTTGCCAGCCTCTGCTCTGTAGTTGCTTTGGTCTCTAAATAGATTATTTTACTCTGGTCTCCCAACTTCTTTGATTTGGTTGCTAAACTTCCTCTGAATCGAATCTGCTACCAAAACTTCGCACAGCACTAGAAACTAGTCTTACTGCACTCCTTACAAAATTTTTTGAGTCTTTCCATGGTCTCTTATGAGACCTCTTGCTGCTTCTGGTACTGTAAGACAGTTGGTTACCCTTTTTAATGTTGCTACCTAAAGGTGAGAGCTTGCTGTTCACTTTCTTGATGTGAGTTTTACTGAACTGACCTATAAAACATGTGCCTTCTATTTCTAAGAGCATCTTGCATGCAATCATTCTACAGTTCTCTGAGGCTGGTGTTAACTGAACTCAGCATGGCAGTGTCTCTGCTTCTGGTGACAGTCAGGGAGGCAGAGCCTTGGCCCATTATGTTGGCCTATATCACTGCTGTTCATCCCTCCAAGGACCTGTAATGCCCTAAGCAAAGCACTTGACTTGTTTCCTTAACAGTTTTGAAAAGCCACCAGAGGCCAGCATAAAGATTGATGATGGCCGTGATGAAGATGGTGAACCGGACAGCTGTATCAAGTAAGTCCTGTGGTCTCTAAAAGGAGTCTAAGTCTACATGATTCTAGTTTTTAACAAGAGCATCCCCTGGTAATACCTTAAATTGCAGCAGAATTGTATAATATTCTAATAGTTTCACGTGGGAGACTAAAATTCTGCTGTGATCTAATTTGCTGTCAGTGCTCTGATCAACTGGATCTCTCCGGTGTTGAAGGTGGTACTACCTCTGCAGTGTCTCTTGGTATGAAGGTGGTTCCTCTATCCTTGACTCTCCTGTTGCTGCTTCATCATTGAAAGGACTGGGAAATACTGGTGCAAGATGCTATGCTATAGCTGTACAAAGCATCTTACCAGTGGCATCAAGCAGTTGCTGTATGAAGGCCATGATGCATTTAATCATATGAATAAAATGCTGGCAATATAGACTTCAAAGGAATCTTATTGCTATATGAGGCAACTGAGTCTTTAAGCCTCAACTAAAATGTAACTTAAGTAATAACTTCTTGTAAAACATTTTTTAGGGCACTTTATGGTTAGATGTGTAAGAGTACTTTTCAAAAGAGTTTCAAAGACTGATTCCAATAAAGATATTGCTAGAATCTTTTTGGGTCAACATATCCTGAGCCTTAAGTCTATCAGAACTATTAGATTTTTTACTTGGAAAGACCAAATAAGTTCTCACTTCATCTTTTTAAAAGATGATCTCAAACTTTCTTAAAGCTAAAACTTCATATTGCACTGAAACCTTCTTTACAAAGGCAGTCTGTGCTGGTAAGATGCTTCTGGTTAGTCATTGAACAAACATCTTCCTGGCTTTATAACCTACTGGTTTGTTTACTATGCTTAACCTGTAATTGGACTACTGTTAGTTGGGTAATCACTAATTTGGTGCTACACAACACTAAGTCTGCAAACCGGTTTATCTCTTGGAATACTGTACACATGAAAACAAATACAAAATGGGAATTGCATATCTTTCAGTCCCTGCAAACCTGCTTCTAGGGTGTGGCTAGGGAGGTGTGCAGCTTCTGCTTGATGGAGAAAAAATCTTGCTAGTAATTCCCTTATAGAAGGTTAAAGCAAAACTTAAGCTAGCTATGCAACTTTACAAGCATCATGTATATTACTTTAGTAGCTCTCTAGATGATTTAACTTGATTGCAATAGTGGTGTAAAAGTGACTTAAATACAGTTGCTCGTATGTCAGAGCCATTTAACTTTTAATTTTTTGTTGCTTTTTTTAACAGGGATATTAAGACACAAATTTCTCCGTTTGTGATGTCTTTTGGATTCAGGTATGGGGTGGGTATATGCATATATAATACCAGTATAGATGGGGGAGAGATGTAAAATACGCTTCTAGCCATTTTGCTGTAAAGCAAAATATCAAATCTTGGCTGTGCAAAACTTACTCTGAATAAAATTCAGAATAGCTTCTTGGGGAAACTCTTCTGTTAGCACTGGGAGGGAAGAGTGAATGCTGATGGAACTATTACAAGTCTCACAAGGCAAGTCTACAAGAGCTGCTTCAAGTGCAATAGACTAATTCTGTTGCACACTTGGCACAGGTTTTTCCTGCTGTGCTATATGCAGTTAAATTGGTCTACAGCACACTAGCATCACAAAAAGCACGCACCAGCACTAATACTGCACCATAAGGATCAGCATTGCTGTGTAAGTTTTTAGTATCTGTAATTACAGGTACTAAAAACATAATGCATTGTAATTATGGCACGTTAATGAACACATAGATGCACCCAAAGAGACCTCACCAAGACAAGTCTAGGCTGTTTGTCTTTTAAATAGAATGTAATTCTATCACTTGGCTAATGATTGACATCTTTGAGTCAGGTGCATCTGTAGTTTTGGACTACACTAACTCTTGGCTCTTTTGAACTTGCTGGTCCCCTGCTAACAGCTTTCACTTCCAGCTGCTGAAGTAAAGATGACTTGACCACAAAGAGTGGATGGATGGCAGATGCAGGCTCATGTTTTATTTTGGATGTAGTTTCATTAATTGCTTTAATATTCCATCTCTAAACTTGAGAGAATAAAATTAACTAATTGATAGATTAGTGGAGAAACATAGTGTATAGTTCATTTTGGCTACAGATGGGTTATAAGGCTAATTTTAGAAATTGTCGGCAAGGCTATGCGCTTGAAGATTAATGTTCTTGTATCATTTTCTTCATTTGTCTTGTAGAGTATTTGGTGTTGTACTCATATTTGTAGACATTGCACTTTTGATTGTGGACTTGGCTGTTAGTGACACGCAAAGGAACACTAAACAGACCCTTGAAGGCATTTCCCTGGGGATAGCACTCTTCTTCTTTGTTGATGTTCACCTGCGAGTATTTGTGGAGGGGTAAGATTCAATGCCCATGGGGCACTTTTTTGCTTTCCCATTAAGCAGACATGGATACCTAGAGGGGTGTCACCCAAACCAGACTCTAGAGGGGTAAAATTGAGGTGGCGCTGCTCATTCTCAGCTGTGTGTGTGTGTGTGTGTGTGTGTGTGTGTGTGTGTGTCCACAATGAGACAAGAGGATCTAGGGCTGCTTATGCTACCATGATACAAATAAAATTGCTTTATTAGGAATGAGCAAGCTCTCTTCTTTCTAGAAAGTCTTCCAATGAGTTGCTTCAAGTCTTGGCAAGAACCCTAGACATGGCAAGCATAATAAAAGCCTTAGTCTATCTGTCCATAATACTCTGGGCCAACTGCATGTGCTGTTGAGAGTGCATGCCAATCTGGCTGCGAGGCCCCAGAGCATTACAGATGGAGGGAACTGCCAGGCCACTCCTTTTCCACACCCTGCCTTCCTCCTTCCAACAACAGCCAGCAGGGAGGGAGACAAGTGGGGGTTCTGGTGGCAGTGCCCCTCTGCTGCTGCTGCTGGCCCCAACAGCTGGCAGAGGAGGCAGGTGGTAGAAGGGGAGGGAAGGCATGTTGTGTGCAGCTGGGTGGCTATGCAAGCTTCCCTCCTCCCAGGAGCAGGGGTTAGGGAGTGCATGGGGCCAGATTTTGGGGGGGGGTGCATAATGGCTTCTGGGTGGCAGTACTCCATCCCTGCCTGCTGCATTCCCCCCTCCATTTCATGATGGGCAACTTGCTAGTTAGTAATAAAAATACACTTGGAGGCACCTCCATTCAGCCATGGACCTGAGAGTTGGGTACTCCTGAAACTACTTTCCTAGTTGCTTAGGTAGAGGAACTGGCATTTTTGCCCACTTTTCTAAATTCAATAAAATGAATGATGGCATAGAATGCTTATTTAACAGACATGTAAGTTTCCACTAGGCTGACTTAGTCAGACAATGGGCAGAAGTTTTTTTTTTCTCTTCTCAGTGGGACGTAAGTTTTGCTATCTCACTTGAATACTTTAAACTTGGCTATCCTCCATCTGTCCTGACCTCTCCTCTCAACCATCTCTTACTCTTGACTTGCTTAGAGTGTTAATAGCACTCTTCTGTGGTAGTACTTGGGTCCACATGAAGATCAAGATACTTGAGGTATGAGGTCCTGGCTGCTTGTATGAGTATGTCCTGAGATCTTGCATCTGTAGCTCATGTACCTGGTCTGTTCTCAAACAACAGAGGTGGGGCTTGGAGGATGATTAAAACAATTTGAACACACTACTACAATACAGATTACTCTGCATAGCTGATTAGAATAGAGTTCACAGGGCTTATGGAGAGCTGCTCACTGCATAAGAAGTGACGAGGGAGGCTGGAATAAGTCAGCACTGTGCAGAGACTCTTGCTAGCTCTGCAGTAAAACATAGAAGCAAGATAGCTGGCTGACCAGTGAACTGTGCCGTATTGGATCCAGAACCCCTCTCTCTGTCTTGAGCTACCTTGCATTATTGGATGGCTGCTGTGCACAGCACCATATATAATGAGAAGGGAAATCCTCTGCCCTTGCTTTTGCTTAGTACAGAGTAGCTATACGTCACAAAACACTAAAGGTGCACTGATATCAATGCCATACTGAATGGCACTGAGTTTAAAAGGAAAACTTAACTTTATTGGCTTTCTTTGGCTGATGTTGCCAATTTTTATATTTAAAAAAAAAAAGCCTTCTGGCTGGATCCCCTGGATGCTGCATGCATACTGCAGCTGTGTGCATGGACATGGTGAGGAATACTGCCAGGCAGTATGGAGAGCAGTGCCATGCAGGTAAGTCTGTGGAGGGGAAGAGGCATAGGTGTGGGGGGGGAGGGTGCAGATCAAGGTCCCCACAGCAAGGGGGTGGAATGGGGCTAGAGGTGCTGCCCAGCCAGAGCAATGAATTGAATCCCAGAGCAGGACAGAGCCATGGGCAGCTCATTCTAGAGGTATGGGGGAGAAGAGGCAGCTCCCTGCTGCTGCACACCTCCCTAGAATAAGGGTGTGGGGGGGCATATGCCCCTCAGACTTCTGCATGCAGCAGAGGTGGCTGCCCATTGCAGGCTCAAGGCTCTCTTCCCTGTTGCCTCTGCCCTGGGAGCCATGTGTTGGCTGTATGTCCTCTACCCATCTGGCAGCAGGAGCAAGTTGTGCCTCTCACTGCCAGGCAGGCAGGGGATGCATGGCCAGCAGACTGCTGTTCCCAAGGCAGAGGCAGCAGGGCAGAGCCCCAAGCCCATAGTGGGCAGCCTGCCTCCACTTTTGCCCCACTTAGCTCTGCTCCTAAAAGCATCCCCATGCTTGGTGGTGGTGGTGGCACTTGAACTAAAGCTCACATGACCAGTTTTAATTCAAGCACCCCTACTAACATTTTTTTTTAAGTGCTTGGATCCCCTGGACAACTTGCCTAGAGCTCTGTCCTGCTCCCTGCCCCTGCCTCTGGTCCTATTCACTGACCTGGCTGGGCAGTGCCCTCTGCCCCTGCCTCACTCCCTCCCTTACCATGGGGAGCATCAATCTGCCCCTTACCTGCAGGGAGCTGCTTTCCATGCTGCCTGGCTGTAAATCACTTGTCAGATCAGTATTGGCTGATTTAGGCCTGGTGAATAATTGGCTATCAGTATCGGCCAAGAAAATATTTATTGGTGCACCCCTACAAAATGCAGGAAGTGCCTTGCAATGATAATCTTCTCCCATCTGGAAGGTCTCTAGCAAATCACTTGACTGGTTAAGCACTCCCCAAAGCTTTGAATCCCTTTATGTGGACTGCTCTGGATATCCAAGTGCATAATTACTGTCAGAACCAACTAATGTTGAACAGTATAAGGGTAGTCTCTTTAAATAAATAAAAACAAAACTGTTAGTTCCTCCAAGAAGAATACATAATACTGGGATAAAACAAACTGGAATGATTCTTGGCAACATGATATACCTACTTTGTAGTATTTTTAGGGGGAGCATCTAAAACTACCCTCTTTCTCCCCAGCTTCAGAACCTACTTCAGATCCAAACTGAATATCTTGGATGCCCTCATTGTTGTGGGAACTCTGTTGATTAATATGGTGTATTCTTTCTCTGGCTTCAGTGCAGCAGACAAGATCCCAAGGTAAGTGTTTGCTATACTTGAAGTGAGCATTAGAAGGATTTGCTGGTCTGGGGAACAGCAAACTAACTTGAACATAATTAGAAATATAATCAAGGCTTATGCTGGCTACATGTGGTGGGGGGGGACAGTTGGTTCTTAGTTGTGCCTTTTGGATTAGGCACTGCACTCTACAGAAATACTCTGCCTCTTATTTAAAAGATTACAATTTAACTAAACAAAAATGCTTCTTTCCCAATGCTGTGGGAGTAATAGAGTGAAAAAAGTATATAATGTCATTGACTTCCATTTCAGGATGGAAGACTTTTGAGGAAAAGAGGGTGAAGGGGCAAATGCAGAGCAAAGTTGAAGCAGAGACTTCTCCAGCTCCTTTTTTCCCTGCTTGTCTCTTACAAATGGCCAAATAGATCCAACTTTCCCTGTCTAGGGTTAACTAACCCTTGTTCCATGATAAGGCCCTTGCTTAAGCAAATGGGTATTCAAGGGAGCAGCCATCCAGTAAGTGGTGCTGGCTACCAGCAGACATTCTAGCCTGACAGACAGGTGAGTTAACTCCTAAGAGTTACCTGAAAGAGTGCATGCAGGCAGGCTGGTGAGAAACTTGAGGGGGTTAAGAACAGGGAGATGGACACTCTAAGAAGCAGAAGGGAGACTAATATGGGCTGGAGAAGCCTGCTGAATTTCCTGTGCCCTCCAGGGAGGGATGCCCAAGGCTGCCTTTCTGTTAACTCAGGTGCCAGGATGGAAGATGAGACTTGAAGGGTCCTAGAAACCTGGAGCTCTGGTGCAAGGTGAATTGAGTCTAAGCTGCCTGGTGCCAAAGTAAAGACTTATCTTTTTGTTCCTTTAACTGCCTACTGGCTTTCTGGAACAGCCACCTAGCACTTGTAATTGGATTCCTTCCTGCCAAACTCCTGTCTTCTGACTATCCCCCCCACTCCCATTGGTTAAGCCTGGTAAGGTCTAAAATGTGCACAGGAAGCAGAAGCTTGTACTCAAGGCAAAATTTGACTTAAGTGTGTATGTTCTATTCTTTCCCACCTGTGGCACTTAAACAAATGTAGGTAGTGATTTTTGCTACTCACTACATTCAACAATACCAGAACTAGGTAAGATGCAAGGAAATTGGATTGTAGCTTTGAAGCGACAAAAGGACTCTTTTACATATCTTGTAAGGAACTTTGTGCAACTCATTCCTACCAGATGTAGAGGCTGAGAACCTAAGCAGACTTAAAGAGGATTGGACAGATCCATGCAGGATAGGCCTACTGATAGTTTTATTAAAGATTTTTTTTATAGGTATAAGTCCCAAACTGGGACTCCTAGATCTAGAGGCATAACAGGGTGACTGCAGCATTTGTTCTTGCCAGCAGTGGCTCTCTGCCCCTTGCTTCCCCAGTCAGCACCTGGGGCTGCTATCCTTGTTGCCCTCTTTACCCTCTAGTTAGACTATTAACTCAGCCTCTGAATACTGGAAGATGTAAGCAGGTCAGTCTACATAAACCCTTCATAGATGTTCTGGGAAAGTGTCTGCTCTGTACTAGTATGAAGAAATGCTGGGCTACAAAGAGGTCATCCTGGACCAGAACATGGGTCCACCTTGTGTTCTTGACTAGTGACATTTAGGAGCTGCTGCCCTAAGTGATATACATAAGGGTCTTCTGTGAGAAGTTGGAGAAATTGGTTTTGGAGAGTGTTTGTTTGTTGCTCAAGCTTTCCTAAAACCATAGAAATCAACATCTTTCTTACCACTTCAGAGTTTAATTCTTAACTTCCTTGTAAAAATTTCAAGTGTTTAGTTAACCCAAATGGATGAGGGATTAAAGGTGTGGACTCTAGCACTGCTCCACTGCTGAACTTTAGTCAGCAGACAGCCTTTTATAGGAGCTAGAGGCAAACATTGTAATCTTATAGCCCCCCTCATAAGTGCAGTGATTTTTTTTTCTTTTCATCAAAATGATGGACACTAAGCCAGGCCATAATGAATACAAGGAAACAAGATAATCTAGTTCATTTCCAGAAAAATTAAACTCTTCTGTAACAAAACACTCTGAAGTAGTTTAGCCTTGTAACTCTATTTGGAGGGAAAGATTACCTTGACAATTCTTTCCCCACTCCCTGCTGAGACAATTCTAGATCTTTTTTTTTGTTTTGTTTGTCTGTAATTTAAACATGTAATCATTTTAATAAATACCTAGGGTTTGGGGGTTTTGTTTAATATTTATACATGCAAACTGACTAAACTCATGGAACTTCATCATGCCTGCATGTTTAAATCTGAGAAAGTGGGGGAAGCCTCTTAGAATAAAACCCTATTAATATCTCAACTTGAAATAGGACTTGTTCAGGCTTATTCCACTACTAGGCTAACTTTTTTCCCCCCCCCTCCCCCCTGCTAGAATGGTTATCTTCCTTCGAGCTCTGAGAATCATCATTCTGATAAGAATATTTCGCCTAGCCTCACAAAAGAAACAACTTGAAATGGTGACCAGGAGGATGGTAAGTTAACTTAGTAGCATGCTGACAAGCAGTGGTGATGGGTTTCTTTGCTTTTTACTATTTAAATAACAAGTGTTGCGAGAAGGGATAAATGAGCTCTTGTTGTCCTGCCTCCTTTGCCTATCTCTATCTTGTACTCGTGCATCTAGCTGGTCATAGCCAGAGGTGTAACAAGGCATGCAGGGCCAGGGGCTGCAGCATCTCCCAGCTGCTGGCATGCTGCTGCCCTGGTCAACCCACCCTAGTTAAGCTACTGGGTGTAGCTAGTCTAAAATAGCATGCTATGTGCAGACCCAAAAAGTAGCAACAGTAATCTCTTTCCAGAAGATGTAAGCTGTTACAGTGACTGGAAGAAAACACACAAATATCTAAGAAATGCTAGGATACTGAAGGTGGACCACTTCAGTGTGTGGCTTTTTGAGAAACTACCTCTATACCAATGTAGCTGTAGCCTTCTTAAATTTCAGAGTTAAACTGAGCAGTCCAATGATGCTAAAGTGGTGCTATGACTGCTTGTTGCTGTTGGCCAGCTATACACTTCTCTCAAAGCAGACTTCCTGCTGTAGGTGTGAAATAAGGAGTTTACAGTTTGCTGTCGAATACTAATTCTGTGATTTTTATTAAAACTTGTTACCCTGTCTTGTTACAGTTCACCAAGCTTGAAATATTGTCCCCCAAAATTTTAACATAAGATGTTAAAGACTATTTAATAGTCTGCTCCATGCTGGATTTCCAGCATGTTGGAACAGGCTCCCCACATGTATGTATCAGTAGTGCAGAGCATCTCCACACTGAGCAAATGAACTAAAGCTCATCAAATGAACTTTTTATTTCAAAATACCTCTCCACCATTCTTTCAGTGTGGGGATGCACTGCACTGCTTATGCATGTGACACACACAGATGTTCTTAACACTGCTTGCTAATTAAAAATGCCCAGTGTCATATCAGACATGCATGTAAAAATGCCCAGAGTTGGCAATATGCCCATGCCATTGTCCTGCATCAGTGTAGACTAGGATGAGTGTGTTTGTTCAGCAGTGTGATCAAGTCGATCATGCCTCTGGGAGTGTGCATTCAGCTACCTGTTCTTGTTTTCCTTCAGTGAAGCTCTTGCTAGCTGCTGATTTCCTGAAGTCTTGTGTGGACAAGGCCTAATGAAGCATTGACTCCCCAGTGGGAATGCGAGACCCAACTGCTTTACATAGTCCCTCACACACTTTTTTTTTTTATGCAGGGGACCAGAGGCTTTGTCTCTCACTAATTATACTTTCCCCTAATAATGGAAATTGGTCTAGAAAACTACCAGTATTACAGATAATCACAAGTCTACTTGGGGTTCCTGTACTTGCTTCTATGCATCTGTTTTTTCCCCTGACAGGTCTCGGAAAACAAAAGGCGTTATATGAAAGATGGCTTTGATCTGGATCTCACTTACGTTACTGGTATGTACGCTTAAAGCATGGTCCAGTTCAAACCTGCTGGCACCTCCACCCACTGTTCTATGCCTAGCCTTCTGAACAAGGGCATGCGCGACTGGAGCACTGTCTACCCTGAGGAGCAGAAATGGTCCTCCAAGTGGATTGCCCATTATGTAAAATGGCTAGTGCAGGAAACTAGTTAATTTACACGTTTTTGTAATTACAAAGGCACACCTAAAGCTTGTGCCACACAATGGTGCTTGCAGCAAAAGTTCTTCTCTTTTTATGATGTTACCTATAACTAACTTTGGTCTTTAACATTAAAATGAGTGCCTCAGCTCTTGAAGCTATATGGCTTTTTGCCTTAAGTTTGAGACATTAGTACTACCAGTTTGTAGATCTTCTAATGTGTGGCTTGTGGGATGTTTTTTTTTTTTTTAGACCGTGTTATTGCAATGTCATTCCCATCTTCTGGAAAGCAGTCTTTCTATAGGAATCCTATAGAGGTAAATCTTCTAATCATTCCTGACTTGTGAATTAAGTTTACAGAACTGAATTTCTGTACTCTACTTCCTATCTCTCTGCTAGGATACTATGGATTGGATGAGAAATCCTAAACTCTCTGGGTGGTCTTATGGGCTAAAACCGAAGGCTTCTTTTATGCCAGTACCAAGTGAACATATGAACAGTAAACTTAACACAGTATCTTGTGTTTTACTCTATTTGTTTTGGCCACCTCCTTGTGGTTATGGAGATCTATCTTTGTAACTTCTGAACTTTGACTTCTGCTTCCAAAGACCTTCTGAGGTGGTGTCTCCTTTTTTTTTTCTCTTTTTCTTGATGAATATTATGGGCCTTAAACTATCCTTCTGGCTAGGGAGAGTGAATAAAGTGCAATCATATTGCATTAAATTCAATCTTACGAATACACAGGTGTACAGTTCCTTTAAAGGAAAAGCAGACTAATTGAGTAGTAATGCTGAAGCCAGATAAAAGCCTGAGCTATTGCTTCATATTTAAGACCTGAGCTTCACTTTTTCAGACATTATGAATGCAGTTACTGTACATCCACCTTGCTTAAGGTTGAGTGGCAGCTGTTGTAGTGTTACATGCATTCACACTAATAGTTGAGCTCAAATAAGTCTTGACTGTCATCTTTCTTCTTTTAGGAAGTTGTGAAGTTCTTTGACACAAAACATAAGGATCACTATAAAATCTACAACCTCTGCAGTAAGTCTTTAAGAATATCAGCAAATAACATGGGTTTTCAAGCCAAGTTCAGAAAGGTTTAATGTCCAGGGTATGTGGTATGTCTGCCTTCTGTACTGAGCTTTACTACTTGGAGCATCCAGTGTTGAATGAGACTATGTACCAATGTTAACAAGGTATGTCAAAAGCATCCATGGTATGTTGGCTTTCTCAGGGAGAAGGCAGAGTAGACTGATACTAACTAAGTAATAGGAAAGGTCTGTGAGGAAGTATTGGATTTGCTGAAGTCAAAGTTCCCCTTGACTTCAGTGGGGCTAGGACTTTGATCCCTGCTCTTATTGATAACCTGGGTGGTACAAAGGGCTGTTAAGAACCAGAAACTGTTTCACTGAAACCTACTGGTAGGCTGGAGCTTGGGTGGGTCTTGGGTAGTGGATCTCCAACTCTTATGAAGAACTGCAGATCCAGCTGAGGTGGTTGGATATTATTTGTATCTCCAGTTTAAATGAAGGAACAGTAAAATGGCTCCTCTTAGTTTTGGCCATTACAACCATGAGTCATCCCTTACTCCTGCCCAGGATTTAATTGGTAGTCAAAAGCACTGTGCTGTAGCCCAGAGAGCTGGAAGGAGTGTGGGCTTCTGATCTGGAAAGACCCTGAATAGTGGTTAGCCCAAAAGCCCACAGATGGCTCCTACCACCTGGTCATAGACTAGCCAACATTGGGTTGGACAAACTACTAAAAATGGAAAAGCTCAGACCAAAGGACCATGACCTGAAAGCTGGCTTACTTTTTTTCACTTTCATAATCAAGCTTTCTTCTTTATTGGCTTAAATCCTAGCTAAAATGTTCATACTATACTATGGTGCTAGATCCTAGTATCTGCTAGTTATGCACATTCAAAACACAGCTTAAGTAATTTGATATTAACTTCCTTATGCCAATGAAGTGAGAACTCTTTCTTGTAGGTGAAAAAGGCTATGACCCAAAGTACTTCCACTACAGAGTAGAAAGAATCTTCATTGATGACCACAATGTCCCTACTCTGGTGTGAGTAATCTTTCTATTCTTGGGGGTTTAAGACCAAGCTAGATAAAGCCTTGGCTGGGATGATATAGTGGATGTGGTCCTGCTTTGAGCAGGAGGTGGACTAAACTTCCTGAGGCTCCTTTCAACCTTAACTTTCTACTGTTCTAAGCTTCCCTCATTTCACACTGTACATGCATTCCTGGAAAATGGTGCATAACTTGAATTTTTGCATAAAAGGAACCCACTTTACATTGGAATGTATCCCTATTCATTACAAAGCCTTGACTTTACTGACACCAAGACCCACTTCTGCTACTCTTACAAGACCATCCTGGTACTCGCCAACAGCAGACAATACACAAGCACAGGGCACCATCATAATGGTGATGGCAACTATAGAAATGTGTCTTGCAGACAAGGAGCAGATCCTCGCAGACTATACTTTGGGGCACATCACTCCCACAATGCACTGCACAAAGCAGATGACTGGGCTCTCACCACACTGAATACATAAGAGTGAATTTACTTTGCATATAACACGTTTTGGTATTAAAGGGTCATCGCATAAGAGCGAATTTGCACATGCGGAACCTGCACAAAGCAAGGGAAACCTGTAGACTAGTATTTGTCCCTCCTTTGTATAGTTTTTTGTTTGGGTTTTTTTGTTTACTGTAGGATGTAGAAATGGCTCTAACATTCAGTGCTCTTATCCAGGGACATGCTGAAGTTTACTGCCAGTGTCCGGGAATGGATGAAACAGGATGAAGAAAACATCATAGCAATTCACTGCAAAGGAGGCAAGGGTAAGAGAATGCTCTATTTTCTCAAGTAAGAGGATCAAAGATGCAATAAAGTACTAACATTAGTGGTAAGAAGATTCAACTTAATGAGTCTTTAATGGATCAAATTGCAGATTGAGGCAAGTACTACATGAGCATGGGATAACTTGGATGTCTCATGGTCAGATAAGTTGCATGCTAACAAATCTCTGCTCCTTTCATAGAGGTCCTCAAACTCTTTACAGAGACCAGGATAAAATTTTCAAAGTTGTACAGGAATAAGCCTCGAAGTCTGAACAGTTTAGACTACATTAAGAAGTACTGTTTTGCAACAATTGTGACTTCAAAAAAAAAAAAAAAACTCCCTTGCCCCTCAGACTGGACAAAAGATTTCTTGAAGGCTAGAACTGCTGGTTGTAGGACCCAAGCAGCCCTTTGGACCAGTTCTCAGTCCCAGGCTATTGCCACTGCAAAGACTTCTATATCATGAGCTTCACTAAAACTTTGCTTATAGTGAAGGTTTGCCCACAGGCATTATAAGATACTAAAATTGACTAAAGAAGGCATTTATCAAAGCAGCTGTCTAAAACTGTCCTTTGTTAACATGCCCAAACTTATCAATAAAGTTGAGCTGTACTCAACTTTCAAAGTTCAGCACTCATGAAAACTTTTTATACTTAACCTTAAAAAAAACAAACAAAAAAAACAACCCTCTAAAGATGTTTGTAAACCAACCCCTCCTTCCACCATGACTGGCTTTGAGTGATCTCCTTACTCTCTCAACAATCTGAAGAACAGACTGGTATCGCCACTCTTTCAAAGCAAGACTCTTCTTGCTTGTAGTGCTGGGGCATGACTGATTTACTGAATTGTACTTTGAAAATCATCATTATTTTGTTAATGCACACCCCCTTTAGAGCAGTATCTGGATTTTTCTCAGGAATGGGCTTAATGAACTTGCACCTAAATTTACAAGCTTAACTTCACAACTGAAGGATTTTTTTTTTTTGTGTTCAGTAACTTTGAAATCTGCTAAAAGATCCTAGCTTCTGGTAACACTTGGAGTTCTAGAAATAACATGTGTAACTTTGTTGCCAATCATGTGCAATTTCAGGTACCTTGATAGATAAATTGGATTTTTCTTTACTTTTTAATGCAGGCAGGACTGGAACAATGGTCTGTACCTGGCTTATTGACAGTGATCAATTTGAAAGTGCAAAGGTATGAAACTGCTGATAGAAGGGTGTCTTTTAATTTTAAACCAAATTTAAAGTTAGCAAAGGATGAGGTATTTCCTGAGTACAACGATGCTGACTAGGGAGATTCTCCCTGTGAATGGCATGCCTCATTCTGCATTACAAATAAACAACTTTTTTTTATCAAGATGTTAAACCTTCATTACTCAAGGAGATGGAAAATAGTTGGGGGAAAAGCAGCTGGGAAGATCTAAAAGAGAATGAGCCATGCTGGGATGACCTGTCTAGGAGCACTTGACCTACATTCAGCTGTTTTGCATATTCTCACTTCTTTTTAAAAGAGTGATTTTTTTTTTTTTTTTTTAAAGCGTTTACTTTCTAAAGTCTATTATCTTTTATATGAGGGTTGGTTTAGTTTGCTTGGTTTACTCAAAGCTGAAACAACTTTGAATGTCTGTCATCTTCCCCTCTTTCCTCCCCCTCCCCAGTCAATCTGTTGCTATTGGCTAACATCTACAGAATCAATACACATGGTATCTTGCCTGAAACTCTCAATTGTTTTGAAGAACTGATTTCTTTTTCACTTCCACTTGATCAGGAGACTAGGATGCTCACTA
>NW_017729032.1:61166359-61196305 GCF_001723915.1 Gavialis gangeticus | reverse complement strand
GGGGGGGGGGGGGCAGGGGTGGAGAAGGGGAGAGGAAATCTAACAAGGCCTGGTCTGGTTGTTATAGTCATGACTAGCAAACTTTCAAGCAAAAAAGTTGCCCTGTTTTTAAGTATTGAGTATATCCCTCCTTGAAAGCCAGTGAATTTGCTTGCCAAAATAGCAATAGACGTTTTTGTATGCTCTTAATCTGCAATGGAACAGACTTTACTGTGAGGCAGCTGTCTTCATTGCTAAAGAATGCATTATTTCAAATGTTTGCACATATAGGAGAGCTTGGACTATTTTGGGGAGAGAAGAACAGATAGAAGTACCAGCTCCAAATTTCAAGGAGTAGAAACTCCATCTCAGGTAAGGCTGAACAGAATGACTGCTAGTTGTAGAGGCAAAGTGCACATCAAGACATTGTCACTAAGTGTGTACAAAATGGGATGGAAGGATTGATTATCTTCTAACCCTCTGTACCACACTTTGGGTATCAAGCTATTGAGAAACTTGCTTTCATGGAGCTCAAACTCCCTGGGGAGCAGGAAGGGAAATGCATTACCTAGCAGTTAACTTGAAGAAAAGTTTCCAACCCTTGAATCCATTATTAGGTAATGGTTCTAATAAGCATAATTGGTGATTTTTTTCCCCCCCCTCCCCCAAGGATATTTGAAGCAGGGGAATTTAGGACTGTTACTTCCAGGTGAAGTAGAAAATTAAACACAACTAGCTATATTTTAGCCATTATCTTTGCACTGCCTTCAAGTTCAGGTGCCAAATGTGAGCATTTAACTTTTTTTTTCTTTTGTTCCATTTCAGAGTAGATACGTTGGCTATTATGAAATAATGAAAAACAAATATGGCCTGAAACTTCCACCAGAGAGGGAACTCAGAATAAGAAACATCAAGATCCATGCTATACGTGGTAAGAACTATTAAATGTAGATACTCTCCTCCATGTTTCACTGCTGGTTCAAACCTACATCCATTAGTGTTCACTATATATGCTATACATTTGAACAGATGCTCCCCCAGGCCCTGATGTATACCCCTCTTATAAATTTTATAAGCTGCCACCAAGTCCCCTTTTAAGTTGTTGTTCTTTTCTCCAGGCTGAACAGTTCCATGTTTTCAGTCTCTCTTCATATGACCTGCTCTCCAGATCTCTAATCGTGTGGCTTTCCTTTTGGACTCTCTCCAGCTTAGCCACAAACTTTCTGAAGTGCAGTGCCCAGAACTGGATGCAGTCTCACCAAGGCAGAGTACAGCAGGGGGATGATATCCTTAGTCTTGCTCGAGATGCTTTGGTAGATGCATGCCAGCACTCTATTTGTTTTGCCAGCTACGATATTGCATTGGTAGCTCCATGTTCATTCTGTGGTCCATCACAACCTCCAGGTCTTTCAGGTGTGGTGTTGGCAAGTGTAGCACCACCAAGCCCATAAGTGTTATGGATTATTTCTTTCTAGATGGAGCGCTTTAAACTTCTGTTTTTTTTGTATTTTTTTTAAAAAAAAAAAAATTTTATCCAGGTTTTGACCTGTCCAGGTCACCCTGTATCCCCAGCCTGTCCTCAAGCTTGACTGTCTTCCCCCATAATTTGGGTGTTGTCTGCAAACTCTGCCAGTCTGCTTTTTAACACTCAAATACAAATCACTGAACATATTGAAAAACACTGGTCTGTGTACTGAACCCTGAGGGGTGCCACTGGTCACTTTCTGCCATGTTGACTTAATCTCCCACAATGTCCTTGTGGTAAAATTGGGAAAATGCAGCTTTGACTACACAGTCTGGCTAGGTAACTGCTACAAGGTAGGACCCAGAGTAGTTATAGATGGAACTAAGTCAAAGGGACTGCAGGAGGTCATCTAGTCCAACCCCCTGCTCAAGGCAGGATGATCCCCAACTAGGTAATCCCAGGTGGAGCATTGTCTAGCCAGGTCTTAAACCACCAAGGATGGAAATTCCACTGTTCTGGGTAACCTGTTTTCAGTATTTTACTATCCTCCTAGCAAGAACACTTTTTCCTAAACTTGCTGCAACTTGACAACAAGCAGCAATGGTGTCATCTGCCACCACAGAGCAGTCTGTCTCCTTTCAAAACCCATCCTCAGGTAGTTTAAGACCTTTTTTGTAGAGAGAGTGAGTCCAGTGGAGAGTGACAGTCTGTCCACTTTTTTTTTGTAGCGGGGAGCCCAAAACTGAACACAGTATTCCAGATGTGGCATCACTAGTGCTGAATATGGGAATAACTGCTTCCCTTGACCTGATGGCAACACTCCTACTGATGCAACCAAGTATGCCATTAAATTTCTTGAGAGCAAAGGCATGCTGTTGGCTCACTTAGCTTATTGTCTACTGTAATCCCCAGGTCCTCTTTCTGCAAAGCTGCTACCCAGTCAGCCCCTGACCTGTACTGGTGCATGGGATTGTTCCATCCTAAGTGCAAGACTTTTTGTACTTGTCTTTGAACCTCCATGAGATTCCTTTTGGCCCAGTTCTCCAACTTGTCTAGGCCACTCCCTGAATCCTAGGCCTACCTTGCAGCATACCTATTCTTCCTAGCTTGGTGTCATCTGCAAACTTGCTGAGGGTGCACTTTAAGCCATCTTCCTGGTCATTTTGATGAAGACATGGAACAAAACTGGCCCCAGGACTGACCCCTGGGGCACTCCATTTGGTACCAACTGCCAATTAGACCTTGAGCCATTGATTACTACCCTCTGAGCCCAATGCTCCAGCCAGTTTTTTTTCTATCCACTTTACAGTCCATTCATCAAGCCCATACTTCCTGTTGTGAAAGGCCATATCAAAAGCCTTGCTAAAATCAAGGTACACTGAATCCACGGAGCTAGTCATCTTATCATAGAAGGAAATCGGGTTGGTCAGGCATGACTTGCCCTTGGTGAATCTATGCTGACTGTTCCTAATAGCCTTCTCCAAGTTCTTTCAGATTCCTTGAGCATCTGCTTTATGACTTTTGTTTTCCCCAGGGACTGAGATGATGCTGAATAGTTCCCTGGATCCTCTTTTTTTTTTTCTTAAATGTGGGCACTGTTTGCTATTTCTCCTGATCATCATGAATTTGCAGAGCCACAGGTCATCATCTTTGAAGTCTCATTAGCCAACTCCTTCAGCACTATCAGGTGCATGCCATCTGGCCCCATGGACTTGTACATGTCCAGCTTTTCTAAATGGCTCCTAACCTGTTCTATCACCACTGTTGGCTGCTCACCTCCTCCCCAAACTGCTGCCCGGTACAGCAGTCTGGGAGCTGATGTTGCCTGTGAAGATGGAGGCAAGTAGTCAACGCTTTTTTTTCCATCCTCTGTCAAGGTTGCCTCCCCCATTCAGTAAGGGACCCACACCTCTTCTTGTTTTTGTGGGTTTTTTGGTGGTTTTTCTTCCATTTCCCCCTCTCTACCATCATGCAAGCAACAAGAAGGGTTTCTACCGTTCACATCCCTTGCTGTCACTCCAATTGCACTTTAGCCTTCCTGACTTCATCCCTGCATGCCTGAGCAATGCTTTTATACTCCTCCCTAGTTTGTCCAAATTTCCACTTACAAGCTTCCTTTTTTTGACACCTATTTTATTTCTTTTTAAGCTCACTGAAGAGTTCCCTGCTCTAAGCCAAGCATGGTCCCCAGTTGGCTGTTCCAGCACTTGCACTAGGAAATTGTTCCCAACACTCTACAAAAACTTCTTGGATTGCCAGTACACTGCTGTATTGCCCACTCACCCCAGCAGATATCAGGGTGAATGAAGTCTTCTCCCTGCCCCCCATGAGAACTAGAGCCTGTAATCAGGGAAACTTCTGCTAGCTGTTTTGGAGAGCCTCATCCACCACTTCTTCCTACACTGGTCTATAGCAGACCTCCACCATGACCTCACCCTTGTTGTTCTCCCCTCTAACCTTAGGCCTGTTGAGGAGTCTCTGGGTTATCTCAAGCTTCATATTGGAGCTCTGCGCAATCCATATGGCATTTGTGTGTAGTGCAACTCCTCTTCCTTGCTGAACAGTTTGTACCCACCCATGACAGCTCCAGTCATGAGCTGCCCCACCAAACTCTGGTATTCCAGTCATGTCATAGTTCTGTGACTGTGCAAGGACTTCCAGTTCTTTCTGATTTGTTTTTAGGCTCTGCACTCATGTACAGGCACCTGAGGTTACTAGTTGATTGCCCCAATTTTTCTCAGAAAGCACCTCCTTTGTTGCCTATACCAGAGGAAGGGGCAAGAGAACAGTGAACATAAACACTGGAGACCATAAATTCTTGTAGCTGACTGAATGATAGATGCTTCTGTAATGGAATAGGGATGCTTTCATATTTGCTTCTATACAAGATGGAAGCAGCAGGCTTTTAAAAACTTAGCTGCTGAGTCCACCCATTGAGTCAAATCTTATACCCTCCTTTGGGAGGCTTATGTTAGTGCTCTCTGGGTGCATTTACATGTACCAGTTTTGTGGGGTTTTTGTCCTTTTTTTTTTTTTTTTTTAAGGCACTTTAAACCAAATTAAGGGGACATGCAAGCCCTTAATTTGTGTTTTTAAATAGTGGTTTTTTTACAGCTTTTTGTCTAAACTTTTCTTTTTTTTTTTTTTTTTTAAAAGTATCACCCTTGGGCAAAAATGGCTAAACCATTTAATATGCATGTAAACACAGTAAAGTGCATTAATGCTGTGTATGGACTGACTTGGGACTAATTCTAGGTCTAATTCTGAACTCTAAGCCTCTGGCAGACTTCAATTTGAAGACATTACTAACAGGTTGATCATGTCTTAACTGTAGTGATGTTTATCACTGTGCCACCATTAATGACTTGAACAGCCAGCCATGGAAAATTATTCTACACTGTCCAGTAACTTAGTACAGTCCCACCAGGCTTCCCTACTCACAGTTGGGCAGTTGGCATTGAGGGTTACAGGTTGTATGGATGGGACTGGGGGGAGGGGGTGTTGCTTTCTAAGGAACAATATATACATCCTCTGTAATCAAGATGAGATCAGAGGAAGGTCAAACTGAGGTACTGTGGGTCAGGATACAAGGGAGTCTGGGGTGGGGGGTGCAGTGACTTGGTAGTGTGGGGGGTCTACTATAGACTGCCACACCAGGAGGATGAGCTAGACCTGGATTTCTCCAGACAGCTCTTGGAGGCTGTATGATTGAGAGGGAGATGGCTGTCCTGGGGGACCTAAACTACCCTGACATCTGCTGGGGTATCAGTTAGCCAAATCTAACCACTCATGTTGGTTCTTAACCTGCATACAGGACCTCCACCTAAAGCAGGTGTATAATCCCACTAGGGGGAACATCTTGCTGGACTTGGTGCTGGCTACAGGGGATGACCTGGTGGGGAATGTGGAGGTACAAGGTAATCTAGGGGATGCTGAATCCTAGCAGTCAATAGTTGCTATCTGGTGAAGGGTGGGTAAACAAACTAGCAGGGCTGAAGTGCTAGACTTCAGAAAGGCTAACTTCAGTGTGCTCAAGAGATTAGTTAGTGAGGTGTTTAAAGCTCAAGAGCACTGGCAAAATGGGGGTCCAGGAAGGGTGGTGGTTCCTCAAGGGAGTGATGTTAGGTGCACAGAAGGAGACTATCTCATTGCACATAAGGGGGCAAAGGGGCCAAGAAGCCCCCTTGGGCTTTCCTGGACTTCCCTGTTCCCCCCAAGGGCAAAGCAAGGGGTATACAGGCTGTGAAAACAGTGTAGCTACCAAGGAGGAGTATACCTCTCTGGCTCTCGCTTGCAGGGAATCAGTTGAGAAGGCCAAATCAGGATTAGAACTTAGGCTGGTGACAAATTAAGTACAACAAAAAGTCCTTTGGGTATAGGGAACAAAAGGAAGGTGCAGGGTAGCGTAAGACCCCCTACAGGACAAACTAGGGCACTGGTGAAGGGTGGGGACAAAGCTGAGCTCTTCAGTGAGTTCTTTGCATCTGTATTCCTAGAGACAAAGACAAATCCCCCAGTTGGACCATAGGAGGGACACCAGCCCACCAACTTAGCGCAGACTTAGTGAAGCAGGGGGATGTATTCAAATCAGCGGGCCCGGATGAACTTCCACCAAGGGTGCTGAAGGAATTGGCCAGTGTCATAGCAGAGCTGCTGGCACGGCTGTTCAAGCACTCCTGCTGCTCTGGTCCAGTCCCAGAGGACTGGAAAAAGGCCAATGCAGCTGCTATTCTCAAGAAGGGGGAGGGAGGAGCCAGGAAACAATAGGCCAGGTCATCTCACCTTTTATTGTTCGGGAAAACTCTGGAAAAGAATCATTCAGGATCACATCTGTGAGAGCCCAGCAGGAGAAATAATGCTGAAAGGAAATCATAGCAGGTAGATCCTTGCTGACTAACCTTGCTTCTTTTTATGACCAGGTCACACAGTGCTTAGACACAGGAATCGAGGTAGAGGTCCTCTATCTAGACTCTAAGAAGGCTTTCAATATGGTATCTCATTCCATTCTTGTAAATAAAGTGAGAGGCTGCAATGTAGATGATTACCCAGTCAGGTGGGTGGCAAATTGGCTTAAGGGTCACACCCGGAAAGTGGTGGTGGATGGGTTGATGTTGACCTGTAAAGATGTGGGCAGTGGAGTCCTGTGAGGCTCAGTCCTTGGATTGGTGCTATTCAGTATCTTCATCAGTGACTTGAATAAGGGTGTGGAGAGCATCTTGTCCAAGTTTGCAGATGATACCAAATTATGGGACAAGGTTAACACCCCAGAGGGTAGGGAATAGATCCAGGTGAATCTGGACAGGTTGGAGAAATGGATGGAATGAAATAAGATGCAGTTTGATAGAGACAAGTGCAAAGTGCTGTACCTGGGCAAAAAGAACCACCAACACACTTACAGGCTGGGGGATGACCTCAGCAGCAGAAAGGTATCTTGGAGTCAGGTGACTCCAAGATTAACATGAGTCGTCAACGTGACAAAGTGATCAATGAGGCTAAACACACTTTGTGCATTAGCAGATGCATAACAAACAGGTCCAGGGGCGTGCTGCATCCCCTCTATGCAGCACTAGTCAGGCTGCAGTTGGAGTACTGCATCCAGTGTTGGGTGCTGCACTTCAGAAGGGATGCAGGGAATCTTGAAGGCTCAGAGGAGGGCCACTCATATGGCCAGAGGCCTGCAAGCAAGGCCCTGTGAAGAGAGACTGAGGGACCTAGATCTCTTCAGCCTTCACAAGAGAAGGCTGAGAGTTGATCTTGTGGTTGCCTATAAATTCATCAGGGGAGAGCAGCAAGGAATCGGAGATGCTTTATTTACTAGGGCACCCCCTGGAAGAATGGCCACAAATTGATGGAGAGTAGATTTAGATTGGACATCAGGAAGAACTTCTTCATAGTAAGGGTTGCCAGGCTCCAGAATGGGCTTCTGAGGGGAGGTGGTGAAGACCCCCAAGGTGGGGGAGAGCAAGAGACTGGACAAGCACCCAGCTGGGGTTGCCTGACCCCAGCACTCTTTCCTGCCTAGGGCAGGGGGTCAGACTCAATGACCTACTGGGGTCTCTTCCAACCCTAACTCTTATGAATCTGTCTTTAAACTTGAATGTGTACTTAGTTGTGTGGCAGGGCTTGGCTTGGTTGACAGCTTACCCCAGTCCTGGGACCACACTAGAATCTTCAACCAGCTCCAGTACAGTCCCAGGCTGGGACTAACAGTAAGTTCATTGTACTAAGGTGCATGATGCTACATGTGCCATAGCAACACTACTGTAGTGTAGTGTCACTGATCACAACAGTGGTGCTGCAGCTATATTGCTGTACCAATGCACTCCCTCACTATAGCATGTTACAGCCATGTAGCAGCTAATAATATCCCATACTTCACTGTGCATCATTATTTTTGTGCCATCCCTAGTACTTCCAAAAAAAAAAACTAAATGAAGGTGCAGTAACAAAGGTGTCATAGGGTATATCTACCCTATGACACCCTATCCCTGTGGGTCCCAGTGCAGGTTCCCTTTGCACCAGCAAGCTGACTGCCAGGTGCCTTGTGAACATGGAAACATAGTCCAAACAAATAATGGCACATTTGGGATCAGATCCCAACTGTCACTAAATGAACATGCATGTTTAAGACCTGCAGTACATCTTGGAACTACTAAGCAAGACATTTGATGGAATAAATCCTATTTCTTTTCTGGCATCCAGAAGTTCCACTTAACTCCTAAAACAAATGTGTATGGAAAAAGACTAGGCATCTAAAATCTAGCATCATTCTTCCTTCTAGGAGTTGGAAAAGGCAACGGAAGTGATCTCAAAGTTCAGATAATTCTGAAAAAGCAAGTGGTATTCCAGTGTGTGTGCACTATTCAAGAAAACTGCAGGGTAACAACTTGGACCTACTTTACTAGATTGCATGTGTTATTTCCCACTCTGTTTAAAGTAAGAAACCAAATCTTTTTGGGGAGACATATGAGGGATAAAACATCTACTGTAAGAGGCATTAGGATATCCAGGAAAAGTTTCACCCTTAAGGCTGAGTATGGAGGAATACATTTTCCCAATAAACTAATAAAGCCCACTAAGTGAATTTTTTCCTAAACCAGACTAATTTCCTAACCAGATTAGGAACATCAAAACCATAGCTGTCTGTCTCTTGCCCGTCTTTTGCCTTGTTCATCAGGCTGTTAGCTCATGACAATACCCACTTATTTGCACTATAACCTAGTTGAATGTGCAACTGATGCATTGTATGCACTTCTAGTTTTGGTAGTTGAAAACATGCCTTGACTACTTCTGTCTTGTTTCAGTTATTTTTTGATGCTGAAAGAGACTTTGTAGCAATTGGTTTAGAAGGCTGCCCTGTCATAAGTGGTGACGTAAAAATTCGATTTGAATCCCGTTCTGTAAGTATACAGGGGTTGCTTTTTATCTCCTATAGCTGTTTGACCATTAGAAACTTTAGACGTGCACATTCTAGCAAATAATGCAGGATACTAAAAAGCTACCACTGAAAAGAGCAGAGCTGGGGTTGCTCTTCTGCAGCTGCAGAAACTACTTCTGAATCGAGACCAGAGCATGTTTCTACTTTCTCTGAAGGTGGACTGTTCAATAACATACCCAAGTAGTGGAGTACATGTACTTAAAGAAACTTTGTAGTCTTGCCTCCACTTTCTTGAGTACTAGAAATGCTGCAAGTAACTCTTGGATTGCATTATAGACCTTGGTCAATGAAACAGGAGCTATGTTGAATGGGGCACTTACTATGATCTGAATAAAACACATGCTAAGCACTATGCTATGTTAAGTTGGGATATGTTCTGAGTAGTTGCACAGTATGCAGGCTGGGAAAACTGTAGTAAGCACTGCTTTGTTGGTAGCTCCAGAAAGCAGGTCTCAGCCAGGGGCACAGGGAGCTGAGGACTAAAGAGGGTGCTGTCCCTGCTGCCAGATCTTGTCAGTGGCCTGGGACCAGAGGCAGTTTAAGACTTGGGTGTGGTCCCAGTGCTGGGACTGACAGTCTGGTGATTTACTGACTTCTTTCTAGTCCTTTCCCAAAAATTACTTCAGATACAATCCTTCTGATGGACTGCTGCTCACTGAACATAACTTTCTGGGTGGAGTGGTCCTAAATTATGCTACCCCATGCTTTGAACAAGTGGAAACTGTCCTGGTAATAACTCTTTAAGACTAAAACTCTGCAAGAAAATATCCTAAATGTAATCTTGTTTCTTCCAGGATCTTCCAAAAGGCTATGATGATTGCCCATTCTTCTTCTGGTTTAACACTTCCTTTATAGAAAATAACAGGTACAATAAAACAACAGCATGTGCTTCACCATAGCTTTGTTTTGGTGCATGAGGGACCATTTTGCAAGGGCAGATGCAGCACAGAAGTATTTCAATAATGGTGCTGCCTCATGCTTCTAGTGAGGGGAACTGTTGTTTTTTTTTTTTTGTTTTTTTTTTTTTGTTTTTTTTTTTTTGTTTTTTTTTTTTTGTTTTTTTTTTTTTGTTTTTTTTTTTTTGTTTTTTTTTTTTTGTTTTTTTTTTTTTGTTTGTTTGTTTTTTTTGCTGCTGCCTCCTTCACTGCTGCAGCTGTTTAGCAATAGAAAATTGGTATATTCCTGTCAAGACTCTAGTCCAGATGAACAGAACATGCCTCTTGCCTGTGAGACTGCTCTCATCCTGGTGTTCTGCATGGATTTTTTTTTTTTATAATCTTGTCCGTGCTGTTACAGAGTACAAATGATGTTTGCAGTACCATGTAGCTGGGTTGTCTGAACATCCCTGCTTCTCCAGTCCTGGGGAGGGAGGGGGTATTTTTTTTGTTGCTGTTTTAAAGCAGGCTGGATTTTAAATGCCACTTCAAGTGTTCTTGCAGAAACAGGACTGATAACTTTTTTTTTTTTTAAGCCTGTTTGCTGAATGTAATATGGATGAGGGAAGAACTGAAGAGTTCACCCTCTTAAATTCTGTCTTCCAGGCTTTACCTTCCTAGAAATGAGTTGGATAACCCTCACAAGGCCAAAGTGTGGAAGATCTACAGAGAGGAGTTTGCTGTGGAGTTGAACTTTGTTGAACCATAGCAGGAAGATGTTGGCACTTGCTTAAGTTTTGTTTCCTTCAATCATGTTTTAGTCTCTTCCAATAAGGTGGCATCTTCTGAGACCTGTATCTTGGTACATTTTGTATATTGACACATCTCAAATAAACCTTGAAACAAGAAAACTTCTTTGTATAGATCTTATACAGCTGCTTGCTTTTGACAGTCCCTAAAGTTTGGTGGTTTTTAATATTAAAACTACTTTGTATTGATCCATATTTATCCTGTGTCCAGTGGATCTCCCTGTTTTTAAAAAAACAAACAAACCCTTGCTTGGAGACAGGGAGAGAACCCAGCATGCATATATGTTGGCCCCATGCCTTACAAATAGGTGGGAACTTGTCTTTTCCTAATCCAGTTTTACAATCACATGCATGTATCATCTGATATTTAAGGAACTATTTAAATAGGCAAGAACTTTACAAACGTATGCATCTGGAGACTCCTTTTTTCCATTCTTTATACCCTGCTTCCATTGAGCACATCTTTCTTGCTGCTGTCAGACCCTGACTAATAATAAGCATGTTTTAGTTCTTTCCTTCCACCCCCACTTGATGGGGGCCGAGCTGAGGAATGCTTTTTGACTTCTGGCTCTTAGCTGTGTTCGTTGTTCAAAAATGCCTGTGACCACTGGTGGATGTGTGCATGTTTGTTAATTGAAAGGCTGAGGCTGGAACTAGTTCCAGTACTAGTTCAACACATTGCTCTACAGTGTAGACCTGTCCAAGTAAGGCAGCAAGTATTAACACTCTTGCACTTGTGCATACTGTGCATTCAGCAGTGAAGACTGGCAGGAAGATGCTGAATATGAAATGGTGCAAAGGCTAACTCTCTAATTTTGTCTGTAGCCTGTCTTGACTTCAAGCATTCTCACTTGGTTTTTTTTTTCCTTTGTCCTGCCTGGGCATTCATGCAGTCTGAGTTGTCAAGCCTTAATCTGACTTAAGTCTTCATTCAATCTGGCCATGATGGCATATGGTACATAATAGTACTGCAGTACTAGACCCTGGCACTAATTCTGATCCTCGTGCAGTGCTACTTGCACTTGGTACTGTGTCTCCCAAGGCAGTGGCTGGTGTAGTTCTGGGGGGCAGAACTGGGCAAACTTAACATGGGCTACCCATGCCTTAATACTAGAGGGAAAGAAGGTGGAAAACTCAGTAAAGGAAAAAAAGTGGGGGAGGAAAAGAGATTTGTAGATTGTAAGGCAGGAAGGGACCTTAAAGATCATCAGGTCCAGCCCCCTGCACCAAGCAGGAAAGATAACTGTGGGTCAGATGCCCCCATCAAGGTAACTGTCTAATCTCTTCTTCAGGATTTCCAGAGTAGGTCATTGTACCACCTCCCTTGAGGGAACTTATTCCACAGTCTGGACACCCTGACTGAAGTCTTTCCTAACATTGAACCTGAATAGGAGTAGTGGCCACAGAAGATGACCTAACTTCTTCCCCCTCAGGTGCCCTGATGAACAGTTGCTCACTGAGCCCTTGATGTGTACTCCCCTACTGTAGTGGTAAGCTGCTACCAAGTCCCCTCTTGCTCTTCTTTTCTTTAAGCTGAAAAGTCCCAGGTCTCTCAGCCTTTCCTTGTATGTAAGACTCCAGTTTATATGGGTGGCTCTTCTTTGGACTCTCTCAAGCTTGTCTATGTCCTCATTGAAGTGTAGTGCCCAGAACTGGATGCAGTACTCCAGCTGTGGTCTCCCCAGTGAGTAAAGGGGAAGAATCTCCTCCTTGGCTCTGCTGGAGATGCATCAATTTGATGCATGCCAGAGTATTTGCCCTACTGGCTACAGCCTTGCACTGCTGCCTTATTCATACTGCAGTCTATTATTACCCCCAGGTCCCTTTTCATTCATGGTGCTAGTCAGTTGGGGAGGGGGAGGAAGAAAAGACATGACTTAAGAGGTAGAGCATAAATGAGAGAATCTGAGTTGTCTTGTCTTCCTTCCCTCTTTCCCCTGCCAACTCCCCCCCCCCCCCAAACTGACTAGCACCATGAATGAAAGGGACCTGGGGGTAATAAGACTGCAGTCTCTATTAAATTGGCCTCCCTTTTTAAGTACAGAAATGGAGGTGGTTTCAATTTTTGGAAGGCCATTATTTTCATAATGGGATAACAACTCTAGTGTAAACTCTCTTAATTTTTACAAGGCAATCTTCCATTTGTCAACAAGACTACCAGAAAAGTGGTCCTCAGAACCAGAGTAGGTAAGAACTTTAATTTTTTGTTCTTCTACTGATCCTAGCTCCCCATAGGAGTAAGTTTTATACATAGCCTCTCCCATGCTCCTTTTTTTTTCTTCTCAGATCTTTAAAGCAATGAACTTCTGCCCTGTAACTTTTTTTTTTTCCAGTTAAAGTATGTAAACTTGCATAAGCTATGGTCTTGGATCTCTTTATAAACTATACAGCTACCCAGTGGACAAGATGCTTGTGGGACTTGCATCCCCTCAAAAAAAAAAAAAAAAAAAAAAAAAAAAAAAAACTCCCCCAAAGAAGCCACCTAGAGTACACCTAAAATCTATAAACTGCTGCCTTTTAACTAGTACCAGTGTCAAAATTCAAAGGCATAGTATAGAAAGTAGTTATATTCATTTAATCTTTACCATACTGCTCTCTACTCTGAAAGGAAAGCTTCCTTATTACAGAAGTCCATATTTTACAACTTGAAGTGTAATAGCCACTAAAAGGAACCTCTTTTTGGTAGTAAAGGGAATCAACTGCCTTGCTAAAATTTTGGGATCTTGAGTCACTGAAACTAATTGCATAATCTTAAATTGCAAACATTTTTAATGCATGCCTGTTTTGGGGTGTTTTGTGCATGTTTGGTGTCTTTTTTTTTTTTAATGCTTTTAAAAAAAAAAGTTTAAAAGATTTTAAAGAGCCTGGCTACTCTATGAATTATTATACTACTTTGGAATAATAGGAAAAATAGTAAGTCTCCTACTATAGTTGTTGAATACTTGGTCACTTAATTCTTAAGCTTTTGTGTGGCTGTGTTCAGATTCTATTGACTTGTCTAGAGAAATTCAAATGAGCATTCAGTAACACTTGCAGGCTTTCCTATTTAGATGCCCACAGACTTGATCACAGGTATAACTTAAAGTAGCTACGGTATTTGTACAAAAACTAGTTTGTTTGTTTGTTTTTTTTCAGCTTGCTTTTTTCCTTTATAATGAGTCTACTTGTCTTCTCTTTTTGTCCCTCCTAAAAAGAGATCATTAAGTTATTGGAATAATTCTTACCTATTCTTCTAGCAGTTAAACTCCTAGATTTTTCATTTAGAAGTATATTCCATTATGCAGCAGCATTTCAATTTTTAACTTCTAAACAAGCATCACTCTTGCCATTTACCACCTTCATCTCCCCCCCTTTTTTTTAAAGAGGTACCAAAATTTATATTCTTTTGAGACTCTTGTACAGCATCTACAAGAGATTTTGGTACACTTATTTCTTTCACAAGTTGAAACATCTTTGCATGGGGGACCTCCCCCTGCCAACCTGGAAGTATTCCTTTTGAGGAGGGAGTTTGAAACTGGGGGAGAAAAACATCTTGTACTAACCAACTACACCTACTAACTTTTAAACTTTGCTTTCTATTTAAAAAAGTCTCCTGACTCTCACTTGCATAGTATATCTAGAGGTTATTGCATTATAGCTCAAAATAGTCTTACTCTGGTATATTAGGGCCCTTGCCTACAAGCTTGGACATGCAGGTAGAGTGGGCTGAACAGGTACAAGGGCACCAGCAAAAGCTCTGCCAGGCAGAAGCTGCTTGTCTCTAGTGCCTACTAGCTTGGGGTTGGCATGGGTCAGGTTGGGGAGGGGGGACAGGTGCTTGGCAACCAGAACTATACCTCCTATATGGAGGTGCCAGCTTGCAGAGGGACAGCAACAGCCAGGGCTTGCATATGGGTCCTACAGGCTGGATGGAATTGCCTGGCAGGACAGATGTGGTCCATAGGCTACACTTTGCCCACCCCTGGAATAGGAGGTTGTTCAAGCCTACAGGAGCTGGCCACCTTCCCATGCCTGCAGAGATCTTTTAAAAAAACAAACCTAACTCTAAGGGGTGCAAGTCACAAAGGAAACCAAAACTAGCTCTAAATTTTAAGGTGGTTTTATTCCTACCAGGAATCTTGTCTTTTATGGAAGCTTTCTGCTGTCCTCTAAAGGCTAACTTAAAGCCAGAACTAGCATTAACAAGGAGAATCCTTTAGTTTAGTGTTCCTATAAAGAAGGCCACTACTTTAATGTTCTCCCTTAACATTTTTTCTTACTTGTGGGTTTAGTGGCCAGACTACATACAGTGACAGACACCTGAGCTTATAGGGAATTAATTCCTTGTGGAAGAGATGGGTAAGAAGAAGCAACCTAATCTTCCTGGCTTGGTTTGATCATCTTGTAGCTGCTTGGCCTGTGGAAATTTAAGACACTAGCATACTCTGTTTTCAAAAAAAAAAAATGCAACAAAAAACCTGTGGTACTAATCCTTTTTTGTAGCTTACATACTACTGGGAGAAATACAGCAAAGAAGCTAATGATCTTCAGCTGGAAAGTACCAGCAAAATACTACTACTGTTATACTGAGAGCTAGGCATGTTTTTTCATTTAAATATTTGCTAAAGGTGGCTCTTTTTGTACCTACAGTGCCAAGTGATCAAATACTGAACTATTTTGCTTTAGTTTCTGTTGCCAAAGACTAGATTCACACAACTAGTAGGTCTCTTCTATCTAGTATTGCATAGGCCAAAACACTGACTGTAGACTATGTACTGGCCTATACCTGAAGAAAGGTGTTTTGTGCCCAAAGGCTTGTAAAGAGCAATTTTTCCAAGTATCTAGTTGGTATAATATTTTTGTCTGTATAAGTCCTTAGATCAACACAGCTGTAACATACCTTTTGGGTGAAAGACTCAGTTTAAAAGCCGCCTATTCAAAAGTAAGCTGTTTTGCCACCATGCAATACAAGCAGTTGGAATAAATTTTGTTTTACATAGTCTGAGGATGCTGTTCCACCTAGTACATGCACTCTCTGCATGGTCAGGGAGTTGGAGAGAGTGACTTCTAGAGGGAATAGTTAAATGAGAAGTTGGTTTGAATGCCTGTGCTAAACTGGGGAGTAGAAGCTGAAGCCATGGTTTCCCACTCCTGTACTCTCATAGTTAGTGATTTTATTCTGGTGTACTGAAGCCAATTATTCCATCCAAAAAGCAGAAGTGTAATCTGACTGCTGGCAACTTCATTCCCAATCTCTTGTAACAGTCTTCCCCTCTATACTACAACCACCATGCTCTCAAGCCTCAAGCAAAGCATTGGTCTCTTCTGATCCAGTCACTGCTTCAGCTGGTCTGGGTCACATGCTGCCTAGGCACTGAGCCAGGAACAGGTACCACATACATTCCAGTCTAGCTGCCACATGGTACCTGCTCCAGGACCCATGCTGTTCACAGTACTTGTAGGTAGTGTGGGTCTGGGGCTACAGAGGCAGTGAGTGCAGTGTAGGTCCCAGATCAGCTGGAGCATCTGCTGGATCAGGTGTGCTGGGGAGGGGAATGGGAGGGGGTCCATAAGCCAGAACCAGCTTATAGATCACCCCAACACTACCCATCTGGCCAGTCAAGCCAGATGAGTTTAATACCTCTGACCTAATCTAGTAGCTAATTGTAGTGTCTGACCCAGCTAGTAACTTGCTTTTCTCTTTAGCAAGAAGCTCATAGTTCAGGGTGAAATAAGTCTAACCCAACCTGGTGCCAAGCTAAAATATCTGTTTTTACAACCTTTCTTTAATTGTAAGGAAGCTATTGGCATCTTCCTCAGATGAGCTGTGGTGCTCTAATACTAGCTAAAAAACATTCAACAAAAGGAGATGAGTTTTGAGACTATTCAGACATGTAAGAAAAGTATACCCAGGTTAGCCTCTTACCATTCCCTCCCTCCTTCCAGGCAATGTTCAGGGACCCATGACACTGCAAGCTAAGCAGTGTCATGGAATGCAGGGAATTCTGGGAACTGTAGTTCTCTAGAACAGTAGTGGCATTCACTGCAATTAAGAAGGAACCATGGCTTTTGCTGCTAAAGCTCAAGCTGAGGGGGCAAAAAAGCACTGATTTTAGTAGTGAAATAATTGAGGTCAATTCTCCACCTTGAGCAGCAGTAAATTCCACTGATGTTTTACAAAAAACTGATTCCCAGAATATCTTGTGCCAGTATAAGCTGGTAGGGTAAGATATCCCTTCCCTGTCCTGGTACCCCTCCCCTTAGCCAGCTCCTAAGGCATGTGTCCTGCTTGTCTACTCCATCTTATGCTTAATTCTGGGGTAGCACCTTCCAAGTTGATATGAAAACAGGAATAAGATCAAGTCACAGCAGGAAGCACTATGCCCTGATTTTGGTATGTTAATACTATTGCTGTGTAATTCTGTGGATGGCAATGTGCTTGTTTCATACAGTAGTGAAAAAAACAAGTACACATTCCTTAAAGGTTCAGCTTCAGAACTGATGTATACTTCTTCCTCTGTGCATTTTTAATATTACAGTAGCCTACTGTTGCCAGGAGTCCATAAATAGTTTTAGGACTTAAATGTACAATGCCAATACTTTCAGCCTCAGTGGGAGTGTGGGGAATACTACTATTTTCTCAAAGGTACAGGGCACTAATAAACACTGCATTACCAATACTGGAAAAAGGAAATCTTGACTGACTTCCTGCTCTACCACTAGAGGTTCAGATTTAAAATGGGAACAGTAGGTTCAGCTGGAAACAAGTGCAGCATCTTATGCTGAGTACAAAGGCCATCAAGGGCAGTATGCATCTTAAAGTCTCTTGAGCAGTATTAATTGGTGGAACAAGAGTACAAATCTCCAGCCTTCAAACTTCTCCTCTACCCAGCCAGTCCTGTGGATCAGACTTAAAATTTTTTTCCTCCTAGACTAGGTACTTTTTTTTAAGTTTAAAATCTTCAATAAAAAGCAGATTTCTTAAAAAATAAGGTCATCCAATTTGTTGTGTGCAGTCAAGCCCCAAGGTGACCTATAGTTTTCTTAAAAGGTAGATCTAGATCTGCTGGAAGGCTTCAGTAGGCATCAATCTGTTTCATCATTATCTTCCGGCTGTACTCATAGGCAAGGAATAATGCACCATTGGCTGGGAATGCACGAAGCATGGTAGGCTTTAGTCCAGAATACAAAGCAAGTACTCCTGGGAAACAAAAGTATGAACCAATTAGTGATCTGGATGTTCAACTCTTAAAGTACTGATTCAGAATATTTTGCACAAGCTTACCTCCCACAGGGAAAGAGCAACCTCACTTATTAGTCCTGTTTAGAGTGAACAGGAGGCAAACTGAACCAGCTGACAATATTTCAGAGACCAAAAATTTAAGGGTGGAAACAGACATTGCCTGACACCTCTTTTGTGCCACCATAACAATTATGAGCTAACAGATGTTGCTACTGTTTGTAGGGTGACAAAAGAAACAAGTCAGTGGTATGGCAAAAGGCATTAAATAGACTTTGTTGTTTTATTATAGCAGATGTATTAGTTCCATGGTGGAAGAGTACAGACAGCCCAAGCTGCTTGTACTCTCAATTTATCTTGGGTTGGTGTTCAGGGGGCTTCAGGCCCCTCAACACCCTGAAGTACTTGCTCATTTTTCCTGCTTAGAGAGGCACTCCAGGGAATCTTGAGGTACCTCTCCATAAGCAGGGAAGTTGAGGTTCCCTTCTCAGCCAGACCCATCTTCCCCATACCCCCAATCACAGGAGCAAATCTAGTTGGGCAGGGAAAGACAGAGAGAGAGAGAAAAGATATCTTCTGTTGTCTAACACCATCAAGGATGGGACAAGGGGCAACTTGTGTTTTGCTGGAGCACCCAATGGAGGGGCTGAATAGTTGCAGTAGCGTGCAATAGGCCCTCTCCACACTTTTGATTGGGTAAGGGGACCTGGGAGTCCTATCCCTCCCAAGACTGACACAATCATCTGTTAATCTATGGGGAGGGTTGAGACTTCTGGGGCCACTCAGGTATGCTAAAATGGCAGCTAGTGCTATGCTTGGACTGCAGAAAAATAGAAGTCAAGGGGCAGCCACTGAGAATTAGGTAGGTCCCTAGCTATAAGTGGGATTTTCACAGGGGAGCTGAAGCCAAGGTAGTTACTGGATGCTAGATGTGTTAGCAGTCAGGGGAAGAGCTCCTGTCTCCCCATATTTAGGCTTCTGTCAAACCTCTTTCTAAATGAGGACTTCAAGGACTGATCAATAAGGCAATTTAACAATCTACTCCTTTCTTAGGAGCTTGAGTCTTATTTTAAAAAGATTAAAAAGGGTTTTATTTAAAGCTTCAGGAGGGAAGAAAGATTTATCTCCAAAAAAAAAAATCACCCATTTCTAAATTAAGAACATTACAAGTTATTAGTTATAAAGGCAGTAAAGTGGGTTAAATTCTCACCATTTTAAAAATGGATGGACTAAAAGACTACCTTCAGAACAAAGAGGCAAGACTAGGAGGCACCAGAGGCCAACATTTAGGCTCAAAAATCTCTCCTTTACTAGCACCACTTTTACCCCATGTTTTCCCTTCACTGTCTTTACAAAGATATACAAGTAATTTTGTTTCCCAGGACTGGGCAGTCTAAGGGAAAGGCAGAGCTTAAATTCCCCCTATAAGATGTAGCTGCTGCAGCACAGTAGAACTTGGATATTCCACAGGATCAAGTTATTTCCTTCATCCTCTTAAAATGAGGGGTATACAGAGCTTCAGTAAAGAACAGTGGCATTTTAGCCATTAGTAGTGGTTTATTTCAAAGGGTACTACTTCTTTGATCAGCTGTGCCAGAGTTGATGAGCTGTGCCTTTTTAAAAGCCAAGCTATTGGTTCTTAATTTAGCTATCTGCTGAACTGAGCAGGTTGCAAACTACCCAGATTACTCTTGTATCTATTGTACTCCAATGAAAGTGGTTTTGACCCATAATTCTGCAGATTCAGTTACACACACACACACCTACCTTCATTTCTCAGAACATTTGAAAATGTTCCCATGAAACCCGCCTGTTTTCCAGCCATGGAAAGAACCTGAATTCTAGATTTGACACAGTCTATAGGGTACACAGCAATCCATAAGCAGATGCCTCCGAAGCCACCGCTTATCATTAAAGGAATAGGACCTTAAAAAAAGGGAAGCAAGCTGTTTTGCAAGTATGTGAACAGAAGGAATGCATAGAATGTTGTGCATCACAGAAAAAATAGTTTCTTGCTGATTCTTTATATCTAAAATACAGATCAAAACTATTAACCACTGTGAGTTGTGCAATTCTAAAAAATTTCTAGCATCTGCACATTTGGAGGTGTACTTATTTCATGTACTATTTAGCTAGAAATCTGGTATTGAAGATGCATATGCATGCTTTCCTAACACTGTATTTCTAAATTTAATTACTTAATTCTAAGTGAAGCTGCCAAAAACCTCAACCTAGAATACAGAAGTCTGGTTCTGCCAATATATACAGAGATATACAGGTACACAAAATGTCAATTCTGTCAACACTATATCCAAGACAAAAGATACAATCCAAAAATCAGAGCCAATATAACTAACAGCTATAAGCATTCAAGCCAGCAGTTCTGATTCCAAATATAACAGCAAAGACACGTGTATGGAGCAAGATTCCATTGTTAGGTGATCGCTCTTTCAAGTGCAAGTACACATTTGCTTCTGGGATTATATTTTATAAAAAAAAAAAAAGTTATGCACAGCAGAGACCAGAGGGCAGGGGATTAAAACTCAAGCTCTGCATCATGGCAAAGCAAACTACTGTTGCCAAGTCCTTAGCAGGGGACAGGAAAATGAAGTTCTGACACTTCCTTGTATATGTGCATTAACTTTCAACCTTCATAATGTTCTCATAATATAGCTTATTTATATATTACTTGAACATCCTAATGTGCATTAATACTTCAGAAGAGAATTTTTTTTTTTTTAATATATGAAATTGTAATATGCCGAATCCATTGGAGAATGACAACTGTTTCACCAATCTGTGAGCTGGAACATACCTAGTTCATTTTTTGATCTCCCCGATGCAAAAAATGTCCGACTCAGCTCATATCCTCCAAAGAAGACAAAATAGCCTGGGAGTTCCCGAAGTAAAGTGCTGGACAGACCACGGTAAAACCCAAGGGGACCATCCTTTTGAAGAACACCTTTCACTACAGACCAAACTGTACTAATAGAGACAGTGAAAAAAAAAAATTAGTGACATTTAGCATTTTAACAGGTAGAATGCTAAAAGACTGTTTGCAAGTACTTCAAGTAGTACCTCTGTTTTACTATATCTTTTATTGGACCAACTGTGTAGTTGCCCTAAAAGGCTGTGCAACAGCTCTCCCTGCTATATAGTTGGCTCAATAAAAAAAAATACCATGTAAAACTTTCCTCAACATTGCCTGGACTACCATGGTTACAATAACACTCCATCCCTACTACTTTTTACATAAGGGAATAAAACCAAAACACAAAGCTAAACAAGCTGCATGTCTTGTCCAAGGCTAGAATTAGAACCTAGGAGTTGCTGGCTCAGGTCAGCCACACAGGTTTACCATTCACCTTGATGGGGAGCAGGGCCAGACACTTGGTAATGAAGTTGAGTCTGCAGGACTACACTTTTATAGAAAGTAATCTCTCTTTTGTGCAGTCAGCAGCCAATACACTTGTTAAATCAGGGATGGAATGTTAAAAGTAGATGTATGATGGCAACAGATTACACTTACTTGTGTCCTTGTGTTATCTTCCCAGATAGCTGCAATTCATGCATGGTCTGCAGTCGACACTTCACTAGTTCTGTGGGACAAAGAACCAGAGTGGCAAATGCAGAAGCAAAAGAGCCAGCAGCTGCATTCTGAAGATCACTGAAAAGACACATTACAGAAGGCATCTAAGCATTCATCCTCCTTTACCATACAGCCTATTGCATAAGCGCCAATTTCCCAAAAGCTTTAATAAAGCAAAACAGAAGGACAAAAATGAAAGAAGAATCACTTACAATAGGGGTGTCAAAAGGTACAGTCCCTGGGCCAGATCTGACATATGGAGCCCCACTACCTGGCCCCCAGTGCTGCCCTGGGCCTGGGGTTGATCCATACAAATAGCACAGTGTGCGCTGGACTGGCTGCACCTGGGAGTTGTCATGGGACACATGCTGAACATGGTATCTGCACCAGCTAGTCCAGAACATGCACAGCACCTGCCCCAGCTGCTCTGAGACAATGCAACACATGCAGTACCAGCCAGTCCAGCAGCTCTGGGGCAGGCACCACATGCAATATGGGTCCTGGACCAGCCAGAGTGGGTGCTGCATGCCAAATGTCCCAGGCCAGACCCATGAAGCAAGTTCTAAGTGTGCTGAATCTGGCCCACAGGGTTGGCCACATGCCATTCATCTGCCCTTTGGGTTGGCCATTGGGCCAGATGAGGTTGACAGCCCTGATGTAGTGTTACAGCATGATGGCAGAGAGGTTTAGTTGTTCTCGGATGCCTCCAGATTCCAGGAGTTTGGACCTTTACTCCGGAGTCATGCTGCCCCCAGCTGACCCACCTGTAAATGGGTATATTTGGTCTTTTGAGAAGCAAAGTAGGGGGAAGGCAGATGTCAAAAGGCAGCCAGATATGATGCTAACCACATCATTCAATGCTCCCTTGAGTACCACTGGCTTTTGAAGCTTTGTGCCTTAACCATAATACCGTGAAGGGCAGAAAGGCTAGAATTAAAATAGGGAAATAATTAAAAACCCAGCTTTCTCCATCTCCATGTAAGTTCAGACACAAAGAAACAGGCCCTTATCATTAAACAAAGTACAGCCTATATAGGTGAATAAAGCAGAACTTAAATACTCTATAGTTTCATTACCCAATAAAGCAATCACAAGGCCAAGCCTTTATCTAACCAGTCACAGTTCTTTAGCAACTAGGTAAAGACATTAGTATGAGAAATCAGGGGAGGAGGGAGACTAGAATAAGGAACTGAGGAGATGACAGACTGCATGAGGAGTCTAGGGCAGGAGAGGACAGGAAGCTGAGAGATAGAGACAGAGGCAGTTTTAGTGGAATCCGAGGGGAGGCTGGCCCTATGAGTCTGGGACAAGACAGACAACTGGACTGGGAACATACTGGGGTGGATGGAATAGAATGCATTAGGTCTGGGGGTGGGGAAGTGGGTAAGAATCACCCACTAGAGCATACTTCCCTCTATAGCCCAGAGTACACAAGGCTCACAAAGACCATGGCCAATAAATCTCATCCCCCATCTGCATGCATCAGCCCAAGGGGTCACAACCTACAGCTATACAGGTTAAGTGGCAAAAAAAGTCTACACAGCAGATCCCCTGCCGATGAACCAAGTGGATACCAGTCAGCCAGACTTACTCTGTGGTGCTTTTCTGCTGCTTGGTTTTTTTCCAAAACTGCTTTTGTTTACACACAAACAGAAGCAGTTAGAGGGGTCCCATTCCTTCCCCTAGCCCCATGTGCTGGAATTTGGACTGGTCCTATCCTATGCACCCAATTATAGCTCATAAAGCTACAACCCCTTGAGCTCTACACAGACTGGATGACATGGTGCTTAGGGTTGAGCAACCCCCACCCCCGTTAAAAGAACACTGGTTTGGTTGCAGAGTCAAGCAACCCAGAGTTAGTTCCCAGGGCAACTTGAATTCATCTCCAGAGTGCCTCTACATTACAATGCAGCCTATTTACATCATTACAGTCCTCCCCTTTCCCTTCATATGGCTGCTGGCTCATCAAGTGCACAGAATGAATCTGCTCTGGGGGTGTGAATTGGGATGATCTACTGTAGGGGTGACCCTGGTCTCTTCTGTTGAGGAAGCTGGAGTGTGTATAGTGAATGAGGCAGGTGACTGTGGGATGAGAAAGGGTAACCTTGTGGCAACAGCAGCTGAAATAGAATCTAGCTCCCTAAGGTACTATCCCCACTACTACCGAGTTGTTGTGTGATGCTAGTCAAAGCTCTTAAACCACACTGCCTTGTATCCTGGATGCTTGACCTGATACCCCATTGTTTGCTTTACAGAAGCACTGAATACTCCAGCCACAGCTGGAGTCAGCAGGAGCAGTGCTCCGAATATGTGAAGTGCTGAAGAACATAGGACCGGAAAGGGCCTCCTCAGCCGTTGTGTCCTGGCCTCAGCATTTGCAGCCAGTCATTTAGCTAAGGAATCCCCAAAAGCACAACAAACCTTTGTACACAAATCATTAAGAATACCCTATAAACATGCCACACTTGAAAACAGGGGTGTAACATTAAGTCCTAAAACCAAACAAGTCCCAGGCATCTCATAATCGGACACCCAAAGGTTAGTGAATACTTTTGACCTGGATAAATGTGTGCCCTAGCTCTCTCCCTCCCCACCCCCGCTTCCAATCCTCCCCTGGAAAAACAAGACTAAGATGTTCTGCACCTCCTATGAGCATGTTAAGATAAACTGGTGTTTGTGAACTGCTAAAAGTAATTTAGTGAGGATCCAAAAGGGCCCACGAGGAAGTTAGCAACTTTGTTTTCAGACCAGCATTCAGATAACACAGTCAGTAAACAAGGCACAATGATGTAGGAGTGTGGCAAGAATCTAAAGCTATAGGGTTTATCTTTGTACATTTGCTGTTTTGAAGTGCAACGTATGACTGGCCCGTTCAGATAGTCATGGATCACGGTTGGCAACAGCAGCATGCATGCCAGTGTGACACGTGAAGACATTTTGTTTGGCATGTGCGCTTCACGGAGATGGCAGGGGAGCCACAAGGGTCTAACCCTTCCCTACCATCTTTCCCGAGGTGTCCTTGCACCTGCTGCTGGCAACGAGCTGGGCCAGGGCTCTGTAGACCCCCATACAGCTGCTAGCATCCTCCCTGTTGAGAGCAACCTGGGCTCCGTGGTGGATGGCAAAGACCTGTCCAGAGCCCAGACCAGCTGTGGCAGGCAGCCAGGAGGCTGCAAGCAGATGCACCTGGGGCTCCCTGAGTTCAGTGCCTTGGATTCTTTTAAGCAAACAGCCAATGAAACTTGCTGAGAGGTGGGAGGAGTTTGTTTACTTGAAGTGTGTCTGGGTTTTTGGGGTTTTTTTGAGGGGCTTGGACCAGTGTAGCTGAATCTGCACTACTGTCTGGTGCAGCGGTATTGCACCAATGCAGTTAGCTTTGTTTCAGACTTCGATGAAAAAAAATTTCAAACTATTCAGTGCATGAGATGCATGCGGGGGTCAAAAAAGTAGTGACAATGCACTGAATAGTTTGAAATTTTTCATCAAAAGTCTGAAACAAAGCTAACTGCATTGGTGCAATACCTTGGCACCAGAGACTAGTGCAGATTTAGCTTCACTGGTCCAAAAAAAACCACCACCCCAAACCAAACCAAAAACGCAACAAAAAACCCACACACACTTCAAGTAGACAAGCCCCCCCTCCCACCTCTCAGCAAGTTTCATTGGCTGTTTGCTTAAAAGAATCCAAGGCACTGAACCCAGGGTACAGGGGTGTTTCTGTTAATGCTTTCAGGTATGCTGCCAATAGAGACCTTCTCTATTGGCCTTAGTCCAAATATTCACATGCACTGTATTTTAGACATCCAAGCACAAGGCACATGTGGAAGAAAATGGACAATTTGCTAGTCTTTTAGGAGTGCTGGTAAAATTGGGATCTGAAAGATGGGATGGAGTACACCCTCAGCAAGTCTGCAGATGGCACCAAGCTGGGGGGGAGCAGTAGATATGTTTGAAGTTAGGGCTAGGATTAAGAGAGACCTAGACAAACAAACAAACAAACAAACAAACCCCAGAGGACTGGATCAAAAGAAGTCTCGTGAAGTTCAGTAAGGACAAATACAAAGTCCAGCACATGGGACAGAAGAATCCTGTGCACCAGTACAGGCTGGGGACTGACTGGCTAAGCAGCAGCAGCTCTGTTGTCCACTGTAACCCCCATGTGCAACAAGCTGAATTGTTGTGAAGACTGCTAAGAGCATACTGGGATGCACTAGGAGGAGTGTTGCCAGCAGATCGAGGGAAGTGATTATTCCCCTGTATTTGGCACTGCTGAGGCCACATCTGGAGTACTGTGTCCAGTTTTAGCCCCCCCCACTACAGAAATGTAGACAAATTGGAGAGTCCACAGAGGGCAGTGAAAGTGGTTAGTGGGCTGGGGCACATGACTCACAAGAGACTGAAGGAAATGGGCTTATTTACATCTGGAGACGAAGAATCTAGGATTTAATAGCAGCCTTCAACTACCTGAAGGGGAGTTCTATAAAGTATGGAGCTGGACTGTTCTCAGTGGTGGCAGATGACAGAACAGTAGCAACACAGTCTCAAGTTACAACAAGGGAAGTTTAGGAAAAAACTCAAAGAGAGTAAGTAAAACACTGACACAGGTTACCCAGAGAGGCTATGGAATCTCCATCTTTTGAAGTTTTTAAAGACCCAACCAGACAAAACCTTAGCTGGGATGAGACGGTTGGGGATGTTCCTGTTTGAGCAGGGGCCTGAACTAAATGGCCTCCTGAGGTCCCTCCCAGCCCTAATTTTCTATGAAGTTCAGAATTCAAAATACCCCTGGCCCTAACTTACCTGCAGCACAAAGCATGATTAAATCTTTACGTGCTAAAACTATGCATGTTTTAGGACTGCAATTTAAAGATACTTTCCCCCAGTGACAATGAGAGCTAGATACATTTAGAAATACTTAAGACTGAAAATCCTTACTCTACTGTGCTTACCAAACTCTCAACAGACACCTACTAGTCTGATTTGGGTGGTTTTTTTGTTTTTAAAAAACACTCTGGATACTATTCTCATAGACACTGTGCTGACAAGTGAACTGCTCTTATGAAATACACTATGGGCAGCTAGATAAAGTGTGCTATAGAGTTAGCACTTACTCAGCCACAACATAGTATACAGTGCAACAACTTCATTAAAAAGAAATAAAGAAAATCAAGTAGCATTAATAATTACTGTTGACTTAATTGTACAATACATTGGAGGAATGAGATTCAGTTACTAACCTCAGCTCTGTTTTCCTGTCTAGTCCAGCAAGAAACCTCACAATTTGTTGGCAAAAGCCATAGCACATGAATAGAACAGAGTTTTCTGCTATATTGGCTACAAGTGCTGGCGTGGTTCCCTTATAGAAGCCTCGAAATCCCACTTGTTTATAGGTCTTCACAAAACAGTCGATGAGTCCTTTATACATGCCGGGAAATGTCTGCATCTTAACCTTAGCTGTGTCAAAGGGCTGGCCTGTCACCACACATGCTGTCCCACCTGAGGAAAATTTCAAGATTCAACAGCACTTTAATGATCACATGGACAAACAGTCTACTGAAGGCAAGTGTGAAATAAACCTGTTGAGGAAAAAAAAAGTCATGAAAGAGGGGACAAATTCACTGCTGGCATAAGACAGACATTTTTCACTATACCAGTGAATTTAATTCTCAGAATACTACTGAAGAAAAGTTACAGAAGTAAAAGTGACAACATTTAGGACCAGATTATAATAAAAAATAAACAAGTATCAAATAAATTAGAGTTTGGTCTCCACTGCCTACATGTAGATGCTTAAAAATCTAGGCAGCTTAGCCCCAGAGAGAAATCTAATTTGACCTGCTGCATGTGATTAGGCTCCACAGACAGTCAGTGGGAAGGACTTGGGTATCTCTTGAGGATGACTTAATTTAAACCAGCTTAGGTGCCTAAGCACTCCAAAGTATGGCAAGAGGAAGTGCTCATTAGCAGCGACCCAAGAACATGCACCAAAAGCTAGCCAATAGGAAGCAGTAGCATGGGGGTTTGCCCAGGTTCTCAGCCCTGTCCAGAGCTTTGGTGCCAACCTTAACAGGCACCTTTGTCTCCCACTTCCTGCATGATGGGCTCTAGGCCTTTCCAGCTTGAAGCTATTCAAACATACACCTCCCCCACACAGCAAGGAGTGTCTCAGCCAGCAGGCTGTAGAACAGTCAAAGCAGCACAGCTCTCCACTTTTCCTTTTGAAGTTGGGCTGATATACAAGAAGGGGCCTCACTGTAGCTTCATAGTTTCAACAGTCCTCAGGAAAAGGTCCCTGCTGCCATGACATTTCTGTTCAGGCTCTCTTCCTCACCCTGCAACCCCAGGCCAGGGGAACACCATAAGCCCCTTGCTTGAGTTAACACCAATCCTATGAGGAAAAAAGGAAAGCAAAACAACTCTTGTATTCTTTGCTGCCAATGGCTCAAGTTCAACAGGAAGGGTGCCATCAGCTGGCCTGAAGCATGGTGGTTAGGACAACATGTGAAAAACATGGATTTGGGTCAGGCTGAGGCAGGCTTAGATGTCAATCTTCCAGCTCCCTTGGAGACCACTCTAACCTACAGGTATTAAACAAAAGGAAGGCAGTAGCACCACCACTTCTTATGACTAGAGTGTAATGCATTTGGTGTAAGTAAGGCATATTCAGAAAAGGTTCAACAGGTCACATCATGAAGACTTTGGCATCTCCTCAGGACTAAAAAGGGACCAGAAGAAGGTTGAGTAGGAGCAAAGCAACCAGGTGATCAAACTATCATTTCTGAGTGTGCTCAGAAGCCCAAGTGTAGGCACCTAGTGAACTCTGCTGTCCCAAGTGGAGGTACCACCAGAGTTTTTTTGGTTTATGAGGGAGAAAAACTGGATTATTCTCCAAAGCCTAGCAGTTAAGTTCAGTTTAGACACCTACAGCATTATACCGAGTCATGCCTTTAGTCACTTGCTGTCCTAAAAACCAACCAAAAATGTATATTCCTTTGTTCCTGAAAGGTTTGAATTAATAAGACTTTATGCAACTGCCATGATACATTAAAAACAAAACAAACACCCAAGAACTACAGGGCCAAATACAAGAAAAATAACTACATACTTAAGCAGATAACCATTTCCTCTTAATGGAAGTTAGAATGCTACCAGAAAATGTTTAGAAAGTTATAACAACATGTCAAGTGGATGACTGAAGGTTTTTTGTCTCAAAGTAGAATGGAGATAGTATATCGTTTACCCTGTATACTGTACTTAGTCTCCAGATAATTATATAAAAGGGAAAACAGAAAAGATAACATTAAGCAATGTTGCTAAACTGTACTGCAAGGTCAATCTGTCAAATGCTTCACACCACTCACTGTCTTAAGGCATCACAGTACAAAGCATACAGTATTTTTCCATGAGAGCAAAGTCAGTTAGGTTATCTATAGGAGACTGAAAACAGTTAGGATACTACAAGCAGTGTGTGGCAGTGCACCTTCGGCTGCTTACCATTTTAAGGGTTGAGGCAGCCAGCTGGCAGGCACCTCATTAGGGAAGCCAGTTTAGGACCCAGCTTATAAGAGGGAGGCAGCAGTTTCTGTCATGGCCACTGGCAGCAAACATCAGCTGGCTGAGCTATGGCTCAGGAACATCCTGGAGGCAAGGGCAGGAACTACAGGGATGGCATGGAGGCTCCTTTGGTCCTGGGCATGACCTAAAACTGCACCCTGCCAGGGCAGAGAGGTCTGGTGGGCATGCCTGTGGTGGGCCAGTCTCAACTAAATGCCAGGATCACCAACCTCCCTGGTGAAAGGTGGGTAGGGGTACCTGAACCCTAGCCCCCACTATCTGGTGGGTAATCATGAGAGCTGTGGGAATAGCGGGTCCAGGTATGCTCATTTGTAGGCACCAGAGCCCAGCAGGGTTGTGAGATCCTGGAGGCCCCAGAGGGAGAAGTTGGTAACCATGGTGTGAGGTCCCTCACAGAATAGGGCCAAACTGGGAGTAAGCCTGAAGGCCAGCCCCGTGAGTAGCTAGTTGTAAGTGTAATGAGGAGACTCCAGGGTGGGAGAGGGTGTAGAGTTGGCCGGTGAGGAGGTTGGGGCAAAATGCAGCCCAGTGTTGGTCTAAGGCTATGCCACAAAGTAGGGAAAGTTGTGGGAACTGAAGCTGCTGCATGGTGGCATTAGGGACAGAGTAGCTAAGCCTGAAAGCCCCCAAGGGGTTGCTCAAGAGGAGCTAGGGCAGTGGAGCGTGGCCCAGGATGGGCAAGTATGCAAGAGGCCCCCTGTGAGAGGGGAGCAGAGTGAGAGCGAGCGAGCGAATGGAGCTCACTTATGGACTTTATTTCCCCCAGCCTGAGGCCAGGGCAAACTATCGTAATCTGGATGCCATCTGCGAGGCATGGGCCAAGGTGTAAAGCAGGTTTGGAGCTGCAGATAGTGCCCCTTGGCATTGGGGCAAGGAATGGGCAACCTCCCACTTAATAAAGTCAAGTTAACAACCAAGTTGTGTAGGGGAGACAGGGAAGACTGCCCAAGGCAGGTGAGCTGGCTGCTTTGGGATCTGGCCATGAAGTTGCCCCCCC
>NW_017729032.1:61159185-61166049 GCF_001723915.1 Gavialis gangeticus | reverse complement strand
TCTCAAGGCAGGTGAGCTGGCTTCTTTGGGATCTGGCCATGAAGTTGCCCCCCCACCCCCCCCAGTCACAGTGTTTTGTGTTCAGGCTATATTATTCTTTCTGCTGGAGATTTTCACATACCATTTTTTAAAACCTAGAGGACAAGTTTTTAGTTCTGAAAAACTATGTATTACTAAACAAATCAATTGTGCACATGTGGTTATCATAAATATCTGGTTATCACGAGGTTACTTTTTGGATAGAAAGGGAAGAGGAGTTTGATAAGGAGTAAAATAAAAGAGCCTGGATGTGCACTCAGAGGAAACAAACAAACAAACAAACCTTCTTTGCTGAAGCATTTCCTATAACTGCTACACTTGATAGGGCTGGTCTGTGTTGCTCCTGTGTTACTAGACAAGACGGGCCTTTCAGGAGAATTCCCATCTTAGCTCCAACTACATACCCATTTTCATCCCAGACCAAATGGCTTTGTTGGATTTTCTGGCTACTGAGCAAACCCAACTTGGAATCAGGGCTTCTTGCCCTCCTGATGGAAGCGCTGAATAAGAAAAGCTACTGCTGGCTTGGACAGTCATGTGAACTTCAGCTGAGGGAGCTAGAACAAGAAGTTTGAATGCCTCAGGTGGCTGCTAGCACCTTCCTAAGATAAATTCCAGACTGGGCTCAGCAGAAACCAGAAGTCTGGGAAATGGAGCAAAGAGCAGAACCTGAAATAGCCTGGTTAACAGTGGCTGAAAGAAACCACGAAAAAAAAAAGCTTTAAAAAAAATAGAGAAAGGTAAAAAGAGGTAAGAGGGGCTCAAATAATCTGAGGTGAGAGAATTGACAGCTAAGGGTGAATGACTTCTTAAGAAGGAGACTCCTGGAAAAGACAGGAGAACTAGGTATAAATACCAGAGTGAGGGTATTGGAGTCTCTAACTTCTCATGCTTATTAGTTTGCTAGTTCTTATTTTATTAATAAAGCAGGTAATATATAATCATTTCCACATCAAATTAAAAGGTCTAAATTTCAACTGAGCAGAGCTCAAATCATTCAAGTCTGTGTGGTGCTACCACTAGCAAGTATCCTACCTCCCAGACTCAGTCTGGGGCTTCAAATACTCCCAAATCCGTGGTAGGCATCCTACATGCAGGCCCTAAGCCCAGAGGCCTTGGAGTTCAGAGGCCCCCCCCAATCTCACTTGGCCTTTCAGCTTGCTAATCCTCTTTGCAGCACAGCCAGTTTCTGCTGGAGGGCAGAAACCCAGCTGTAGCAAGCAACAGGCAGCAACATTAAAGTAAGAGAGAGCTTGGCTAGTACGATGAGTTTCCAGCAAGGGGGGGTGGGGTGGAGAAAGAGATAAAGAAGACCTGTAAGGAATGATAGAAGAGGAGGAAAGATTAAGAGCAACCTTTTAGGATAAAGGAATACAATCAAAGTGAAAAAAACCAAGGGCATTTCAATATTTTTATTCAATTGTTTCAAGGTTTTGGCTCCTTTAGTCTACTTAAAGGAATACCAGAGTTACAACCAGAAGAGGATGCTTAATACATAGCTGTTATGTACCTTTAAAACACACTTTCCTATATACTGCCAGGAAACAGACTTCGCTGAACAGTAGGTGTATTGGTGGTTGTAAGTAGTTTGGGCAGGGGAGAGGTAAGAAGGGAATATATGCCATCAATATTGACAGTCCTTTTAAATTAAGGTTAGGTTTCTAGTCGTCTTGGTAGCCAAGTTAGCTTTCTGAATGCAAGTCAGGAGTGTCCTGTTCCCAAGTCTGAAGCTAAGCAAATCTTGTATCTCTACAGTCTATGCAAGTTTTCCCAAGCTATGTATGGAAGGGGTGAGGGAAAAAGAAAGGAGGGAGGACAAGACTCATCATTCTCCACTTCTGCTTATTTGTTTGGCAAAGAGAAGCTAAGAAGAATCACAATGTTCACTTTGTGAAAGAATAACTTCAGGATCTGCCCTTGTCAAACTATGGCAAGGAAGACCCCCTAAACAAGGGGGTAGAATACTAGCAGAAGTAGGCTGCTTTGGCTCAGCAATGGGATAAACAAGAGACAGAAGGCTCCTCTCCATTCAGCAGCCAAAGGAAGCAGTGTGTGGAGGTACTGAAGTAATTGACTGGACAGAAGCCAACACGAAACAAGCATCCTTCTGCAGAGCTTGCACACCTCAACTCTGCCTAACAATTTTCACACTCCAGTCTCGATATGAAATACTGACTAGTAGGCACCTTGTGAAGTTCTCAAGCCTAGTACTGTTAGAACCACGGCACAAAGACAAAGCAAAAATTCAAAGTAGACTAAATTATATGCTCTATACACAAAAAATGGAAAGCTATCTAGTTTCAGTTATTAGTAGAGCTCCATATTAGATGCCATATGTGGGTTGTTTTTTACTCCCCCTCTTTTGTAACATACAACAACTCAAAAGTTAATTAATTTCATTTCATGTTTCTTTGCTATCCAGCATTTTTTGGCATTAGGAAAAAAACAGAGAACAACCAACAGAGTCAATTATTTAATAAAAATTGGCCAAACCATTCACCTATCCATTGCAAGTCATGCTGCTAATCTGTGCAATATCTGGTACCAGTGAAAGCAATAGCAGCTAAAAGAAAACTACCTTAAACAATTAAGGTGGGGGGTGGGGAAGAAAATCAACCCAAGTACACAAGCTTGTGTGGAAATGTTTGTTCAGTTAGTGAAATAAAAAATAATTTGATTTTATAAATGGATTTTGAATAAACTGAGTCTCTATGATAAATTCTATTTGTGGTTAAGGGCTAGTCTATAGTTCAGCATCTTTAATGTCTATATAACAGAATAGGAGAAGCATTTATACTGGCAAAAGGAGGAGTTCTTCTGCCTCTCTTTTTGGGATAAAAGTCATTCTTGTATAGAAGGACAGCATAAAATCCAGTCATTTTTTTCTGATATAGAGGACTTTTGCAGTCTGCACAACTCTTCCTAAATGCACAAGTGTGTATGTGCCAACAGAGCAGGGGGGCTGGACCCAATGATCTCATGAGGTTCCAGTCCTAAGCTTCTGTGAATCTGTGAACAGTTAAGCCCCTTCTCTGAAGGATAAACACTTTTCTAGCAAAGAGCTTTAGCCAGGTAAAGCAACATCTAGACTGGGGTTTTACCAGTATAGATATCTTTAAGAGTGCTTTTTTTAAAAAAAAAAAAAATGCATCATGTGACTTACTAGACAGCTATGCCAGTAGTACAGACCTGGCAGTGGAGCAGCATAACAGGTAAGAAGGTACTCTGAATGACATAAATGAACTGCCAACCATTAAGTTTCCCCAATTTCCACAGATACATTCTTTGGATGTTGTTTAAGATAGCCTCTTGCCCCTTTCAGTCGGAGTTATCCAAAGAGAGTTCTGTGACAGCATTATCACAACCACCTTCCTGCGCACTCTTTGCCTGCATTGCAAAAACTTGATTTGTGACTGGCATTTTGAAACTTATGTGAGCATAAAAAACTAAATACTAGGAAACATGCAAATCTATACCTAGAAGATAATTACCCTGAAAGGGAGATTACATATTTACTTTCCAGCATGTGTTTCACTGGAGAAGAGCAATAGCGATGGGAAGGGGAGAAGGCCCAGGTCAGCTGCTTCACCTCAACATCCTTCTTCAACCATAAAGGATGCAACTTTATAAACAGGCTTTCAGAGAGTAAGAATGCTAGTGACAAGTGCCACTATCATTTACCAGTTAGACTGCTGTCCCTATACGGTGCTCATTTCAGATCGCAGACTTTCACATCAAACTCAAAAGCTTTGCACAATACGACATTTTCTCCAGCAATATTACCTGCAGCTCCAGCTGTAAGGTCAATAGCAGCCTGAATAGCAGGATTTGTCCTCATGTTTCTCACTTGCTATCTGGTTGCTAAGGAATGAGAAATCCACACGGTCACATTAGGTATCAAGATGCATATACCTATGTAGGGGAAAAAAGGAGGAAAAAAAAAATGCATCAAAATGATGGCTACAAGGATCACCAATGTCACATATGCCAGATTAATTACTTTCATAATGTATTAATTACTTTCATATATTAATACACACTTCATTTCTCTTCACTTTTTAAGAAAAGTTATCAATAAAAAGGGGTGGGGGCATGAACAGAAATTGAAGGTCAGGCTAGACTTAGACTGCCCTTTTTTGCCCTTACCAAGTGACCCTGGGCAAGTCACCTAGTCTCTCTTTCCTTCTCTAAAGAAAGGAACATAGTACTTCTTGACTTCATGAGGAAAAGATGGAGTAGGAGTACCACACTACAGATCATAAGCAGCTCAGATGCTACATTAGGGTCCATATAAATTCCTTGGTAAACAACAGTATCTATTCCAAGGACTAATGAAAAATGAAAAGAAAATACATGGAAGCAATTGTGCTTGTCCCATGTTCCCAGTGGAGGTCTCTTTAAAGGAAGCCCTGTGTTCAGCAACTTTTTGTAAAGTGAAAGTCAGGTTTTCCCTCTGCCTCTCAAGAAAGAAGCTAGCACAATAAACAGCCTTCACGGGGCAAAGTCTTCAAATAAAACACTCATGCAACACAAGTCTCCATGTTAGTGCAAAGGTTATTTCATGAAAAAAAGACTAATTTGCTTTGAACTAACCAGCTTGTTAGGAATTCAAAAAGTTTGCAGCTGCTGATGCTACTGAACATCCAACATCTTTTTTTAAATACTAGAGAGTGACAAATCTTTCTTCCTTACATTATTTTTCAGCATGTTTTCAAGTAAAGGGGAGATCTTTGTAAGAGTGAAAATCCTCCTCAGTTCTGAGCAAACTATTTAAATCTGAAGCATTCAGGGGGACAAACTAGTCAGATAAGCAGGAAGCAAGGGGGAAACCAATTCATACTGCAAATAAAAAGATTCTGCTCAAGGAGATGTACTGCATCTCTTGCAGAGTTCTTGCATTATGGATACAAATCTGTGCCGATAGCCTGAGAACAAGGATCTCTACTTTAAAAAAAAAAAAAATCCCTAGTTTTTGGATACAAAACAGTAACCCAAAATCCACCTGTTTCCATGATTAAAATGAAACTCTACTATATAAGATTAAGTTAAACTTAAAATTATCCTACAATTAAAATGTCACTACAGTCCACTCAGTATTTTGCAATTTTGATCTAGGACACAAGTAGAAGAAGAAATCAATGAAAAAAAACTATGTCTCCAAATGACAGAAGTCACTATGAAGAAACAGGTCCCTCTCCACAGTGGAGCCAATCATGAACACTCAGCAAGCTAAAAATGAAATATATGCCATCTTCCATACCAACTATCAGATATTCATTGAGGAGTTGACAAAACTAATGGAAACAAAAGGAAATGTTTTCAAAGAAAAGTATATTTGGCTAGGAATTTAAAGTACCATGCCTTGGTTAACACAGATACCCTACTACACTGGTAGCTTAAAGAGGAAGTACTGAAACTAAAATTAAGACACCAATGCATATACTCCTTCCTACGTTTCTTTATTTGCCTGGTGTTTAACAGATCTATAGGTTTTCTGCAGGCACTGGCTACTTGGGTAATTAAACTACAAATCCAAACTAGACAAGGAGTCACCTCTGTGATTATGAGGAAATACTTGGCCATTCTAATACTAGCATCAAGTGCCTTCCATCTTGATTATGCCTCAGCTGTCAAAGATAGGCAATATTCACTCTTTCTGAGAGAGAGGCAGGACATAACCCTGGACTTCCTTGAGGTCACAACAAGGCAGCACAAAAAGGATTACAATGTAGGAGTCATGAAAGTGTCTCTTACACGTCGTGCCAACATGAAGAAAGAACATCTTGCATTCAAAAACTTGTCTAATGCTATCCCAGCTACAACACTGGTCCAATAAAAGATATTGTCCTAAGAAATCCTTGCCTCTTGCACAGCACTGTAATTAGGTCCCAGGCAACCTTTTAGTGAATTGGGCCCCCCTTCACTAGAAATAATGATGATACTCATAAATAAATAAGTTACCATTTTTCAGGCCCCTTTTCTGTTCAGGCCCTGGATGGCCACCCAGTTCGCCCATGCCTGTGTCCGTGTCCGGCCTTGCTTTTGCAGCATGAGCAAAGCTACTTTTGCCCATGCCAGAACCCAGGTTTTGGGGAAAAGCAGACTCAAAATCATGAGGCTGCCCTATTCCTTTGGCTATGGTGGGGGAGCATTATAAAGGAAACCGAGGGGGAACGCCCCAAAACCCCATCAATTTCCAGAGCTGGAGACACACAGGAAAGGAGGAACAGCTGTACCAGATGACAGCTGGCAGGCGGTTCCCTTACTCAGTTCAGCATGGGTGCCCAAGCATCACCTCAGAGCCACCTCAAGAAAACAGATGCTCACACCAGGAGCCAAGAGCACCACAACCTCAACCATGCGGCAGCCTGCTCGGAGGGCAAGCACCAGGCCCTTTTAAGTGAAGAGAAGAGGACCTGGCCTGCAGCCTGCTCTGCCTTGAGCTGCAGACCTTGCAGGACTTCCCACAAGGACAGGACCCTTCAGTCCCCTCAAGATCCATCAAGGAGCTCTGGGGGAGCCCATCCCCCAGCAAAGGCCTCTCCAGGGCATCACAGGACCCCAGCAACGCGGCCAGTCCCACCCCTGCTCCGAGCAGGAGCATCCCCGGCTGCGTCCTCCCCGGCCAGCCCTGGCGGGGAGCAGGGCAAGGCCAGGAGTGTCCCCAACCGAGGGCACAGGAGCGCCCGGAGCAGGCCAGAGGCAGCGGGCTGGAGCCCGGCTCCGCCTGAACCGCCCCGAGAGCTGCCCAGCCACGTGGGCGCTGGGCCGAGCCGGCCTCCAGCAGCGCCCGCACCGCTCCCCGCCAGCCCCGCCACGCGGGGA
>NW_017729032.1:61149166-61159105 GCF_001723915.1 Gavialis gangeticus | reverse complement strand
CGGAGCGCGCTGCACCCCGCCCCGCCCCGCCCCGCCCCGCCCCCGGGGGCCTTGCAGTTTCCAGGTGGGAGAGGAGAAAGGTGTTGTTACTGCTGTGTTCATATCGAGCCTAGGGATTATGACCATCAGTTTGTACACCTTGGCCTATGTTCAAGTGTGTGTTATCATGCTGGCGTCGCCGCTGATTTTATGTATGGTTCAAATACTTAAGGCCAGTTGTACTGATCTCGCGCGTGGGGCTGCCCCCTCATTCCTCCCGGCAGAGCTGCACTGGGCAGTGCCCACCAGCGCCCTCAGCAAATTCAGGGGCAGCCCGTGTGCTCTGCCTCACGCCTGCTTGTTTCCAACCTGAGACTGCCCTGGGTTTCCGGTCCACTTCTGCATTTGTCCCAAACAGTCCGTTGTTGCATGCTCAGTGCTCTCGCTTTTTGCGGGGAGGCTTGTAGATGTTTGCCGCGGGTTCCCACAGCACGAGTAGGCCTGTGTCACGTGGCAGCAGAGAGCGGGCGCTGAGAGGGACAGTGAAAAAGATTTGACCAGGATTTTTCCCCTGTTCCTCTCTCACTTGCAGCCTCCAGCATTTAGGCTGCTCGGAGCCGTTAAACAAAAGAGGGAAGAGGGAGGATACAGTACTTTACTTTAATCTTGGTGTGCTCTGACGCCAAGCCCAGCACATGCCCAGAAGAGGCATTGCATTAGTTGGACCTGGTTCGCCCAACCTCTGTATAGACTGGGCACTTTAAGGGAGCTTTTTTGGTGCTTTTATCTAACAGCCAATTGAATCAGCTTTAGATAAAAGTGCCCAGAAGCCCTGCTGACGCATCCGATCTATACAGATGCTGCAGAGCTGGGTCAAAGTAACATGCTGCTTCTTCCGGTAAAGTGTGTTTCATAGATTTCATAGACATTAGAGCTGGAAGGGACCTCGCAAGATCATTGAGTTCAGCCCTCTGCCCCAGGGGCAGGAAGTCAGCTAGGGTCAAAGGATCCCAGCAAGATAAGCATCCAAACATTTCTTAAAAGTGTCCAGAGTAGGTGCTTGCACCACCTTTGGAGGGCTCGGACAGTAAAGAAGTTTTTCCTTATGTCCAGCCTAAAACAGTCTTGGAGGAGTTTGGGACTGTTTGACCTTGTCATCCTTTGGGGCGCTCTGGTGAAGAGGCATTCCCCCAGGTCCTGATGTTCACCCTTTATATACTTATAGACAGCCACCAGGACCCCCCTGAGGCTCCGCTTCTCCAGGCTGAAGTGTCCCATGGCTGTCAGCCTGTCTTCATAAGGCCTATTTTCTTGCCCTCTGATCATGTGTGTGGCTCTCCTCTGGACTCTCTTGAGCTTCTCCACATCCTTCTTGAATTGTGGAGCCCAGAACTGGATGCGCTACTCCAGCTGAGGCCTCACCAAGGCCGAGTACAGTGGGAGGATGACATCCTGAGATTTGCTTGAGAAGCATCTATGGATGCAAGGCAGAGTTTTGTTCGCTTTACCAGCTGCAACATCGCATTGGTGGCTCATGTTTATTTTGTGGTCGATCATGACCCCAAGTCCCTTTCGGCCGTGATGCTAGTGAGCATAGCACTGCTGAACCTATAAGTGTGATGCAGATTTTTTTTCCCCCAAGGTGGAGTACCTTGCATTTTTCTGTACTGAATGTCATCAGGTTTTTATCCACCCACTTTCTAAGCCTATCAAGGTCAGGCTGGGTCACCAGCCTATCCTCGGGCATGGACGTGCTACACCAAAGTTTGGTGTCATCGGCGAACTTGATCAGTCCACTTCTGACACCAGTGTCCACATCATTAATAAAGACGTTAAAGAGTACAGGTCCAAGGACCAAGCCTCAGGGGACACCACTGGTCATGGAGTGCCATTATCATTCACTTCCATTGCCTACCACTCTCTGGGTCCGAACTCGGAGCCAATTCCCAGCCATCGGACTGTGATGTAGCTGAGGCTGCAGTTGCCCAATTTTTCCATTAAGAGATCATGGGACACCAGATCAAAGCCTTTTTTAAAAGTGTTTTGGTTTTGGCTTTTTTTTAAACGTCTGCAGGCAGCCTTAAGGTCCAGGAAGTTCTGATTCAGAGGCTGTATCCCTAACTCCCCTGTGTCACACAGTGGCAGAGAGTGGCTCCTGAAAGGAAGAGGACACTGGATATGACCAGGTTTTTTCCCCTCCACTGTTCCTCTCTCACTTGCAGCCTCCGGCATTAAAGGTCTAAGAAGTTCTGATTCAGCTCCCTAACTCCCATGCTCATTATTTACTGATACCCCTTTCTCCATGAATTTGTCCAGTCCCTTTTTGAATCTGGCTAAACTGTCAGTTTCTACCATGTCTGGTGGCAACAAGTCCCACCCTTTCACGAAACGCGTATGAAAAAGAACTTCCGTTTGTTAGTTTTAAACTTACTACCTACTCGTTTCATTTGGTGACCCCTAGTTCTTGTGAGAGACAGTAAATAATAAGTCCTTATTTACTTTCTCTTTGCCATTTTTACTTTATTTTGGGGGGAAGAGAAGGATGTGGAGTGCAGAGGAACATCAGACTAGCAGGGATTACTGCCTTGGTCACAGAGTCCAGGCACTTGCAGTCACAGTTAACTATCCAAAAGATGTCAAGTTGAAAACCAGAGGTGGACCTGAGACCTGCAGTCTGAACTAGGACTTGAATCTTTTACAAATTCATTGGAGTTCGTCCCCAAAAATCAAGATCCCCAAATGAATTTCTGTTTAAAACATTTGGCTTAAAATACAATGAGGAGCTTTTTACATCCTCAAAAGCAGAACTGTGTGTGATTCAAAGACCATGTGCAGATTTCTTCTTGGCAATTGGAGTTACATGCTGAATGTCCCAAATAGTAAAACAAAGAACTCAATCTGTTGCAATTTAGGGCAATCACCACATAATTCTCCAGTAACCTAATTTTTTTTCCAAATCAATGATTTGACGGCTATATGTAAACCCCATTGAGCTGGACTGACATAATTTTATGAATCAGAACCAAATATTGGCAAGATGTAGAGAGGCATCAAAGAGTTGCATACCCTTAGATAATAAACAACAATATTCACTTACAAGTAGATCTGAACAGAAATTTAAAGGAGCAGGCTATTAATGCCCACATGAAGACAAACTGAAGTCAGTCGGGCTTTGTGGAGAAATCCAGCTACACAGATCTGGTGGGCCCTAATACATCTCTTCTATCACTCCTGTTTGGTTATGTTCAGTGTTATTTAACAAATTCCTGTGTCACACAAACAACAGCTCTATGTCCATTGTTGCAGCTACATGAATAAAGAGGGCCTGAAAGTCAAACACAAGTTCTTGTTTCTGTTTACTAAGTAATTTCTGTTTAATTGCAAGACTCCTTTAAAAGACTAAGCTATGTAAATGAGGAGCTTTCATGGTACAGTTACAGAAGCTATAGTTTTGAATAAAAACTTTTTTATTTAAAATATTTACTTGATTTGAAAACCCAAGTGTCACATTTGGGGGTGGGAGATTGAGGGGTGGACAGGTATTCCTCTTACAAATGCTGCTCATAACTCTCATTGTACTGCTGACCCAAGGTGCATTCACTTCTGCCACAACAAATATCAAAATGAAATGTTACTCACAGGAGGCAGTGCAAAATGGCATACTGTAATTATCCTTTTGATAAGAAGTTGAATAGGGAACAAGATTGCTGTTTTACCCTGACACTATTAAGCTTCAACATTAATATCCGAGATAAATGGGATAACCCTATGGGCAAAGTGAAGGAACAGCAGCTACAGATGGAAGGTGGCAGTACTATACCTAGCGGGACTTCTGGCATTGCTTCAAAACAGGTCAATATTTCTAAGTCTAAGAGATGTTTGTGACCTCAGCTTATCCTAACTGCCCCGCCTGCACATACATGTGCATGAGTACAAGTGCGTATGTCCATGCATACACACACACACACACGCATGTGCACATGACTTGAAGCCACAGTCTTGCCTCTAAAGTTAAACTGATCAAGTCCTTGCTCAAATCAGGCTTAAGGATAACACTAAACAACTTAAGTGCTGGAAAGTAAAATGAACTTTTAGTTTCCCTTCAGCTTTAATAATTTATAATAGGGTTTAGGACCACATTTACTGATACTTTTAAATGCATGATTGATTTTTTTACATTACCTTTAATTAATTTGAGATTAATCTTCTAAGGGTTGAACTGTTAATGAAAAACAGGCTAGTTTAGAAGCAATTCCAGGGAATGAATAGTTAATTAGTAAGTGATTTTATTCTTTTAAACTGGGAGTATTTTGCTATGTTCATGATAAAATTTAGCTTGAGTAAGTTAATTACTGCTCTGAAACAAGTTATTGCTCAGTTATAAACTTTTGGATTTTGTATTGACTTAGAATTTCCGTAGGACTATGTTGTTGTTGGACAAATGAACTGTTTGAAAATTATTTTAGCCCCTGCTACACATGACACTTATGACCTTCTCAGGAGTTAGATTATAAACTGTCCAGTCATTGCGTGTCCAATGTAAACATCATGCTGTGATTATTGCAGGGCATAGCAGTAGGTCATACATTACTACTTTGAGGTCACATTCTTTCTGTAAATGACAAAACTGCTGTGGACTGAACCATGCACAGAAGATTTAGAAATCAAATCAGGTGTTCTTGAAACAGAATACTAAATTGTTTGCCTTGAGTTAATTTATGTGAGTAGGGCCATATTCCAATGAGAATACTGCCCCAGTGCGGCTATGTAGTGTATCTGCATTCTACTATCTGGGGTGTACTAATGTATATTAGCCCTTTAGACAGCAGTGAATAGCCAAAGCTGAAGTCCTGTATTTTCGTCCAGTGGAGAGAAGAAATTGGTGATGCTGCCCAGTCTGTCTGATGCCATTCTTTTTACTTACAAGGAAGTATAGAGTTCGTCTGTCTTAACAAAGAGAGAATCAAACAACCTGAGACAGTTTCTCTGCTCACAGCACCAACTCTTTCAGTCAGAATCCCAACCCAGAAATCTATTCATTAGGCTTTTCCCAGGTTCTTGCATAAGTAATGGTTCTGGCTTTCTTTTCAGCCTGGTTCAGAGCTTTGTCTCTTCTTCTCCACTTTAGCTGCCTTAACTTTGCCTGTCATCCCAACCTAAAAGGGTGATACCTTAAGCAGGTAATAAGTGATTTGATAGATTAGGAGTGATACAGCCTTAACTATTTACACACCTACAGCATCTGCTTGTCAGGCTAGTTTTGTATCGCTAGTACAAAGCAGTTTTTACTCTTTGGAATTGTATGCTCCCTGCTTAAAATACTTTCAATTACTATGGAAGTGATCGCAGAGAGGCCTTGTTGAGGGCCTCTCTCAATGAGCCCCCAAAGAATATCACCCTTTTCCTGTGGAACTGGTTGGCTGAATGGGAATTGCCTGTTCTGTTTAACTGCAGAATTCACATCTGAGGAAGTTTTTTTTCTAGCAGCTTACATAGCTACCAGAGCCATCCCTTGTGGGGGGGGGGGGAATTGGGGCAACTGCCCTGGGCCCCAAGCTTTGTGGGGGGCCCATGGACAGTGCCGCACAGGCCCTGCCGAGGGCGCCACCACTCTGTGTGGCTGCTGCATGCCAACAGCTCCATGCTCCAGCCGCTCGCCACCCTTTACCGCCCCACTCCCTCACAGGCTGATGTGCTCTGGATTCCACATACCCCTAGGGGCAGCTCTGAAAGCTACACGTTTAGTCTTGGAGAGAGAGAGGCAGAGAAGGCCCACTGGAATTAAGCTCTCCCAAGAGCTCCTTAGATGGTCCTTATCCATAACTTTGGGTTAATTTGGGGACCAAACTATTTCCTGTACATCACTGCGTTTATTTGGGCAACACAGTACAGAGTCCTGCAAAGAATCATAGAATCATAGAAGTAGGGTCGGAAGGGACCTTGTAGATCTTCAAGTCCAACCCCCCGCCTGGGCGGGAGAAAAACTGGACTCAAATGAGTCCAGCCAGGTAGGCATCAAGCCTCTTCTTAAAGACCCTCAGGGTAGGAGCCAGCACCACTTCCCTTGGAAGTTGGTTCCAGCTCCTAGCCGCCCTAACTGTGAAGTAGTTCTTGCGGATGTCTAATCTAAACCTACTCTCCAATAACTTGTGTACATTATTCCTTGTCATGCCAGGGGGCACTAGGGGAAACAGTGTCTCCCCCAAACCCTTCTGGTCCCCCCTAGTGAGTTTATAGACAGTCACCAGGTCCCCCCTCAGCCTTCTCTTGTGAAGGTTGAACAGGTTTAGGTCCCGCAGTCTTTCATTGTAGGATCTGCCCTGTTGTCCCCGGATCATGCAGGTGGCCTTCCTCTGGACCCTTTCAATGTTGTCCAGATCCCTCCTGAAGTGGGGCGCACAGAACTGGATGCAGTACTCCAGCTGTGGCCTGACCAGCGTCACATAGAAGGGGAGGTTTATTCATCTTATGGCATAAGTTTGCTGAAGTATTTTGGATTTAAAGTGTCTCACTTGATCACACAGGACTCCAAATCTAATGAGGAATTCATTCACTCGAACCTATTACTATCATAGACTTTCTGTCACAGGCTTCTTTACTGTGTAAGATCTATTGAGAAATAGCCTAGAGCTGCCACTGAATATTGCTCATCAGCCTCAAACACTCTAACGGGCCTATGAATTCTCTTTTGCCACCCTATATTCCACCTCATTTTTAGACTGCTAGCCAACCCTCAAGGATGGTTCTTTACACTGTGATGCTCTTGGTCAGGAATATTCAATAGTTTGAGCAGAGGTATTTGACATATTCCCACCAGACGGCTGCAGCTTTGCAAATCAATTGCCAGGTTGCTGAGTAGTTTTTACTGCAGCAGCTACATCTTCCCCTCTCTCTACCGTGAGGCATCTAGAGGAGAGCAAGAACGTGATGAGGAGGAGATCAGGGATGATTAGATTGAGCACCTGCTCCAGAAGACTTTTCCTGAAAGACTTTCACCAAGTGCAGGGCTGTCTCTGGACTTCAGAAACAGACATCCACAGGTGAGTGAAGACTGTGCTACAAACATAGAGTAACCAGCAGTGGGCAGGGATTACTACCTCAGTCTCAGAGTCCAGCCACTTGCAATCACAGTTAACTATCCAAAAGATGTCAAGTTGAAAACCAGAGTGGACCTGAGACCTGCAGTCTGAATTAAGACTTGAATCTTCTGCAAATTCATTGGAGTTTGTCCCCAAAAATCAATATCCCAGGACTTCAAGATCACAAAGGGCATTTTTCGGGATCTGCATGGAGTCTTCTCCAGAACTGCAAGAGCACAACAATATGACAGTCCCTTTATCTGCTCAGAAGCATGTGGGTATTCACAACTGTTAAGCAGTTTTAGTGTTGACGGATTGACTATGGTGACTCATGATGAAGGCATGTGCCATTGTTAAAAGTATTATCATGGCATGCTGCGAGACTTGCCAATCCTTAGGTAGTTATTGATAGTTTTGCAAGCATGGGGAACTCCAGATGAATTGGTACATCTGATGGAAACCACATTTCTATTATCTGTCTCCTTGTACCAGATGTCAAAAATCACATTAGAAAGTACTTTCCCATGGTGCTCCAAAGGAAAACTCTTCAGTAAACTAAATCACAAAAAGGAAGCTTATAAGAAATGGAAACTTGGATAACAGCTAGTGAGGCGTATAGGAGCATTGCTCGGGCATGCAGGAATGAAGTCAGGAAGGACAAAGCACAATTGGAGTTGCAGCTAGCAAGGGATGTGAAGGGGAATAAGAAGGGTTTCTACAAGTATGTCAGTAACAAGAGGTGGATCAGGGAAAGTGTGGATCCCTTACTGAATGGAGAAGGCAACCTGGAGACAGGATGCAGAAAAAGCTGAAGTACTCAATGCCTTTCTTCACAGGCAAGGTCAGTTCCCAAACTACTGCACCTAGCAGCACAGTTTAGGGAGCAGGTGAGCAGCCAGCAGTGGTAAAAGAACAGGTTAAGGACTATTTAGAAAAGCTTGACATATACAAGTCCATGGGACCGGATGGGATGCACCCAAGGGTGCTGAAGGAGTTGGCGGATGAGATTGCAGAGCCACTGGCTATCATCTTTGAAAATTCATGGCGATTGGGAGGGGTCCCGGATGATTGGAAAAGGGCAAATATAGTGCCCATATTTAGGAAAGGAGGATCCAGTGAACTACAGACTGGGGTCTGGTTTCATTCAATATCTTAATCAACAGCCTGGAAGATAGCATAGAGTGCACCCTCAACAAGTTTTCAGGTGACACCAAGCTGGGGGAGTAGGATTCAGAGTGATCTACACAACTTGGAAGATTGTCCCAAAAGAAATCTTATGAGGTTCAACAAGGACAAGTGCAAAGCCCTACACTTAGGATAGAACAATCCCATGCACCAGCATGGGCGACTGGTGCCTCCTGAGTCATGGGGTGCACCAGGAGCCGATTGCTGACCAAGGGGGTGGGGAGGTCCCCTGACGGCCAATCACCGACACCAGAAGCGTCCATGGCAAAACCGGAAGTGCCACCGGTGCGTCTCTCGGTGCCCCCACTCCACGGACAGCAATGGCCAATCTCGGGGGGGCACATGCCCCTTTGTGCCCCCCTACGTCCACCCTGCATCCTATGTGCACCAGTACAGGCTGGGGCCTGACTGACTGGGCAGCAGCTCTACAGAAAAGGACCTGGGGGTTACAGTGGATAATAAGCTGAATATCAGCCAGCAGTGTGCCCTTGTTGCCAAGAAGGCTAACAGCAAACTGGGCTGCACTGGTAGAAGTGTTGCCAGTAGGTTGAGGGAAGTGATTATTTCTCTGTATTTAGCACTGATGAGGCCACATCTGGAGTAATATATTCAGTTTTGGGCCCCCACTACAGAAAGGATGTGGAAAAATTGGAAAGAATCCAGCAGCAGGCAATAAAAGTGGTTCGGGGGCTGGGGCACATGACTTATGAGGAGAAGCTGAGGAAACTGCGTTTTTTTAGTCTAGAGAAGAGAAGACTGAGAGGGGATTTGATAGTAGCCTTCAACTACCTGAAGGGACTGATAAAAGGAAAATTAACAGGATTGGCATTCGGCTTTTTTTGGCCAGTGCAGTCGATAATGTCACCAATAAATGCCGTGCGCACGCTCATAGCCGTAGCATGCACACAGCCAGGAATGCAGCCTGGCAGCTTGAAGAGCAGCATCCTACCAGAAAGTCTTTTGGGGGTAGGGCAGGGGTGGGGAAGAGGTGTGGGGGCAGGCAGATTGAGGCCCCCATGGTGAGGGAGGGAGTGGGACAGGGGCAGGGGCTGCCTAGCCAAAGCAGTGAATGTAACCCTGGGGAGCAGGACAGAGCTGCAGGCATTGTTTGGGAGGCACTGGAGGTGGGGTGGAAGGGTAGCTCCCTACCGCTGCATGCACCCCCAGGGGAGGCATGGGGGGTATGTATCTCTCCCAGACTTGTATGCTGGGCTAAGGTGGGCTGTCTGCTGCAGGCTCAGGGCCAGGGCCTGCATCAGCCTCTTCCTGGTGGGGGGCCTGAGCTGGTGCTGTGCTCCAGGTGGGCCATGCCATGCTGGGAGGGGCAGCTAGAGTGAGCTATAGCCACCCCAAAATTCAACAGAGCCACCCCTCTCAGTGCCACTGCCCTCCTTGAGCACAGCCCTAGCCCAGCACGCTTCACTGGGAAGAGGCCGGTTCAGCCCCTGGCCCTGAGCCTGCAGTAGGCAGCGTGCCCTTGCCCCATGCACAAATCTGGGGGGGGGCACATGTCCCCTATGCCTCTTGTGGTTGTGTGTACAGTGGCAGGGAGCTATCCTGCCCCCGTGTCCCCTGGATGAGCTGCCTGCAGCTCTGTCCCACTCCCAGGGTCGCATTCACAGCCTTGGCTAGGCAGTGTCTATCCCTGCCCCACTCCCTCCCTCACTGTGAGGGCCTCGATCTGCCCCCCCCATCT
>NW_017729032.1:61145257-61149004 GCF_001723915.1 Gavialis gangeticus | reverse complement strand
CCCCCCCCCCCCCCCCCCGACTTATCAGCGGGAGGATGCTCTCCAAGCTGATGGGCTGCATTCCTGTAAATCAGCTATCAGATCAGTATTGGCCAATATGGCTGGTTACTAATTGGCCATTGGTATTGCCCAAGAAAAATCGTTATCGGTGCACCCCTACTAGTTTTCTATGATTCTGTGAAAGGCTGATTGGCCACTGCATTGGGGCTATCAGTGTCCATACAGGTTGGTTTAGAAAAACTAATGATGCTAGTATTTGCAGGAACTCTTACCTGTTTTCTGTAAAGGGTGATTTGCCAAAATGGCCAACTGCAAGATCATTCCTCTTCTCCTTGGGGAAGGCCTACATGCCTGGGTGCAGTTTAATGCACCTGAATTTTCTGTGCAGAAAATTTAGTTGCATTAATTGCACATGTACACTGACTGTTAGTTGCCTGTAAGAAGTTGCATTGTATAAATCTCTGTGCCCAGACAGTCTGTGTAAATCACCATGTAGACAAGCCCTTAACAACACTGTAGTACTAACCTCACAATTTATATGCCTAGATTCTGCCTACATGTTGCCCAATAGAAATATTTTCTTCACTTAGCTTGCCACCATGAAGTGTCCATTTAAAATTACCTCAAAACTTCCTCTTCCTGCATTTGATACACACAGATGATATCTGTACGCATGAACTGCTGTTTTTTTAACATCTCCTGTGCAATAATTCATCTTCAAACCTCTAGCTTTGTCATCATGACCAGAAAGCTTTTGCTGACTTTAGTATAGAGAAGGTATATTTCATTCAAGGGTGGCTGCTTTTGCCAACTGATTTTTTTTAATCATGTGTTATTCTGAGGTCAGAGTCTTCTCTTCAGAAAGCTTTTAATTGCTCTGGAGATCATTGCTGCAACTTCACATCCATGGCCTCACTGGCTGAACTAGGAACATTTACATTTCTGCAAGTTTTGGAAGGAGAAGACATAGACACCTCATCTGGTTGAGCAACAAGGTCCTCTTTCTCCTGTGTAGGCAGTATTTGCAGTTAGTGTCCCAACAAGAGCTGCATGAATGCCCCCCCGGCCCTTGTGTCGCTGTAAAGTCATAGCATTGCAATCTACCCAGTCTCCTGCCAACTGACCTTTTGGGATTCCTGGCTCCAGAGAGCCATTGCAGAGATGCATGGTTGATCCTGAACATTAGCTGCTTCTCATGCAGATAGTGATGGAAATGGTCTACAGATTTAACCACTACAAGGAGTTCCTTTTGAATAGTTTAATCTTTACCCCACCATAGATTTTTGCTGCAATCACCCAGAAGCTTCAAGTCCCTTGTGTTCTTGTTTCAATATTTCTCCCAACCCTAGTGCTTTAGTATGCTAAATGCATATTAGTGTCTAATATGAAAGGGATCTTGAAACATGGATAGGCCAAGACTGGAGCAGTCACAAGAGGCTTTCAACCCTGAAAATACTAAACTCATGATTGTTTTTTTCCCATCTCTCACCCAAGATATGCTGTGGTTTTGCAATATTGGCAAACCTATGTATGGCCTCAGTTTTCTGTTAGTGAAAATTTCCTTTGCTTGTGTGCCCAAGATAAGTTATCATACTCCTTTTTCAAAACATTTCACATGTTCCTGAGTTTAATGTCAGAGTGGAACATTTTAGCTTATTACATACTATTCACAAAAGCGGGAGCTTGAATTTTTGTGTGGGCCAAGTTATCATCAAGGTTTAACAAGAAGGCCAAGAGTGGACTCATGTAATGCTCTTTCCATAAGTCTCTGAAAATACAGGAGCACTGTACAGGCTGAAAGCCATCATTATGAATTGCCACAGGTCTTTCTGCTATAAAAGCATTTTTACATGTCCTTCCCTCACTGTGAGGACCTTAATCTGCACCCCCTCCCAGCCCCTTCCCCTTCACAGAATAGAAGCATCATTTTGCAACACCCATTTTAAAATTTAATGTGGAAGACCCCTAGGGGCCAGATGGATTTACAAACACACAGAAGTTAGACAAGTTTTTGTGGGGATTTGGGAATAATATGTGGGTTTTGTTGCACGTAAAACACAGGTTTTTAAACCTAGTGCTTTAATCAACTGAGCGTTGTGTCAATTTTTAAATAGCAGAAAGGCTTGGTTTAATAACTACCAACAAGCTGCAAAACTAAATGACAGAAAAAAGACTCTTTCCTAATATAAAATGAGCTATTACAGAAAGTCTTAGTACATATTTAGCTGCAGCGGTGTTCTCACACCAATGCAGGCAGGAAACCTGTTCCAGCCTTGCAGCCTTCACTTGTGGACTGGGTACAGGATGGTTTCTTGATCTTTCCTGGACTGCACACCTTGCTGGCAGTTCTGCCTTGCTTTTTATAGTGTTTTAATTGTATAGCTTCAAACCATTTTTCCTTGATGGCTGGCTGATTTAAGTCCAAACAAAACAGGGAAGCCGGTTAGCTCTGGATCCTCTTTCTGGTTCTCTGCTCCTCTTTGGGCTCAACTTGGCCCACCTGCCTTGGGCCTCCAGCCCCATCGCACAGTCTCTTAACCTGTGGGTTCCAACCCCACCACACAGTTCCTCTTCATGGTTCAGGCTCCTCTGGTCCACTTGCCTTAAGCGTTGAGTTTGTGTCCTCCATCTTTCTCTATAGCCATGGCCATGCCTCGCAGATGTTATTTTGCCAATGCTCTTCACCTCTGTAGTGGCCTCAGTCCTCTTGGCTTTGGGCCAGCATGAAGGTGGGCCAGTTGTTCTGGCCCAGCTTTCTCAGCCTAATCCATGTCAGGTTTCCAGGCTCCATCTCACATTTTGGACCAGCCCTCCTAGCATCCCTGAGCCAAGGCAAGGCTGCTGTCTCTACATGCCAGCCCCTAGCCCTTGGGGGGCTAAAAGCGCAGTTCAAGTCCCTGACTCTGCCCGAGTTGCCATCTCCAGCCTCTAAATGCATGCCCCTCATACACCCCTGTGGCCTCGTATCCTCCCCTTTCAGCCACACCCACTACAAAGCCCTCATAAACCCCCTTTGGGTCTCTCAGGGTCCCAGTTGCTCACAGGCAGGAGAAAAAATTATTTGGGGGGCTGAATACGTGCACACATGCTGGATGTGGGGGTGCACATACAGGTAAGTCTGTGGGGGAAGGGGCAGGGGGAGGAGAAAGGGCAGGGGCCAGGGCAAATGGGGCCCTGGCCGGGTGGTGGGACAATCAGAGCCCAGGCAACTCATCCAAGAGCACAGGGGTTGGGGAGGGGGAGAGGGGACTCCTGCTGCTGCGTGCACCTCAGGAGAGGCCCAGGGGACATGTGCCCCCTCATCTGTGTGCAGGGCAGAGATGGCTGCCACTCCATGCTGGACTCTGCACCCGGAGCCCTGCAATGCCTTGTGTGTCCCACCGACAGGAAGGCAGAGGGCAGGAGGAAAAAGGCGCACATGCCCATTGTGCTTGCCCCAGGAGTGCACACAGCAGCAGGAGCCCTCTGTGCACCTGGATGAGCCGTCCGGGATCAGACTGTCCCACCACCCAGCCCAGCTGGGGCCCCATTTTACCCTAACCCCTGCTCCACTCCCCTCCCTCACTGTGAGGGCCTTAATCTGCACCCCCTCCCAGCCCCTTCCCCTTCATAGAATAGGAGCGGTATGTGCCTGCCGTTCTGGACAGCCAGTGGTCCCCACATCAGGCTATGATCCTGGCTGCATGTGCACCCATCCCCACCTCTCCCTGTTCCTGCTGCAGCCACCCAGAGCCCACAGCCGGGCTG
>NW_017729032.1:61137165-61140257 GCF_001723915.1 Gavialis gangeticus | reverse complement strand
TGGCCTTAATCTGCACCCCCTCCCAGCCCCTTCCCCTTCATAGAATAGGAGCGGTATGTGCCTGCCGTTCTGGACAGCCAGTGGTCCCCACATCAGGCTATGATCCTGGCTGCATGTGCACCCATCCCCACCTCTCCCTGTTCCTGCTGCAGCCACCCAGAGCCCACAGCCGGGCTGCCTTGTGGCCGTATCTGCTGCCCCACATTTGGAGGGACCGAGCCCCTTTAGCCCTGGCCTTCCACCACCTATGCAGTTGCTCCTACCTTGTAGCTGCTGGCTCCTTACAGCTCCTCAGATACCTGATCAGTTGGATGCCTCTCTATTACCTCCCAAGCCAGCAGGCAATCTGTCCTCCATGGAGCCAGGCATTTAATGGGCAAGGCTCAGCCCTCTCTGGTCACATGGCTCAGGCAAGTGTTGCACCCTAAACTGCAGCCACTGCCTCCTCCCCTGCTGCTCTTTAATTCCTTGTGGGTTTCCCTGCATGCACATTGTGTTGCAGGTGGGCTTTGCCCAGTTGCCTATCTAACTGCATCCCTTTGGTGCTGGCTCCCTAGCTCTCAAGTAGCAGGAGTTGGGGACCCTTGCTACACAGGCTTTAACCATGGTGGCCTAAGAGGCTGCTGAGCTCAGGTAGACACCCTTACCCCTCTTTGTTGAAGAGCAGGTTGTGGAAAATAATCTTAGACCAAGTGATCATGAGGTGATTTGGTGTAAATGAAATGGAAAGATAAACAAAAGCAGTTTTGTGACTAAAGTTCTTGATTTCCAAAGGGCAGGTGTTGGGAAATTAAAGAAACTAATTAATGAAAGCAACTGGGCCATAGAGCCAAAAATCACAAAATCATAATAAAACAAGGCTGGAAGAACTATCAGGAGAGCATCTAGTCCAACCCCCTGCTCAAGGCTAAAGCATCTCTGTTTGAACCATCTCAGATAGATGTTTGTTTAACCTGCTCTTAAAAACTTCCAATGACAGAGATTCCACAATCTCTCTAGGTAATCTGTTCCACTGCTTAACCATGCTCAGAGTTAAAAAGTTCTTCCTAATAGCTAACTTCAATCTCCCTTGTTACAATTTAAGCCCAATATCTCTTGTCCAGTCTTCTGTGGGCACAGAGAATAACTGATCACTATTTCATCACTGCTGTTATCATCAATAATAAAAATAATTATTATTATGTCTCAATTTGATGGCTGGTGTTATGATAAACTAGATCTCTCTGCAATTGTTTATTAATCGTTGTTAATAATAAATAAAATCTGTTGTTGCCAGATTGAGTCCTACTTCTGTTCACTCTTTTGTATCCGTTATCCACTCTCTTCTGTGTTTCCCCCTCTTTTTCCTTCCTTCTTCCTTTCTTGTCTTCAGATCTATAGAACTTGGCCGAAAGATACAGGAAATGCCTTGCAGTTGAAATTTAAACTAGAGCTAGCCAAAATCCAGGCTTTCAAGTTCAGTGGACATTTCATGGGTTTTATTTGTTTTTCTTTGGTTTTAAATGTAGTTCTAGCTGAACTAGATTGGAACTATTTTTATTTTTATTTCTGGAAAACTGTAAGCTCCCCAGACCTTGCATCTGCTCAGTGAAACTGAAGTTCTGGCAGTTTCATTACTAATAGCACAGAGTCAGTTTCCATAAGCAGATGCAAAGGGCTTCCAGTATCTTCAGCCCCCGAGAAGACTCATCAAACATATCTGCCCTGAGGCTTGATATTTCATTGCTTCCAGGGAACTCAGGTCTGCGACAAATCTGCTTAGGTGCATCTGTTCAGGGGCTTCCAGTATGCAGCCTCTGGGGCAGAACTGTCAATCAAACCTGCCCTAGGGTTGTAGACCATAAGGCTTAATTTCCATGGTATCTGGAGTGTGATATCAACTGAGAAGTTCTGTAGTTGCTGAAAAAGTTTTCAGGGAAAATAAGATAGACAGGATCTGAATTCCCAAGATAACGAAAACAACCCAATAAAGGTTGATGAGATTTTCGAGCTGTGGGCTGGATCACAGTGGCTTGGGTCCCAGGTAAGCTGGTGCTCCCAGCCTGCTGCTGCTTCTTTCTCACCACCTGATGATGTTAGCATGCAAAACTCCCTCTGCCGCCTAGCCATGGCAGTGACACACTACCCTTCTCATACCTGGCTGTGGTGTGGCATGGGTAAAACCCCTGGCTTCACAGACCAGATCCAATGACTGCAGCCCAGATCTGTCCTGCAGGCTGTACATTGCTGATGGCTGTCCAAAAATCACCACCAAAAAAAGCAACCTTTACTGGAAAATAACCCAGACTTTTCAGGCCATTTTATAGATATTTAAAGCTGTCTTTCCACACACAAACTCTCCACAGGAATGTGACATTGCAAACATTTTAGCACTATCCAGGGTGCATGTGACCTCCTGCATCAGATAGGCTAAACTGAGCCCACAAAATTTCTGCTGAACGCAAGAGTTTCCATCTGTATTATTTGCATCTAGGATTTGATAGAATTCTATTAATTTGTCTAAGTATGGTTCAGAATTATTCTATTCCATTGGATATTATATTCACTTCTAGTGTAAAATGAGTCTAGCTGTATGTAAAGCACCAGAACCTAATTTTATTATGCCCACACCAGATATTATTACAAATTTTACAAGAAACTTCTGTGGTTAGTTCACAGCCAGTTAACTGCTTGTTCAGAAAGCCATTTTGAAGCCCTCCATGAAGTGATTGGCAGTGAAAAATGCAGTTTCTAAGAAAAGACAAAGGGGCAGATCTCATCACCTGTCCCAACCTATTTTCTCATCCCCTGTCCCAGCCTCTTTGTACTACAGTGGCATGACCAGAATTGTCACAGAGGGTGGAGGAAGAATTCTCTCTATGCAAGCAAAAAAGGGTACTATAAGTAGCTTTGCACTGCCCCTTTGTAAGGCATGGCCCAAAAGGCAGGAGCTGGTATCTGAAGTAAAGGCACTATGAGGATTCTGGGCTATGACAGCTCAGGAGACTCTGGGCAGGGAGGGGAGGGAAGATGGCGTTCATCTATTTTTCTGACCTTTACAATTTGGGGTGCTCTGAGGGTTGATTAGCATTTGGAGCTCAGATTCCCCATCA
>NW_017729032.1:61116735-61132165 GCF_001723915.1 Gavialis gangeticus | reverse complement strand
GATTCTGGGCTATGACAGCTCAGGAGACTCTGGGCAGGGAGGGGAGGGAAGATGGCGTTCATCTATTTTTCTGACCTTTACAATTTGGGGTGCTCTGAGGGCCATTATAGCTATTGGTGTAAGTTAGAACAGCTAGAGACTATTCTAATTTATGACAGCTACCCATCTTGACAGCAGAAAGTGGCTTAAAGCTATCTTTTTGCTCCATCTGCTTAGTATATGTAGCACAGAATCTCAGACTGACAAACCCTGGGACCGTTGGTGTAAATCATGCTTCAAAAATGTGACAATGATTCCACACTGTGTAGCTGCGCAGGCTCAGATCAAGCATAGTCCTATGCTTACCTGGCAAGTTGAAACACTGTGACCACTGAGGTGGTCTTCCTAGCTGCAGCTGGGGGAGATCGCTCTCCTGGCACAGGGATAGTACCTGCCAAGGTAATGTATAGTTAACCTCCCACTTAGCTGCTGGAGTGGGAAGGTCTTGGCTTTATGCCCACTTTAAGGAAAGGGGAGACTCCTCCCTAGCTTGCTTCTGCAGCCATATGGCTGAGGGCAAGCAAAACTCGGGGGCATCTGAACCCAACATCTCCAGGCTTGGGACTGCAAGTAGGATACCCGCCAAAGGATTTGGAAACATCTGAAGCCCCAGATGGGGGTGGACGATGTTTGCCAGTAGTAGAGCCACTTATAGTTCTGGACTGACTCATGGATTTGGAATTTGATTTGGCTAATTCAGCTTGAAATGTGGAGGATTTAAAAAAAAAAGCGCTGCGATGAAACTTAGAATTTTATACCACATGGAGATGACCATATGAGACCCAATGAGGTCACTGGTCCATCTAACACAGTAACCTGTTCCCAATACAGATTAGTACCCTGTTTCAGAGGAAGAGGTAAGAATCTACAACCTAAGAATAACCTTCCCTTGAAGGAACTTTCTTCTAAATCTCTTAGTTATGTTGGTTTATGCCCTGTTCATGGTTAAAATAAGACCACTTGCTTTAGCTAAGAAAAGTTTTGTTATTATCAAATGGACCACTGAAGAGTACCAGGGTAAGACTGGGGTGAAGATGAGGGTAAATTTGCTTATTTATTTATTTTAGCTACTACATATATACAATGCTCTCCTTAGAAAAAGCTTAGGATTGATTCACCTCACACATACCTGTTAAAGTTTTTCAACTTTCGCAGTGATCCACTTTCCTTTCTGTAATGCTGCTCCAAATAGAAGCATTTGCTACACACCAGGATATAGTGCTGTGCTTCCAAAGTATATGAATGTGTAATTTAGGTGTTTGCAGTGTTTTGTTTTGCCTCCTGATGTATTACTTTCCACAGTAAGAAGTTTATAGAAATTCAAATACCTCATGGCGATGATGGCACGGGCTCTTGCACCCTCCTTGGAGTCCTGCTTCACCCAAAATTTAAAATCAACTGTCTGGCAGTGGCAGAAGCATTTCTAGTCAGGCACTGCTGAGGGAGTCAATTGACTTCATAGCTCATTATAATCTACCAGATCCCTTCTAAACTCTTCATTTGACCACCCTTTTTTTTTTGTGATCCTGATCTTCCATCAATGAAGCTAGCTTTTGTTCTGCCATGCTGCTGTCTTTGCTACCCCTAGTAACGAAGCTCCTATTTCACAGCCCTGCAAACTGTTTTTAACTCATTTCAATGAAGCTGTATGTATTTTTGCTTCAGTCTTAAATTGAATAATACAACCCTAGGCCCGTAACTGGTTAGTAAAGCTTCTCATTTATTTTTACCTGGAGAAAAATGTGTTGTTTTTATATGCGATGCTCAGGGATCCTGGTTTTCTCTGATAAAAAAAAATCCCCAATTTTTGGGTTAAAGAAAGTAACCCAAAATCCACGTTATTCTGTGATAAGAATTAAACATCACTATGTATATCTACATATTAATGATGTTTCATTTTTTTCAAGGAAAAATGTGGATTTTGCATTCCTTTTTTTTAAAACAGAAAATTGGGGATTTTTTTTTTTATCAGAGAAAACCAGGATTCCTGGTGATGATGCACCTTCCCATCTGCACCCCCTTGTCCAAATCCTACATCTGCCCATGGGTGACCCCCAGGGGCCGGGCCGGGCCGGGCCGGCCCAGGGCGGGGGGGCAGGTAGGGACAGCCCCGTGACATCTGACAGCATGTCACTGGGCTGGGGGAGGGTTGAAGGGACTTGCCCGAGGCCAAGCAGGGAATCAGTGGCACAGGCAGGACCCAGGTCCTGCTCCTCCCTCCCGTCCCGCCTAGAGGCTGCAGGGAAAGCCCCTGGGCGCCGCCCGGGCGGGTCTGGTACAGTCCCCGCTCCCAGCACGGCGCGGCCGGCAGGCCCCGCAGGGCCACCCGCGGGCTCGGAACGCTTTTCCCAGCTGAGCTTTCCAGCCGGGCAGCGGGAGTTGGGGACGTTGAGGCTGCGGATCGTACGCTGCTTCCGGTCCCACTTCCGCTCACGCTCCAGCTCGGCGCTGCCGGGATGTGGAGCCGCGTGTGCGCGCTGCGGTGTCCGGCCGTTGCCTGCTGCCCCCTGCGCGTCTGTCCGGGGCCGCCTCGCAGGTACTGAGCTGCGGGCGGCGGCAGCGCTGTTTCCGGGCTGGGGCTGCCCCTCTCCCTCTGGCGGGGTCCCGGGGACTGCGCATGCTCCCGTGGGCGCTCTAGAGGCCCGGGGGCGGAGGAAGGTGCCCTCCGCCCATGCGACCGGGGATAAAACTCTATTGAAGTCCCCAGGCTTGTCTGTAGCCGGCACCCAGTGCATCTGGGGAGACTTAAAAACACTGACACGCGGAGCAGGAAAAAAAGGGTGGCCTCTCCCTGCCCCAGGCTTCTGAGCGTTGTTGCGGCGCCTTGTCTGTTGGTCTCTTTCTAATGTGCCTGGGTGGTTTTGTGGAAGGTGGCCTCGGCAGGGCCTAGCAAAGCAGAAGAGTAGCTGCCACCCCAGGCTTGTGAGTGCTGTTCCTCCTGATGCTCCCGGGTGCAGTGCGCTGCCGCCTTGTTTTGCAATACACAAGGCTGTGCTGCTGGCTCAGGCTCAGTTGATCTCTGCTGTAACCTCTGGGTCATAGAAATCATGGAGAAGTCAGGCAGGAAGGGACCTCCATATGCCTGGGCAAGTCCAACCCTTGCCTGAATCAGGATCATCCCTGTATGAACCATCATCTAAACCAGCAGTTCCCAATCTGGTACACAGACACCCTGTCAGTGGTATGTGTTAACAGATTTTTTATAATTCCTTTATATGCCAAAACATTTGCTGGTGGTACTTAAGGTTGTGTCATTTTAAATTGATGGTGCACAGTCTGTCAGAGTTTGGGAACCCCTGATCTAAACTTGACATACAGCAACTTGGGTCTGACACAACACACAGCTAACACCCTAACCTGCCACCGGAAAAGTAAGGGAACTGCAGCAGCCCATGACCTGCTTCCCTGAAATGTTGTTAATATAAGCTCAAAAGATCCCAGGTAGAAGGCCACCCTCCTGCTACACAGGAAGGCAGAACCCCCCACAGTCTGCACCAGTCTGACCAGGGGGTAAAATTTCTTTGTGACCTCAAATACGGTGATCAGTCTGATCCTGGTCTCTCTCTCTATCCTTGGACTCGCCATCTTCATCGCTGCATCCGAGATAGCAGGTCATGTTCAATTGCTTCTTGCTCTGACTGCTTTATCTTTAACGTATGTATCCTTGCGTCATCCCTGTGAGGCAGAGAAGTACCACTTCCTTGCTTTTAACAAATGTACAGAAGTGAAGATTAAAGGCTTATCTTTAAACAGGAAGTTTACACTGGTATAAGGTAAGGCGTGGCTTTACACTAAGACTTACATTGCTGTAATGTCCTGTGCGGATACTCGAATGACTTTTTTTTGGTTTATTTTAGTTGAAAATATGAAATTCCTGCCCTGTTGTGTTGCTAATGATGGGGAGGTCAAGAGCAGGCGATCAGCTTCCTGTTATCATTTCCTTTGGCACTCTGCATAGTCCTCTGTGGTAGTCCACCACCCTCCCCCCTGCCATAGTTCTAGTAGCGCTACCAGGGAATGGGGGTATATATTATTAACACTCTCTCGCAACTTTTCCAGTTGTTGCAGGTTAACAGTAAAGAGTAAGCAGATGCCTTTTTTGGCATTAGAACCGAGTTAAGTGAATGTACATACACCTACATATAATTTAAAGTTGCATGTAGCTGGGAGGTAGGGGAGATAAAACAATGGTGTTCATTGGCAGAATGAAATGTATGCTTAAAGCATTGGATAAAAGTAGCACAGTTTAGAAACTTAATGGATTTTTTCAACTAGAAACTTCAACTGATTGAAGAAGCAGTAGCCCCCTTTGAAATAAAGGCTGTAACAAACAGCCTTTCTTGGCAGCCTGCCACAAATTAAGCAGGCTGTGAACCCTCCAGATATCATTGATCCATGTTTGACTATATTCAGAATGGAAGAATGGAAACATGCTTTCAAAATGCAAGTTGAGTTCTAAATAGAAATTTTTGATGGCCAAGATATTAAAACAATGTTTGTTTCATTTCAAGGCTGTTTTCTTTGACTGAAAACAAAATGTTTAATTTCAAGCTTTATTTAAAAAAATTTTTTTTTTTAAATTTGAAGGGACAATGTTTTGAATTGAAAATCAAAACACTTCATTTTTTAAAAATGAAATGTAACTTCTTAAAGGTTTTTTTCTTTTTCAAAGCAAATGATTTGAAACTGAAACTAAGATGCAGAGTATCCTGACATTGCCAAATCTGCATTTCATCAAAAATATCACCCAGGTCTAGTAGTAATTTCAGTCTTCCACAGTTCTCGAGTGCATAACAGACTGTGGCTGCATTTCTGTTCAGATTTAAGGTTTTTCTAGTTTGCCAGCAGTGTTAGACAAGGCTTTGATCAGATGACTTTTTCAGGGTTACATGGTTGCAAGATTATGGCCTGTATTACAAAATTGAGCCCACAGTTGTGGTGAAAGTGGAGATTGCAACGTTTCAGCAAACTGCTTGGGTGCCGTGCTACTCATTCAGTTCATACCTCTCTCTTTTTATGGAGAAAAGAAAGCTCTTTAACTGACTAGTGCATGAAGATTCAGTAGTTGCAAATCTAAAATATTTCTGAATCTGAATGGCTCAGTTCAGTTTCTACAAAATTATGCCCAGTTGGTTGTTACTAACACATCAGTTCTTAAAAGTGTATAATTTATGCCTTGTCTCTGCTTCCTCTTCCATCTCCCTGATTTTTCTAGTAAAATACAAAAGTGCTTTAGCAGTAGCGCTGGGTTCTGCAATCAGAAAGATGAGTCTACCATTTCTGCAGCCAGTACTACTGAGAAGGCTTCAGAGAATCAGAAGAAGACAACAAAGGAGAATAACAGGAAGAACTTGTACAATATTATTCATGGCATGAAAGTAGAAGGAAGCAGAAATAAGAAAGTGCTGTTGAAAAACAAACCTCAGATGATGAAGGGAACCAATCGCCCCCTAGAACAAATGGAGAGTGCAAGTGAAATAATTCTGAAAGGTGAAAATAAGAAAGCTGCAAGGTAAAGTACGGTATCCTCACATCATGTCTTTTCTGTCAAGTTGATGTCATTAATCTTGAGGATAAAAAATGGCATAAACTTTTGCTTATCATAGAGAAGGATTCTCTGAGGGAACAGTCCTTTTGCTACTGATACAAATGTATGTTCTAATACAGTGCTAATTAATGGCTGGACAAAGCATATTGTATTTTTTGCTGCAAACTTTGTATTCCTGAAATGGAATTTTCAAAATGAAACGTTATGAGCTGTCCATGGGTCACTTTTTAGCAGGAATGACAAAATTTTCCTCTTAAAATGCCGTTGTTGCTTAAGAGGGAATCAGGCCTATATTTAAGGGGGGTTTTTTGATGGGGTGGGGAGTGCGACCAATCATCAAAAATGTAATTTTGTAGCTGAAGGTCAGTTGTTTAGATGCAACCAGAGGGGAAAAAATATTTGAATCAAAAAATAACTGCAGAAATCTTTTTTCACTCTCCAGTATGGTAATGCGTAAGACTGATTGTTATTCCTAAATCCAATGGTTAAGATTATGCAAAATATCATGAGGAAAAATAATGATATCTATGTTTTACTGAGATTTTTGTCAGTGACAGAAATCCTTTTTCTAATACCAGTAGCTGAAATCCTTATTTTCAGGAGGAAAAAAAAGTCATGGGACAGCTGTGTCTTAATGGTGGCTTTCTTTTTCTTATAATCTATGCTGTTTATAGTTCTTGGCATAATAACTGTAATCTGTCTGGAGAGATGTTGGCTCAACTTCTGATTAGTTAGCAGATGGCAGTTTGCTGGTATTTCAGCTACAGATTTGAGAATACTAGCTCTGTAGTTCCACCTACCCTTTGATTGGTTGACAAAAGCAAGACACACTTGGCCTGTTTTTTGAATGTTGCATGACCATTAGCTAAGTTGTTAAGACCTATAGTAATTGCTGGCACTAAGACTGGTTAGCTACTTATTCTTAGGAAAGAAGTATATGATTTTGATTTTTCATATTTTTGTATTTGTTGCATTTCTTACAGCGACACACTTGTAAGTCCAGATCTGGAAAAAGCTGCCTCTATGATTGTCTCTTCCTTACCATGTACCAGGAAACCGACAGTGTCAGATTTACTTTCAGAATTAAGGAAACATCACAAAATCACATGTGCACAGCGAAGTGGGGAAGCAAGTAATGTAAGGTCTGTATATTATTTTTCCCAGGAATGTTCAGGCCTATAACATCATGCTGTCTTGATGGTTGGAAACACTGTGTCAGGCAAATGGCTGTAAAAGACACCTTCAGCTATGTTCTTTACAAAGCTGATAACTGAGATATGATTTGATCCAGTTGTACTAAACTGTTATATTTGTAGCATTGTCCAGTTTGCGTCCCTCTGCCTCAGTCATCACTAAAGGTATGGACTTACAGACTTCGTCTGGTCTGCTAAGTTTTCATGGCAGCTTTGCAAGCTGCCCTGAAGTAAGGCTGCTTCTGTTTGTAGCTTTACCCTTCATTCCAAAAGTTTCTAGACAGCCCCAAAAATTCATGGCATTATTCCTTTTCTTACCTGGTTTTCAACCAGGCAAGCATTATTTGTCTGGAAGGTGCAAAACAACTTTGCTGCCTTAAATTTGGTGATGATGACCAGAGACAGGCTACTGACTTCTCTGATTCTGCTACTTCCAGCATAACAGCTCAGAAAAGGAACTGTAAAATCTGATGAAAAAGTGAGCAATAGCAGAAAATTGTATCTGCAGCGAGTGAGAAGGTTAATACTTGTTACTGAGAATATGTATTGCCATAGCCACAAGTAGTACAGAAATTTATTAAAATAGCCTTCATTTGGGAGGAAATTTAAGTAATGCATTATTGGCCAATATAGTGATTGGAAATGTAGGTTCATAATAAGACTGACAAAAAGTTACTGGTCGGGTGTTATAGGGATTAGGATATTTTTTCTGTTGGTATACTAATGAGCATTAGCAGAGAAAGTAGCCAAAAAGTTGACAACGTTTCATGCTGACATCTACCATTTCAATTAGTGAAAAATGGCTATGATTTTGACAGGTTACAGATAGCTACAAATAGAGTCAGGGAGAAACACTGTGCCAGATAAAAGTTAACTTAATTAAAAATAATGTGATACATGTTCTTGAGAGGTTGGAAAATGAAAGCTTCCCATTTAGGTTGAATTCATAGCTATCAGGCAAGAGTGCCGGGGGTTATTATAGGTAGATAAACAGAGCTCTCCTGAAATGCCTGGAATCTATACTATTTGGATTGTTTGTTTGTTTTTTAAAGGGGTGTTTGAAAATCTTGTGCCATGTGGGGTGCTCAGCCCCCTGGCCTGTTGGCCCAGATTTAGCTCCCAGCCCCATGTCACTTGGCTTGTGGGGCTCCCCATAAGTCCATGGGGAGCCACATAGGCCATGGTCCTGTGCACTAGAGTGAGCATGCGGTGCTAAGTAGAAGTGTGGGTGGCATGGGGCCTGATCCTGGAGCACAGGGCCAGGCAAAAGCAGTAGAGGTGCACCAGTACATTGGTCCATATTGTATTGGCACCGATAAAAGGATAATTGACAATGTCAGCAATTGTCTTTTTTTGGTTGATGTGGCTGATAATGTTGCTGATAAATGCCGTGTGCATGCACACAGCCACAGCGTGCACGTGGCCAGGAGTGCAGCCTGGCAGCGTAGAGAGCAGCATCTGGCTGTTAAGTCAGGGGTCGGGGGGCAGATTGAGGCACCCATGGTGAGGGAGGGGGTTAGGGCAGTAGCAGGCGCTGGTCAGCTAAGGTGGGGCATGGGACAGAGCTATAGGCAGCTTGTGAGGAGGGGGGCATGTCCCCTCTGGATTCGTGCATGGGGCGAGGGTGGGCTGACTGCTGGGGGCTGGGGCTGTGCCAGGCTCTTCCCGGTGGCAGGGGCTGGGCCAGGGCTGTGCTTGGGGTGGATGGGGGTGGGGCAGGCAGCTGGAGTCCTCCCAGCGCGGTCGCTGCCTGCCCCGCCCAACCCAAGCACAGCCAGGAAGGGGCTGGCGCAGCCCCAGCCCTCAGCCACAGCCCATGCTTCCCCTGCACACAGATCCGGGGGGCATGTGCCCCCCCATGCCTCCTGTGGGGTTGCATGCAGTGTGCGGAGCCTCCCCTCCCTGTCCCAGCCCCACTCCCTCCCTCATCGTGGGGGCTTCAGTCTGCCCCCCTCATGCCCACCCAGTAGACCTACCTGCTGGAGGCTGCTTTTCAAGCTGCTAAGCTTTAAAAAGGCAGTCAGATTGGTATCAGCCAATATGGCTGGTCAATAATCAGCCATTGGTATTGGCCCAAAAACTCTTTATCAGTGCATGCCTAAAAACCAGTGCAGGGCAGCTCAGGAGGCCAACATGTTGAGCACCACTGCACTAGATCCATGGTATAAATTTCCCTTGAATGGTGTCTATAGTTTTAGTTATCTCCTATTATCAGAAATTTAAAAGTTGCAAAGAAGTATGATATGAGTGGTTAGAGAAGCTGTGTGGCTTGAAACATTTTTGGAATGGTTGGCTGAAAAAATAGAGAAGACTTATCCAGGGTTTGTGAAAATTTGTGATTTTTCTGCATTTTGTTCTTGTATGGTGTTACAGAAAGGCTTAAGAGATTCACTAATTTAGGATGAAAAAACAAGAAAGTATTTCTTCCTGTTTTGCACGATGAGCAATTGGAATTCATTGCTGACAGGTTGAGGCAAAACTTGTGGCTGTATCTGAAGAACGAATTGTTAATCATTTGCAGTTAAGGCCTGATAAACTTAACAGATGTTTAGTACCAAGTACCAGCCACTTGATTGAAATCAAGTACTGTATCTTTAATCTGGGCTTTAGTTTGCTCCTTGTTCACAGCCCTTTGGCTTATCTATGAGCGTCTACTCTGCCTTCCTTGGAACAATCTCCAAAAGAGGTCAGAAAAGAAAGTAGTTGTACACTTTTTTAAATTTTGCAGAAATTGCGGGAGCTTAAATCCCCACGCGACCTAGTGGAAGCTCCTTTCTCATGGACAGCTGGATTTCTACATGGCTTGAAATAGTGTTACAGATAACTCGTTCTTTTGGTCTGTGTGATTAGGAAGATGTTTTCCCTGCAAGTGCAACTCTAAACAGTTAGCTGGACTCATCCTGGCTAGATTTCTATGCTCTGAAGCATTGAGTACTTGCCACCCTTTATGGCAGGTTCCTTGAACTAAAGCTTGGGAGTGCTTCTTTTTCTTCAATGTTCAAAGTTAAACAGTTGTTTATTCTTTTTGCTAACATCATACAGCTTGAAATAGTATTGTTTGACAAGTTGCCTTTAAGAATTTATGGCAACTCCTCCAAATGTCTTGTCATGAGTTGATGAACACTAGGCTTTTGTATCTGGCCTTTGAAAATCAGTTAACACATTCAGCCATCTGCTAAATGTGAAGAAGCATTCATCATAAAATTTAACACATACAAGTGTGCCTGATTGGTAATGATTTCTTCAATCAATTTGCTAGTCTACACAAGAGACTGGAATACTTCTTGTATCTTAGACTATAGTTGTTTTAGTTCAAAACCAAATGTATTATCATTGTCAGCAATGGATTGTAAGCTGCTCACATCAAAATGTTGTGCATAAAGTTTATAAGTTTAGTTTTTAACTTTTTTTTTGTGGAGCAAGGAAAGCTTAAATTTCCCCAAACTGATTTATATTTTTGTTTTTCTCCATTCAAACTTTTACATTGATTTAAAGAACTAGTATGTAGCTGAACATCAGCACTGTGCAATATAACATTTTGTTACAACAAAACAGAACATTATTTTTGAGATTTAAGTATTTTTTATATTATACAGTACATGTCCAGTTATAACCTCTTTGGAAAGCACATGCCAAAAGGCTGCTTAAATAAGTGAAACTGCAGCATTTTGAGAAGAATTGTACATGCTAATAGATGATGACAGCTGATCCAGTGGTCTGCAGTCTGAATTGTATTAACTGTGGTCTCAGCAAGGACTATAGATTCTTATCCCACTACCTCGACTAGCTGTTTACTCAGGTGTCCCTCTAGGTGTTAACTGCTTTGTTCATCTTAATTGATCTAACAACCTACTTATTGTCTGTCTTAGCAGAATCCCTTGTTTGTGTCTCTCTTCCTTCTATTATAAATTATGTTTTCTTTCTGCCAGTCCATTTATCGCATCTGAAATATCCTACTGCTGCTTATGGGAGCTTATGCCTCGTCCAAACCAGTTAGTCTCTAAGGCAGGGGTGGGCAAAATATGGCCCACTGAATGATTTTGCAGCTGCTTCTCCAAAGGAGAATTATATCTGGCTCATGGCTGCCCTGGCTTTCAGTGCCTCTCACCATTCCCCATGTTACTCAGCTGCTCACTCCCTTTCCCTCCACTCCCTGGCTGGCCCACCCTGTCCCAGTGGTGGGGGCCAGTGGTGTGGACATCAGTGCTGCGCTGTGTTCCCACGTGGTGCTTCAGGCTGCGCCATGTGGACACAGCTGGAGTGGCTGGCTTGACTCCTGCCTGACCCCGAGTCTGTGGCAGGCAGCTGGGTCAGGCAGGAACCATGCCAGTTGCACCTGTGTGGTCTGAAGCAGTGCTTGGGAACACAGTGTTGCACCAGTCTGGCCACGTGCCTGGGACTCAGGGCAGGGGAGAGGGTACAGGGAGAAGGAGGAAACAGTCAGGCACTGGTCTGATTGGGTCCAAATAACCTGCAGCTCCCAGCCCCTTTCTCCCTGCGCCCCCTTCTCTCCCCCAGGTCCCTGGCATATAGCTGGGCCACTTTGTTTCTTCATGCTGCCTTGGGCCATATGAGTGCAGCTGGTGTGGCTCCTACCTGACCCAGCTGAGTGTCGGGGTGGGGGAGGGAAGGGGAGAGGGGGACCGGAAAGAAGGGGGCCAGGAGGTGCAGGTCATCTGGGCCCAGCTGGGAGGAAACAGAGCATGGCACCGGCTCAGCTGGGCTCAGATGACCTGCAGCTCCCGGCCCCTTCTCCCTGCACCCCCTCTCCACCCTGAGTCCCCAGCACTCAGCCAGGCCGATGCCGTGCTGTTCCCATGCGCTGCTTCAGGCCACGTGGGTGCCACTGGCGTGGCTCCTGCCTGACTCTGCCGCATGCTGGGGACTTGGAGCAGGTGAAGGGGTGCAGGGAGAAGGGGGGAAGTGCGTGGCACTAGCCCTTCTCCCTGTACCCTCTCCCCTGCTCCAAGTCCCTGGCATGTGGCTGTGTCAGACAGGAGCTACGGCAGTGGCACCCACATGGCCTGAGGCAGTGTGCAGGAACACAGCATGGCACTAGCCTGGCTGCGTGCTAGGGAATCAAGGTTGGGTTGATGTGGAGAAATGGGGAACAAAGGTTAGGTTCCCCTAACCTTTCTTCTCTCTGCCCAGGGGTGGGCACTTAATTTGGGCTGGAGGGAGTTTTGGTGAGTTGTTGGGGAGGATGGGCGGGTGCTGAACTGGCCTGCAACAGCTTACCCAAAATTCTTAAGTGTCCCTCTGTCTCAAATAATTGCCCACTCCTGTTCTAAGGTGCCACCATACCCTACCTTCTACCTGATGCATACCATAACATTAGAACAAACCTAAATACAATAAAAATTAAAAGAGAACTGTTTGTTACACAATACCAATACATTGCAGATCTGTTGTGAGCGGAGCTGGGTCATGGACCCTGCCGGTACAAATTAGTAAAACAGAGTTGTCCCTCAGATAATCAAGGGTTTTACCATAATATTGAGTGTCCTGCAGAGGTCACTGTTGTACACTATCTTCTTCTTCCCTGTTTTGTAGACCTAGTGAGAACAGTACGTTTGCTAAAAAGGAAAAATATGAATAATACAGGAACTTTTTTTTTTTTAGTGTGGGATGAAGTTTTACTTGGTGGAAATTACAACAGCACCATACTGAAATATCTTCAGTAATATTAAAGATTACAGTTAAATCCACAGAACGAAAAGTTAAAGCTCACTTAAAGCTAAATACATCCTGAATTATCCATATTTCTGTGTTTAATTTGCAACTTTCTCGGTCCCTTCGTGCAAAGGGGTGGGGCTCTGTTTGTCATCAGCGTTCTACTCTCCAGCTGCCGGAAGGGAAAAGGATCTCTAGTGTGTTTATTTCTTCATATAGACTCTTTGGCTTCCTTTAGCTCTGTTAGGAGACACTTGCTATACTTAAACAGAGTGAGTTGAACAAGGGTGAATTTTGAATTGAAAATCCGACTTCTCTTGCTTGGGATGTAGGTCAGGCCCTAAATACCTTTTTAGTTTTGTTTTTCGTTAACGGTGAAGGAAAGTTTGGGTGTAGGATGATGAATGCATTTGACATAATACCATGCAATCAGTTATTTTGAAAAGGTACGGTGAAAACAAGTTTGCACGTTTTTCACGCATCAGTGAATGGTGACTTAGGACCCTGTTTCTCTGAAATTGTAACATCATAGACTGTATAAATTAGCTGTTCGGGGCCTATCCAGGAGGAAGTTTGGCCAGCTGTGCAAAACCACAAAGAATCCAGCTTCCTAGCAGTGGAAACGGCTTAGAGGGAATGTGATCTCTCTGTAATACAGCAGCATTCTGTCCTTTTGGTCCACTTGCCAAATAAAGCAGTTGGGCTGGGGAGTCAGTGACTCTGACCTTGGGAATAATGCTAGCCAGACCTTCAAAAAATTGTGAATTTTCTGGATCAGCTTTAGCTTAACAATGCCAGTAATAACATTAACAAAAATAATTGGTAGAGTGAAAGAAATACAGATGTGCTGACCTTCTTTTTTTTAAATATCAGATTCTGATATTTAAATGTATAAATGTATAAGATTCTGAATGTTTTGATTGTTTTTCTGTCGCGAACAGTTACTTTGAAAAACTGGGACATTCTTGTCTTCCTTCTGCTATGCCAAACCATATCTGTAAACCTGAGAGAGAATGCTTTTGTAGTGATTAGCTTTTCCAGAAATTCTTTTTTTTTCTAGTCATTAATGCTCTTTTGATTTAATCCAGGCATGAATGATAGAATGTTTATATTTTAAACTGATCCTCTAAATGTATTGGCATAGTGGGAATATATTATACTTAGAACTATGAAACATACTGTTCAAACTAAGTTTTTTTCTCCTTTTAAACTCTGGGCACTGTGGTTTAAAACAGCTGATTTTTGTTCTTTCTTGGATCATCCCAAAAACAGTTGGAGGAGAGGAAAGGCATGAGGGTAATTTTGCTTTGGCCAGCCAGAAAACAGAGGGCAAGGAGGAGTTTGGTTGCACAAAGGCAGAGAGGTTGTATTGTGTTTCACTAACCAATCAGAGTGCTCCAAGAGCATTATGGACAGACAGGCAGACAGACAGACTAAGCCCTTTATTATATAAGAATAACTGAGCAGGTAGGTTTTTATAAAGATAAGACTTCAGAAAATTGGCAGCTGTTTGTGTGTATGTCTCGTTCTCTTTTCCATAGGTTTGAGTGACAGGCTTATGAAACCAACAGGGAATGATTTGCTATATTAAAACAAGTTGCCAAACTTACTGTATTTTCATGTTCTCCAGTTCTCTTCTTATCTCTTCCATTTCAGCAACACTATTGCAGGCAAGATTAGAAAACAGACTCATATAAGAGGTGAATCCAGGACATCAAACTTTATTTTTTTGAGGATAAGAGAGAGAGAGAGGTGCCCAAAAGAGCCAAGTTTGAATTTTCTGGAACTAGGAGGTACTCCCTATTAATCTGCTTTTTCTATGTTATTCCTTCCCAATAAATTATTGACTGACTTATTTTAGTAATCAAGAAACACCAGCTAAGTTTTACAGCATAAGAGACCTCCATGGGGTTTTTGTCTTTCACCAAAGTGCTGCCAGCATTGAAATAGCCTGGCACAAGAATGCATTAGTTCATTTTTAAATAGCGCATTAAAGTAATTGCGTGTCTTTAAATATTAAAGCTTAGATTTTTGGAACTATCTGGAGCTAAAGTGTAATCTGTTTTTACTTATGCACAGAGTTATTTTAGTCTCTGTTCATCAGATTTTGGGATGGTGGAAGGGCTTTAAAGTCCTACATTCACCTGATTGGAAAATATTCTCAGTAGAAATAACTTGCCATGTGTATGCATGCATTTGTGTGTGCACATGCGCATGCACAGTTGCTAAAACAGAAGCTCTGCTTCTGATAGACAATACTTTAATTCAGGCACAGAATGACTGAGATTTTGCAGTTGGCTATTATAGAACTAACTCTTTTAAAAGGTGGTGTCAGAGTGCATCTTTAAAATCATAGTACCTTTTTGTTTTTTTTATTTACACAAGGTATTTTATGAAGTTAAGAGAATGCTTTTGAATTGTTATATTGCAACAAAATGTCCTCTCATTACTGGATTCTGGTTATTGTCCTGGGAACTCTTATCCCATAACATCCTCAGAACCACTTGTTGACTCAGTATATGCTTTCCCCTTTTCTCCACGTTTCTCTAAGATTAACTCCCTTAATTGCATCTAACTTTAAGTGGAGTTAGTGGGTTAAAGTTGAGTCATGTTTTTTAGCATATAGTTGGGGAATTCTGAAGGTGGAATCTGGCTGACTGAGAAATTAGCACTGAGTTATGGGTCACTAGTTGTACAATGATTTTGCTGTCCTAGAATGAGGGGGATGGTTAGGAAGGCCAAGGCAGAGATGGAACAGGGGCTGGCTTCCCAGATTAAGGACAACAAGAAGTCCTTTTTTAAATACATAGGGAGTAGAAAGAAGGCCCCAGGAAATGTGGGGCCCTTGCAGGACAAGATGGGGAATCTGGTTGTCACGCCAGACGACAAAGCCAACATATTTAATAACTTCTTTGCCTCTGTCTTCCTCAGTAAGGACCAGAACTGCCACCTCCCTGCTGGGCCCCCTTTGGGCCCC
>NW_017729032.1:61098554-61116599 GCF_001723915.1 Gavialis gangeticus | reverse complement strand
TATGATCAAGGGACAGCAGGGTAGGTCCTATGAGGAAAGGTTGCGGGACCTGAACCTGTTCAGCCTTCAAAAGAGAAGGCTGAGGGGGGATCTTGTGGCCTGTTATAAACTGGTTAGGGGGGATCAGCAGGCGCTGGGGGAGTCCCTGTTCCCCTGAGCGCCGCAAGGAGTGACCAGGAACAACGGTCACAAGCTGGCGGAGGGAAGGTTTAAGTTGGACATCAGGAGGCGCTACTTCATGGTCAGGGCGGCTAGGGTCTGGAACCAGCTTCCAAGTGAGGTGGTGCAGGCTCCCACCCTGGGGGTTTTTAAGAGGAGGTTGGATGACCACCGTACTGGGGTCGTTTGACCCCAGTACTCTTTCCTGCCATGGCAGGGGGTCGGACTAGATGATCTGCTCAGGTCCCTTCCGACCCTAGAAACTATGAAACTTCGGTATATCATAAACAGAGTATTATGCCTTCAAATAAGGAACAAACAGGAATATTTAAAAAATCCTCTAAGGAACAGCATTCACAGTCAGTCATGAGAAAACCTGACTCAGATGCTGAAATATTTTTCAGCGGTATGCTTTCTCTTGGGGCACTGGCAGCTTGAGATGAGAGTTAGTGAAGTATCTTGAGGAAGAATCCTAAATAGATGGGAGCAGGACATACTCTGCTTCCCAAACCCAGTGCTTCAGAAAGCATTGGAGGAAAAATCTGATAAGATAATGAAGAATGGATCAAGAGATAGAAATGCACCTTTTGTTGACTTGGAATTTTTGTCCAGAGATTTTTCACTTTTCATGGTAAGCTGTAAACTATTCTAATTTGAGGAGCTGGGAAACTAAATGCATTGTGAATTGTTTGGTGGCTCTGTAGCCTGCTACCTGTGACTTGGAGATGTGAATCCAGTCCAGGCTAATAGTAACTGAAAGCCATTGCAATCTGAAGGGGTCTTACCCTTCAGTGGACACGAGCAGTCCTTGATTTCATTTAAGGTGGCAAAACTTGTTACAACTTAGAAATAGCCAACAGTGGCTGGCTGCAAATATAAACTGAAAATCTGGGTTAAGAGGGCAGAACATAGACAGTAAAGAAAAACTAATACAGATTAGCATCTGTATGCAATGAACTATGACTCTCAGTTCAGTTTCAAGTTATCTTCTATTTGCCAGATGTTGATGTCCCAAGGCGGGAGGGAGAGGGAGAGGGAGGGGGGGGGAGAGAGAGAGAGATTAAAAGACAGGTGATACTTGCTTTATTGTGATTTGAGCCAATAATTTTTGGTGTAGATATTTTTTCAAAATACGCCTCTACAACTAATATTATTGGGATTCATGCACAAATAGGAAAATAAAATCCCAAATCTGTTTAAATGTGACATTCTTTTCAGACCATGTCATTATATTAGCGTGTTCTGAAATAGATCCTGGGTAGTTACATCAATAAAATGGAATATGACAAGTGCAGGTTTGTAGTAGCAGTTTTGCATGCAGAAAAACTGCAGGAAAGCCAGAGGGATGAAATTTAAAGGCAGAAAAGGCAAGTGTTGCTAAGGTAACAATGAATATGTAATCATACTAAGTAGAAACAGTCAGAATTTCAATGGAAACGTGCACACGCAGGAAAGATTACATGGTTAAAAGAATAATTTGTTCTAAATTTAAAGTAAACCTATTATCTTGCTTCATGTATTTTTTTTCAAAATATTCATTTTGATGGGTTTTTAGGTTATTACTGAGAAGATGTTTACTCTTGGAATACTCTTCTTTTGACTATTAAATCCTGTAAAGCATTGAGATGATTCTTTGCCAGGAAAGTAAACAAATGATCAAAATCAAATATGTCCCTATCCAGAGGAGGGAGAACCAGAATGATACTAATCAGACTTTGAGTGTTAGTCATATGTCAGGGAAAAATGGCTGGATATATGATCTGCCAAGAAAGCTGTTTACTTCACAAATCGGGGATCATTTGATTTAGCTATTGACTTTTTTTCCTGAATTATGTAATATTCTGTGTAGAAGAATAAAGAAGATGAAATTTGCTTTCTAAGTGAAATGTTTTATTACTAACATACCATAAATTGATAGCATTTGACTTCATTAGGGTTCTTAAATATTTAAATGGAAAGAAATAAGTTAAAATAATGGCAATTGTATTAATTTACTTACTAACGAAAGAATGTATTGTATATGCATTCAGTGCCTCAGTAACTGCTTTATGAGATAATATCTCAAATGGAAAGTTTGCCTTAGGTTAAAAGGCTGAAGATTTAATAATACAGTCAGTATGTTGGTATCTTTTGTTTCCAGAGGAGGTTTAGTTAGAGTTTCACGAGCATATTTTGTGATTGCCAGTTTAAAATTAAGTTTACAATGTTGTAAAATTGTGAAATGTTAAATACTATTGTTTTTTTGTTTTGTGTTTACAGAACAGTGCGGTATAGTGGAACGAAGCTTAATATTTTCCAGGTTGCTTCTAGCGTTACAAAAGAGGTTTCTGAAACAGGTGGGTGAAAAAACAACAAAGAATCCAAAGGAGAAAGATGATTTGAAGTTTGAGAATGTGAGAGGAGAGGTGCTGGATGCAAGCTCTCTGGTTCCAAATCTAGTAAAAAATTAATATATTGGTCTAAACTAGATTTTGCTGGGCAAAACATCCACATAACATTATGAAATAATGGTTCTTACCATCTTTCAGAACTAAGATATATTATTAAAGTCAGGGTAAAACTGACATCATGTGCTTCTTGTAACTGCTGTAAATGTTCTGTGAACACGAAAATCCCCCTGAATTTTTCCAGTTGAAAATGTATCTGTTGGCTGACCCAAGTTCTGATTGAATGTTTATCTATACTGTAAAAGCATTATACTAGTTTTTGCTTAGGAAGAGCCCAAGACTTCAATGGTAGGGAAAACTGAAGGATAGAATTGAAGGAATTTCCTTGTCAGACACTGAGGGACCCTGCTGCGACTCCTGGACAAATGAAGTTTAGCTTCACCTAGAGCAGCTAATGCCACACATGAATTTTGACTACGTACAAAAATCATCATAATCTTTTAAAAATAAGATGAAAAGCATGTTCCAGTGCCACGCAATGCAGGGGAAGGCTTGATTGGTCCCTGAATGGGATATTCTTCATTTTTTTAAGACCAGAGAGAGTATGTTGTAGGGCTTAAAGCCTATGCTTGCATTCCTGACTGATTTATTGTGTGCCTGTTGGCAAGTTACTTATGTTGTCACTGCCTTTTTATTCCTTATTTATTTTGTGTAATTGGGGTTGTCCTGTTTTGTAGCCATTGATGCTTAATGAATTGATATTTTTAAAATTAATCCTTTGAGTTCCTTTCGCAGGAAACATTCCATTGTAAAGTATTATTCATATAAAGCCAGGGGTTGCAGAGGAGATGGCATCTTCTCTGTGGATCAGCAAGGGTCCCCATTTGCGGGGATTTTGATCGTAGGTTGATTAGCTCTATAGCTTTAGCCAGTTTCTAGTCTGGGAAATGTTCTGCTTCTGTTAATTTCTCCTTGTAGTCTCAATTGTATAGTGGGGTGCACTGTCCAGTAGCTGCTGGTTTCCCTGAACACAGTGGATTCAGTGGAACCCACTGTGGATGGAATGTGAGAGCCATTCAACAGAATATCACAATTATAACCTCTGTTAGATTCACATAGCCAAATAATTATCTGAAAATGTAAGTTGGCTTAAAATTATCCAATTTTATATGAAAAGCAGAGTGTATAATACGCTGATTCTTAGCCAGGGCGCCTTGAGAACCTTTCAAGGGTGTTACAAGGTGCCACTGTTAGGCATGCAAATATGATTTACAAGATAAGCCCAGAGATTACAAATGGGAATCCAGAGTGTCAAAACTGTTCTGACCCATTGTGGGCTTTTCATGTTCTTTGCAAAAAAACAGATTGCTCTATTATTTTTCCATGGTCAAACAACAAGTGAAAACTAAGAGTTGGCATTTTCCGAGGGGTGCCTTGAGTCTAAGAAGGTTGAGAACCACTCACACAATGTAATATTATTTTTGCTATCCTTCTGAAAATACATATTCACGTAGCTAATTTTTGGGTTCAATCAAGCATGTCCAGTCATAATGACCATTTTATAAGCAGCTGTGTAAACTAGTTTAAATGTAGTGCCATATAAAGCAAAATGAAAATGTTATTCATAGTATCTGAAGTTCCACAGATCATTAATTTTATTATTAATTGGCACAATTAATTTTATAAATATCCTGTAGCAGGAATAAAACTAAAATAGGTTGGGAAATGAGTGACCATTTATTGGACTTTTAATCAGATATCAACAAAGATGCTTCTTGATTTTTTTATGTGGCATTACTATGTCTAGAATTCTAGGCCTGTTTCATTTTAGGAGTTGCTAACTATGAGCTTCATTGCAAAACAATTTTTATACTAATCTCTGGAAATACCAGTATGATATCTGATTCCTTGACTCCTCTCCCCTCTTTTTCTTGTTGGCTCATATTAGGGCAGATTGTGAATTAAAATGTTGTTTACACGTAATAGAAATGCAAGCTCTAAGTTGTGGGCTGAATATTCATTTTTAAAAACTCAGTGGTAAGTGGAAAATAAATAGGCATCCAAGGAAAACTTTTAAAGGCTTTTGGAATTGTTAATAAAGAAGCATTTTACATTATGGCATCCTCCTCTCAGAATGGTAAATATATTTTTGTAATCTGTCTAGCATTCATACCAAGGGTGTGTACTTAAACTCGGTACAGTCTTTTTAAGCAGATTTATTAGTAGCAGCAAATTATAAGAGGATAATGCACACAAGAAGTTAAAATGTGATGATAATCCTTTCATAGTTAATATTGCAGCTCACTTCTCATTATATCTTCTTTGCATTCTTCTAAAATCCTCCAACAGAAGTACAAGAATGAGTATAGGTAGCTGAGAGGTATGGTTGAAGGAGAATTTTTCTTCCAAGTATGAAGTTGTTTGAACAATCATTTTCTAATTTGACACCCCTAAAAAGAAGTGCTTTTCAGAGTGTAAAAAAAGTGTTTGCCATTTGCAGAAAGACAGGAAAAGAATTTACTGGATCCATCTAATGGAGATATAATTCACAGAACCAAAGTTTCCTCTACTTGTTTCAATTTCTTACTGATTTGTGATATTTAAAACGTTACAGCCAGTTGCCTGTCATGTTTACAATTGGGTGCAACTTCAACGGACTTAAGCTTTCCTTTTGGAGGAAAAAAAAATTTTCAGCTTTTTATTGCAGAAATAGATCTAAAATGTAAAACAATTTCCAGGGAGGCTTGATGATGGGTTAAGCACAATTTCCACCGCAACTGAAATTTAACCAGCCAATAAATCAAGTGCCACCATTGACAATAGGTTATTGACACAATGGATGTCCTCTCCACTAATCTTTTTTTCATGTTGTCTGCCTTGCTAAAATCTGTTCTGTCTTTGTACCACTTCTTCTATCCCTCTTGCGGTTTGCTGGCATAGAAATTTCTGTTGATGTATCCTCTTTTTTTGTCAGATGTTTGTTTTCCCATGTAATCAACATTCGTAATGGCTGCAGTTGATTACTAATGGCTTGTCCACTGTTCCTGAGAATTAAAAGAACAGAAGTAGTCCCAAATGGATCAGTGAACAAAAATAATGGGTTAGATGAAAACTGAAAATGCCCCATTGCCTTTTGTGTATGTGTATATGTCAGATGTGAAGGAAAAAGACGAGAAAATTAATACTAGAATATTTTAGGAAGGATTTAATGTTAAAAAACGATTTTTTAACATCTGATCCTGATAGCTTTCAGGATTTTGATAGTTAAGTGAACTATCTGAAAAAGTGCTACAAGCTTAATTTAATTGAGAGCACTTTGAAAATGCAAAGATATGTCTTCTATGGTATCAGAATTGCTATTTCACAGCTTCTAAAGTTGTGCTGGTATTTCAGGGTATGTATGAAGATATGTGGGTGTGACCTCTAAAAAATGAAACGGTTTATTTTTGGGGGTGCCCAGTATAAATCATCTGAAAGGGCTGAGTACTCACCTGAAAGGCAAAGCTCTTTGTAGGTTTGACATCCCGAATCTCCAGTCGCTTCTGAAAACTTGGACCAGGGTCCCTATCCCAGAGAGTTTATTATCTAATCTCATATAGGAGGAAGCAAGAAAGAAGGTCTGGCAGGACCAGCAGTACTGCTACACAGCTGTTTATTGTTCATTTTAGTCATGCGTTTGGGGCTTGTGGTTTAGCTAAAAGTTTGGGGGTTTTTTGCTTTTCTTGTTTTAATATTAATTAGACAGTCTTGTGCTGACTCTTATGCAAGCAGTGGCTCCCACGGGATTATTTAAGGAATTCCACAAAAGAGGTCAATACTTAAGGTAGTGAGGTAAAAGGGAAGTTGACATTTCTCAGTCTGTTATGCTAAATCATTGGGTATTTTTACACATGCTCTGGGTTGCAGTGCCAGGCACTTTAATCAGCAAACCGTGCTAATTAGAAGCGCTCACGCATCACACATATCAGCAGCCCCATGCTGTAAAAATGACGGCGGGGCACTTTGAACTAAAGCTTATTGAACATGTTTTATTTCAAAGCGCCCCACCACCATTTTTTCAGTGCGGGGTCGCATGGGGATGCTGATACACTTGATATGGCTGCCGGAGCATGTCAGTTTCTGTGCTCCAGCAGACTTGGTTAATTGAGTCTGTTCTGATGCGCTGGCTCCCCACACGTGTATAGGAGTCATTGATTCTGGTATCTAAAAGTCTCAGCTGAACAACATCTGGGATGTACAGGATATGCAACAGTATCTATGACACTCACAGAAAGCTATTATAAGCATGAGCAGATCATGGGCTGCCTTGTTGAATGAAAGCGTGGTCATGGAGTACCAGGAAACCACTAAAGGTGCTGACAGACATGAAGAAAAAACAACTAGTGCTTGCATTACTGGAAGAGGAAGCACATTAGTTTGACCTGGCTCCCCAGCATCTGTGTAGATTGGGTGCTTCAGCAGGGCTTTTTGGCTCTTTTATCGATGCGCGGTGTATACAGACGTTGGGTGAGCTGGGTCAAATGATTGTGATGCCTCTTCTCGGCATGTGTTTCACTTGGTGCAGGGGCACAATAAGCTGCAAGTAAAGTGCTTTTTCACATTTGTAAGCAGCCTAAAAGTAAAAAGGTTGTGTTTATTAGGGAATACACAGATCATGTTTGGATTTTGATATGTGTTAAATAAAGAACCTGTGGAAGGCAAAAGACAGCAAAAGGGAAAGGGAGCAAAAAACGACACACTGGGTGGAATTACCCTCCAAATTACTGTTTTTAATGTTTGGGGGAAAGGTGGTGAAGAACTTCAGCTGCAATTTGACCAGGTCTTTAGACATGTTTAATAGGCATGTGAGAATTAAATGGCTTTCATTTCAGCGGTGGACCAAGATGGTCTTATTAACTACAGCTTAAATTCATAAGGCTTAAAATTGATACTAGACTTCACTAAGGTTGATGAATATTCTAATTAAGCTTTATATTTCAGCTAGTATGCCAGCACACTGAGAGAATTTTTTTTTTTTAGAATCTTCACCAACACTTTGGGATCTGGAATATGCTAAAGAGCTTGCAATGTGTCAACAGCCACCTCTGAATGGTTTTGAGGAAATGATCCAGTGGACAGAAGAGGGGAAACTATGGGAGTTCCCAATTAACAATGAAGCCGGTATGTCTACATGAGCTTTAATGATCTCTTTATATATCTTTGTAGAAAATTAGAGTACTAACATGATCTTTGACTATTTTTATAATGCACTTGAGCTACATCTAATATATTCAATACTAGTGCTTTTTGTCGTGAATGCAATGTTAAACTACCCTAAGTCAGTCAAGAAAGCTTCAGATAAAGTCATTCTAGCACACTGGCTGTTAGACTTTCCAAATCAACATTTTAATAACTAAAACAATTACGTTAAGACTGAGTTAGAAGATATATGCTGAAGGTGAAATTGCTGAATAGGGCTAAATCTAAATATCAGGAATTTTCTGCTTTGTCTTTTTGGAGATTTTGCTGCTTATTTTTACACTTTGCAAAGCTGCCAGCAGAAATGTCTTTAAAAAACAAAAAACCTGAAAAGAAACTAAACTTCAATAAATTCTCACATGGCAGAGTTCAGTGCTTTTATTTGAAACCTTCCCCAGTTGCAAACCCCTAAAAGACATTCAGTTGTATTAATGGTTCTTTTCACTATTGCATTGTTTTCAGAAGGACTGCAGGGAGAGACGGGAGAATCTTAAACCCATCCCTGTACATTGCATATTCTTTGGTCATGGCTTAGAGTAAGGCGGCAGCAACTACCAAGTTCTGGCCAGCCTTGTAATGTTGCCAGAGCTGCACTGATTGTTAACATTAGTCCAACCCATTTCATTAGCAAAAGCAGAGTTACAGCATTTAGCCACTTCAGCAGTCTTATTTAGCAGGACATCATCATGCTATACTGTGTAACCTTTTTTGTGTGCAGTTAGACCTCCAAAGAACATTATGAATGGAAGAAGAATGTGTGGATGCTTTTCAAATAAGTTTTAATAACTTTGTAGAGAGCTTGGCAGTGGCATTTTAAAGTCTTTGAAGATATCATACAACTGTTTTTAGAACAATTTTGTCACTAAAAGCATAACAGGGTAGTAGCTGAAGTGGCGCTTCTTGACCATCTGTCATAGATAGAGTTGCAAATTGCCTAATGAAGTTCAGTGCTTTCTTTTGATTTTTAAATGTTTCTTCCCATCCTGTTTTGGCAGTCTTATAATAGAATTTAATTGCTGCCTCTGTGAGAATCAATCCATCTTGTTGTGCACTAATCCAAGGATATTCTAGTTATGTTTTCGCAAGCTTGTAACTGCTATGACCAAAGCTTTCTTCTGATGTAGTAATGTGCCCGGAACCCTGCTGTCTGGAAATGGACAAGGAGTCTTCACATATAGTTAGACAGGAATCGTTATTGATTTATCCACAAAAGCCAATCGTGGAAAATTTCAACAGCAATCCAAAATTTATCACAGGTCAGGTTGCAAATTTAGGCCAATAAATTGTATCCTATCAAATAGCCAACTGTATTAAAGACCATTAACTAAAGCAGGTACATGAAAGTGCCATAAAAGGCTTGCAGAAACTCACAGTCATGTCAGTACAGCTTAACTTCAGCTGCCCTTTTCCTGTTCTAATGCTGATTTTTTTGTATGCTATCATCTTTTCAATAGCAGCACCTTCTTTTACATTGTGCTGTACCAAGAAAGAGTTGCTTCCTTTAGTAAGCCACAAAGCTTTGATTACAAAAACTTAAGTAATATTAAATTGTATTTTTTGTGGAACAAATATTTCTGACTGCAACAGTTTAACAGAACCCAGTTTTTAAACTTTTAAAAACAAACTATAAACAGGAAAGCAAAAAAACCTATGTTACTGCTTGGAAACGCCAGTCCCTTTTTAACATGGTTTGAGTGCATCTATACCTTAATAGCTTGTTCTATGAGTAATGAACTGGGTAGGTAAGGCCAAACTTGGCTCCCATCTGTAGCTGCCTCATTTTGAAAAACAAATATTTCTACACTGACACTTAAACAATGTTACTTTTCCAATGATAGAGTTAAGAAAAATTTCAGCAAATCAGTTATGTGAAGTTGCTTCTGGCAGAGTCTCTAGGCAAAAGTCCTAGCAGTCATGTATTGACTGTTGCCATAATGCTCCATTTATGTGATTCTGACCCTAAACTATGCCATTTCCTAGCAATGAGGTAATTAAACACTGAACAGTTTACCTGGAGAGGTGGTGGATTCATCATCATTTGGGGTCTTTAAAGCAAGATTGGGTATCTTTCTGAAAGATAATACTTGTATCCAGCCCTTAGGAGAAATTCTTCAGTCTGTGTGGAGTGGAGAAGTCTTTCTTCAAAACATCTGAGATTGGAAATGGGATACTGCATGGGTGAGCCAGTGATCTGGGCAGATACAAAAAATTCTCTTTTTAGATGCCTGGTTACTCTACATTGTCTAAGTGCTCAGGGTAACGCTGGTCAGATTTGGGATTAGGAAAGAATGTTCCCCAGGTCAGTTTGGCAGGAAGCTTGAGTGGGGTTTCCTGCTTTCTTTGCTGCTAGGGCTACAGTTTGCCTGCTGGGCTCATCTAGGATTATCTCATCTCATTAGTTTCATGCCATTGCTGGGGCCTGGGGCATTGATGACACATGGGAGACTCATGTGACATACTGTTTTCTGAAGACACAGATATTAAGCCTAACTAAAGTCTTTAGACTTGTTAAAAAAAGGTTTTGGCTAAAATTCAATTGCCTTTCTTGTGCATGAGGCTAGATTAGATGATCTAATGCTCCCTTCTGACCTTAACTTCTGTGAAAGCAGAAATTCCTCACTGAGAAGCTGTCACTTCTGTTTCTCCTGTATCTCTTCTGCTCTAAAGTTGGAGGAGAGAATGGTTGCTAGAGGAAAGGAAAAATTATTTTTTTAAAAGAAGGGATGGGGGTGCAAAATTTACTGATGAACTTTTAAGATTTGAGAAACAATATTTTTCCACTCCAAAAGTCTTAATAGATTTAATTTTAATACTTGGAGCACCTCACTACTTTCTATATACCGCTCCAAAAATATCGAAGAGCCTTTACTTAGAGCAGTGGGGCCTAACCTTTTAGATCCCCAGCCTGGATGAGTGATGAGAGTTGGTTTGTGGGCTTGGAAATTTGGCAGTGGGGATTCATTGCAATCAAAATTTCCAGATCAGTGAGGAGTCCCACAGCTGGATTGCATGACTCGTGGGACAAGGTTCAGCACCTATAACTTAGCATAATAGGACAGAGTACTTTTCCAAGACAGCTAACTGCAGTCACTGCCTCACTGATTATCTCTGACTTTTGTGATGGACAGATTCTAGAATTATTACGAAAGGACTCTCAAGTTCATGAACAGTAGCAAATCAGGATCACATGCTACATGGAGACTGTGGTGATAATGGGAAGATTTCTTGGATTCACAGTGGTCTTGGGTTTCAAAGCCCACTAGAATTATACCTTCTACAATTGATGTGATATGTGGAAAAAATATACTGACTTCCATAGGGGAAAGAAATACTTGCTTTCTTTCCTTACAGAACAAGGGGAAGAAGGGTGATGTCTAACTGGTACCAGACATTGCAGTGTCTGAAGTTAAAACCCAAAAGAAACTACAGTAACTTTCTGAATTGGATGTAGCAATAGGGAGATTTACACCAGTGTTGTGCATGTAGAGCAGAGGGTGAATCCAGCCTGCAGAACCTTTGTATCTGACCTGTGGTTATGGGGCTTCAGCAGCATTTGGCAGTGGAGGGTGCTGGCTGTGGGCACTTCCCTGACACTGCTGGGGAGACAGGTGGTGGCAGCTGCAGGGTCTTGGTACCTGCCAACTGCCTCTACTCCAGGTGGGTTATCTCAGGGCCTGTAGCCAGAAAAGATTGCCTACCCCCAAGCTAGAGGATTTGAAGAAACTGACATGCCATGAACCCTGCACTGATTTGTATCTCACTTTTATAGGGTTGGAAGGGAGTTAAAGGGTCATAGAACTGAATCCCCTTCACAAATATAGGCTATAGTATCCCAGACAAATGCCTATCCAGCCTTGTTTTTTAAACCTCCAATGAAGGAGTTTCCACAGTTTGCCTGGGCAGCCTATTCCACCGTACCACTGTTCTGACAGCTAAAAAAAGGGGTTTTTTTCTCTGAGATTTAATCTAAATCTGTCTTGTGGCAGGTTAAATCTGTTGTTTTGTGTCCACAGCAAGAGAACAGTTATCCTTCTTAATGGCAGTATTTCTAATATTTGAAAACTGCTATTATACCCTTCTTAATTTCCATAGTTATCTGAACCTTTCTGCATATAGGTTGCATTACATACCTATATATCTTTCATATCCCCACCCCTGCTCATACTTCTCAGCAGTGCTACTGCGTAGCCAGTCATCTCCCCTTTTGTATTTTTGTACATTTGATTTTTGTTCCCTAGGTGCAGCATCTTTTATTTGTGTTCGGATAACTGTGCACTAAACAGCAATTCAACAGCCTGTCAAGATCCTTTTGAATTCTAGCTGTGTCCTGTAAAGTTTTTGCAAGCCCAGTCAGTTTTATGTCATGTGAAAGTTGATCAAGAACATCTCTCTCTGTCTAGTTTATTAGTAAGATATTAAACAATGCTGGACCTAGAACAGGGCCCTGTGGAACTCCATTTGTAACCTCTTACAGTCTATATTGATTGTAACTATGTGCCAAATGTATTGCAATATCCCCATTAGCATAAAAATTACACTCTTTTCTGTGATGTGATCTTCATGTGTTAATGATCTGGAAATGTTTGCATGTTATTTTTTTTTTAATTCTTTCTGATAACAAAAAGAGAATGTTCTCTTTACTACAAAGAATAAATCTAAGCCTACAAGAAGACTAGTAGTAAAAATTCCTTGTTTTTAATATTTCATATCAAACTAATATGTAAATGTACAGACTCATTTCTTATTGTAAATCATGCTTGTTATATATAGTTTCACCTTGCAAGAGTTCTGGGGGATTTTAATACTTACCTATAAAAGACTAATAACCCTTGTAGATAAGTGATATTGCTAGCTTTCCCTGATATTGCTATCAGCACATCTCAGTGACCCCTGCAACATCCCTTCTATTACAGTCCTAGTCTATGGAAGAACCAGGTAGGCTTACGAGTATGTTTTGTATGTTTCAAATTTTGACATAGGTAAACATCAGCCAGATCTGTTGCCTGAGGCCAAGAACATTGCCTATCACTCTTTAAAAAAAACAAAACAAAAAATGTTCTTGGCCATCTCTAAAGATTACTGTCCAGCATTTTATGTGGGTATTAGCATCTTGCAAATTAGCATAATTACTGAATAAAGTATAAAATCAGTTTGTTACAGGTTCTGATGAAATGTGAATTTTCATATAGGATTCAACTTAAAAATCTCCTGGCAGTAACTATTGCTAGTCAGCTGATTTTTGGCTGTGAAATAGGGCCATGTCTGGTGCTTGAGACATATTCTCTTTTTCTGCATATAAGCAGATCTGTAGACCTGGAGATTCTTTACTTAGACTGAAAAAAATATGAGCAGAAATCAATTAAGTCTCCCAAGAAAGAGTAGAGAAATAGTTTCTTTGTTTGGTGAAACGTTTGTAAGAAATCATAATGCCACATTCTTCTGAAACGGAATGTTTTTAATGCAGGTTTTTTGTATTGGTCACTGCTTTACAAGGCACATTTGAACTACCTTAGAAAATCTTTAAATTGTGTGTGCCAACCTACCCTTTTGTCACTTTTATAAATGCAAAAGTTTGGGAAGTCCTAAAATCACTGTTTAGTGACTATTCCCTTTCTCAGTTATAATGGTAAAAGGCTGGTTAAAACAGTGAAATGTAATGGGCCTACCAGTTTAGGGTACCCATTCAAACAACATATGATTTCTAACCTAGTTTGTGCAAACATTTGAACTACTTTATGCATTTCTTTAAATCTCTTTGCAAACTTATCTCTTTGCACAATCATTATATTTCATATTTTGCAAATAAAAGTGTCTTTAAAAAAAACACTGTTAGCAGTCCAGTATTCATAAGTTGTAAGGTCTGCATATAATAGAATAGAAGTTTTTGGTGAGAACTGGTTATCAAGGTTTAGGCTTCCATGGGATTCCCAACCCAGTAATATAGATCAATAATGCCATCCCTTAAAGAACATTTAAAATGAGAATAAAGAATATTATCATGCTAGCATGAAACTTTGTGCACCTTTTCTTCACTTTAGGGAGGAAATGAATGTTTTGTGGTCCTACAACAGTGCGGCTCTTACTCCAGTGTAGCTTTTCTTTTATGTCCACTACCAAACTTTTTATTAATAAAAAGTTTATTTGTAAGAGTTTGTCTTGTTCATACGCAGATGATGAAGATGATCTGACAGTGTTTTGTCATTTACTTTCTAGGAATTGAAGAAGATGTTGAATTTTATGAGCATATCTTTTTCGATAAACATCTAGAAGACTTTCCCAAGCAAGGACCTATTCGCCACTTCATGGAACTAGTGACCTGTGGGCTTTCTAAAAACCCATATTTAACTGTTAAACAAAAAGTTGAGCATATTGATTGGTTCCGAAATTACTTCAAGGAAAAAGAAGAACTTCTGAAAGAGATTGAAAATTATGAGAAAGAGAGAGAACTTAGCGTTGAAAAGAAGACTCTATTAAAGTAAACATTGATAACTTTTTAAAAATATATTGTTGAGTCGGTGCATAGGATAAAATCGTTACCAAGATGACATGAGTTGTCAAACTAAAAATTGTCACTTTGGTATTCTTTATGTAAGTGAAGAGTCTATACATTGTATGCTGTACATATAGAAACAAAAAACTTGATTTTACAACACACATTTCACATCATTTAGTTGCAAGCCTATCCAGATGACCATTTATTGCATTTCACAGAAGAATCATTTGATCAATTTCTAATGCGTGCATGTTGGAATCTGATGCTGTTACAGAATCCAGAGATTGGGAGAAGTCTGTAATTTCATCTACTAATACAGGGTTTCTTGCTGATACCATCTTAAGGTTTATTTGATTTTCTTTTAACGTATTAATTGGTGGGTGGGGATTCTGCCATTTCCAATGAGGAGTGACTATTCTGTGGCCCAACCTGGTTTAGCATTAGAATGTGACTTTTTTTTTAATGTTCCTTCTTTTTATCTGGTTATTTGTGGTTACATCTCATTTTAACACATCAAATTCCTCTCCGAGCTGTGCATTTCTACCCTCCAAATATTGGTAGTTCACCCACTCCTGCATATGCATCCTTACGAACTTACCCTAACCAATCTATGCTTTTGTAGCTCTTCCTGAATTGTTCCCATGTGGTGTTTCCAGCTCCCTATTTTTATTCAGACTTTAGATGAATGAGTAGACATTGGCAGGACTGCTCATGTCTCCTTTTTGTGAAGTTGAGTACTATGTTAATTTCCCAGACCTTTTGGTAGATCTTAGTTCAGCTATCTTCCTTGTTTAATTGTAAATGGGATAGTTATTTCATTTGCCAATTCCTTAAATACCCTAGAATGCAGCCTATTGACTATTTATAGATAATGCTTTTTGAGTATTCCTTTATCTGTGTATTAATCAGTCACCGGAACAGGATTTTCCTAATAGTAATTTTTACTCTTAAAATATTTTGTAGAGGCTTTTTAAGTCTCGATAACAAAATTTTCTCTAGAATGTCCAGTCCTTGTAGTCTCTATAGTTGGTTTGTTCAAATATTTCACGTGATACATTGTGAAATTATAAAGCTTCATCTGCACTCTGCAGTAATGCCTGGGCTGTGTCTTAACCTCCTACATCTCAAAGATCCAGCTTCCCAGAAAAGTACACATAGATGTCTAATGTACCATATTTAGTCAAATATAAATTGAGGTTTTTTTCTCCCCCAGTCAGCATGGTGGGAGAAAAAGCCCTTATCTTATATTCACATACAGGAACATGTCATTAAATACACTGTCTTATCATTAAACTGCTGCCAGAAGCAACATGTGCTCAGTAATACAGACCAACTCTGAAGTTGACTGAATACAGCCCACACTGAGCATGCCTGTAAAATACACGGCTTATATTGGGAGAACATACTGATGGGACCCTACCATAAGGCTAGATTAGTACAGCACATCTGAATAAGGTATAGTGCCTTTTGCATTCAGTCCCCCTCAGCACTGACTCTTTTTTAACTTATGGTGAACCACTATATTGAATATATTTCGACTTCCTCTTCACTCGCATAACTGAGCAGCACCTTTTTTCCAATGTCATAGAATCAAAGAAAATTAGGGTTAGAAGGGACCTCGGGAGGTCATCTAGTCCAACCCCCTTCTCAAGGCAGGACCATTCCCAACTACATCATCCTAGCCAAGGATTTCTCTAGCTGGGGTCTTAAAAACATCCAAAGATGGAGGTTCCGCATCCTGTCTGCATAACCTGTTCCAGTGCTTTACTACCCTCTTAAGGAAAAAGTTTTTCCTAATATCTAACCTAAACTTCCTGCACCCGGCGGTCTTCAAACATCTGGTCCCGCGCTGCCCAGCTTTGGGTGTATACAATCGCTTGCCACTCCATCCCATAGGTTGTACCGCCTGGCTGTATTGCCCCAGGGTAGTCTCTGCCCCAATCTCGCCTGCCATGACTTTGTTCGTTCTTTCAGTGGTGGGGAGTCGACTGCCAGGGCATATCTGGAGTTGGGAATCCAGGGGCAATGGTCTTCTGCGAGGCTCCAAGCTCCCCTACACCTCGCCCTGATACCCAGCCTCACTGAGTTGCTGACGTCTCCAGGCCCGACCCTTGCCTCTTGATGTATGGGGCACTGTCCTGCACATATACAGCTCTATCCTGACCCTGACTCGAGTCGAGTATGAGACCCTCTACAGCCTTCCTGCCTACCCCTCCAAAAGTGGGAAACAGAACAACAAAAATTAAGGAAAAAGACTACCAGTAGACTCTCTGGCCTCAAACCAAAATATGGGCTCCCTGGCCCGGAGAACTTCTCTCCCTGTCAGCCCTGTACAAGGCACCCCTCCTAGTCCAGCTAATATCTCCAACTTAACCCCCACTCTGTTTGTCTGAGATCCCTTTTTAGTGACGAACTGAGGCTACTGTGGGTCCCTACAATTCAACCCCACACTGTCTCTCGACGAGCGGCTCAACCGGGTAAGAGCTTGTTTCCTGCTGCCCTTCCCACTGCTTAGGCTCTCTGTCCGCCGTCGAGGTGGACTCCAGGAGCCTTCCCAAGCCGATCCCACATGGACTGCTGGGTTGCTTCCCATCATCTCTTCGGGGCCACCTCTGCTGTTGGCTTCCTCCTCCGGCGTCCTCGGATTTTCTCCCTTGGCTCCGTCGTAGGGAGTGAAAGCATCCACCGCCTCACCGCTGGCGTCTTCCCTCCAACCGTTCTGGGTACAGCCTCTGGTCTTGTGGAGGGTTGTCTGGATTCTCTTCGCCCCCGATCGGGGCTCCCAGGGCACCTCCTCTGGCGGCTCCTCTCTGGCTATCCCCCCTGCTCCATCACCCGGGCTGTCTTTTATTCTCCCGCGCTGGCTGTGCTCGTTACTCCCCACAGCTGGCTACAGTTTCAAAAAGACATGGCTAATCAGCCACATGGGTCCCGCCACCTCTTCCGGTCTTGCTGCGTCGTCAGCTGCAGGTAAGGGAATCTCCATTGCTTTTTCCCTTCCCTCACCTTCCTTGTGTTTAGGGTCCCAGGGTTCCCCCTTGGTCTCTCGGGGTCTTTTCTCCGCAGTTCCCCTGAGACACTTCCCTTGCTGCAGCTTGAGACCATTGCTTCTTGTTCTATCATTTTCCACCACTGAGAACAGTCCAGCTCCATCCTCTTTGGAACCCCGCTTCAGGTAGTTGAAGGCTGCTATTAAACCCCCTCTCAGTCTTCTCTTCTCCAAACTAAATAAGCCCAGTTTCCCCAGCCTCTCCTCAGAAGTCATGTGCCTCAGCCCCTTAACCATTTTTGTTGCCTTCCACTGGATGTCCTTTCTGTAGTGGGATGCCCAAAACTGGACACAGTTTGGCCTCACCTGTGCCGAAAAGAGGGGAAGATCACTTACCTCGATCTGGCAATGTTCCTACTAATGCAGCCCAGTACGTCATTAGCCTTCTTTGCAACAAGGGCAAATTGTTGAACTTGTATTCAGCTTATTGTCCACCATAACTCCAGGTCCTTTTCTGCAGAGCTGCTGCTTAGCCAGTCGGTTCCCCATCTATTCTGGTGCTTGGGATTGTTCCATCCTAAGTGCAGGACTTTGCTTTTCTCCTTATTGAATCTTATGAGATTTCTTTTGGTCCAATCTTCTGATTCAGAGCGGCACTCCCATCGTTAGTCACCATCAGGCCCCACCATGGATGCTTAACTTATGATGGACAGCCGAAGTGGTGACTGCTGACAGGAGGTGCTGCCCGCCCCCCCCCCCCCCCCCCCCCCCCTCCCCCC
>NW_017729032.1:61092686-61093554 GCF_001723915.1 Gavialis gangeticus | reverse complement strand
GGCTCTTCTTCAAGTAAAGCCCTCGCCCTCCATGCTCCAGTCCATATTTTCCACTGATCCAGGATTCCACCGATGCAAACAATACCCACTGTACATGTGGTTCAGGCCACTGCAAAACATCCTCTGGTTCAAGCATATCGGTGTACATTTTGAAAAACAGGACTCTCTCTTGTGCCTTCTGTCCCACTTCAAGCCTCAGCCCACAAAGATCTTCCCGGTCTGCCACTTTCTTGCAGTGTTCCCAGAAGATGTCATATGTCTCATGCCGCCAAAAGGTCACATTCCAGTGTTTAAAATTGTCGAATGCCACTACGCAGCTAAGGTCCCATGGGTTAACTTGTAAAACATCAAATAAAACTTTCCTCATAAAATCTGCCCAAGCCATGGTAGTGTGGACCCCTTAACACCTGAATTCGAAAGGGTAACTTCACTGCCTTCTGGGGTCATTTTCTCCACAAAACATACTCTGACTCTTCCAGGACCTTCCCCGCAGTCTCTGCCCTCTCTCCCCAGCTGCTGTCATTCTTTGCTGAATGGCCCTGGCACTTGCTGCCAGTTTCTATCTTCTCTGTTGTTGTCTTGTTCTGCTCAGCGTCTCCAACCATTAACTTGCATGCCACCTCACTAGGTTCCACTGCCCCTCTGCCTCCACTCCAACTGCCTGATCTCTATGCAATGTCAGCCTCAATGAAACACTCCGCTTGTCACTGCTGTCTGATCTCCAGCCAATGCCAGCTTCATAAACAACTGCTTCTCTCTCTTCTCCACCTTCTCCATTACTCTCCCTTGCAGGGGTCAGCATGCCCAGAGTGCAAGGGGCGAGCCTCACCCTGGGAAAACCACCTGCTAGATCATGGTATCTCCCCTG
>NW_017729032.1:61080601-61092676 GCF_001723915.1 Gavialis gangeticus | reverse complement strand
CACCTGCTAGATCATGGTATCTCCCCTGCCACTCCCTTCTTCACTGTGGGGGCCTTGATTTGCCCCTGCCATGCCTCTTCCCCCCCCCACCCCCCAGCCAGACTTACTGGCTGGACACTGGTCTCCAAGCTGTCAGGCTGCATTCCTGGCTGCATGCCTGCTGTGGCTGTATGCATGCATGGTGCATTTATCGGTGACATTATCAGCTACAGCGGCCAAAAAAAGCCAATTGTCAATACTGTCAGTTTTCCTTTTCTTGGTGCCAATCTGATGTGGACCGGTATATTGGTGCATCTCTAATCAAGATGACTATTCTAGCACAGCAGTTCCCAAACTCTGACAGATTGCGCACCACCAATTTAAAATGATACAATCTTAAGTACCACCAGCAAATTTTTCAGTTCAACCTTAAATACCACCAGCAAATTTTTGTCATATAAAATAATTATAATAAATATGTTAACGTATACCACTGACGGGTTGTCTGCGTACCACTGGAGGTATGCATACAGCAGATTGGGAACCGCTGTTCTAGCAGGTAGAAGTGGGGCTTAACATTCTAATAAACTTCTAAAAAGAGCTGTCGGTGTTCATAATGTTTGAAAATAGGTTGGCTGTAGTGACTTTAAAAACAGATTTGAGAATCTAATAGTAGTTTGCTAGGTTTGAATATATTTATATAAGAATGTATGCACATATGCCTGCTTAGGACTATTCATCACAAATCAGTGTGGTTTGAGCAGCAGTGAGTGCTTTTAAGTTACAGTAGTTTCTTCTCTCAGAGTTACTCCAAGGTAAGTGGCTGGATGGATTGTTCAGCGTTTAATGCTTCTGTAGCAGGGTGTACACCACAGGGGCTACAGGCCAGCTGCAGGCCATTAGAAAGAGATTGCATGCCTACTTAGGAAGACTCGGCTATATGATGAGGATGATTAGCTGGCCCAGAGGAAGTTAAAAGGCCCCAGAAAAGGAAGCTGCTTGGCAAGAGGAAAGGTTGTGAGGCTAGAGACAGCAGCATTGAACTAGGGTATTCTCCCAGGGTCTGGGAAAAGACCATAGGGTTTAGTTAACTCTTTATTGTTTTGTACTTGGTGTTTAATCATTTATGGTTTATGTTGTGTCCCATAGGGCAAGTTCACCTAGGGAAAATAAAAGCTATATTATGCAAATTGACAACCTGCTACAGTTCCCTAATCTTTATAGGCATAAAATGGATCCCTTCCTTTTGCAAGCCAAAATAAAAAGCTGACAAAATGCCAGTTATTGTACTTGGAATAAAATTCTGTTCTTATAGATTATTTAAAACAATTAAAAATTAATCAGATTGTGGTTCCATGTGCTTACTAATTTTTTTTAGTCATAAAGTTGTGTATGTACAATCTTTTAATAGGCCGAACATATCAATAGGAGCTATGTTGAAAATGGAGTACCATTAATTTATTCATTAGAGTCTTAGGTTTCTTTTTTTATGCCTGGAGTGAATGTTTTATTTGTGCAATACCTTCTAGTCGCGTAATAGTACTAAAAGTGCTGTACCATGTGATACTCCTGCATTTTACACTCTGCACTTCTCAATTGTGGAACAATGGCATTAATGACTTATCATTGGTAAACTCCAGGCTGAGATTCTTAGATACTGGTTTGCTAAAAATGGACATGTAATAGAGGGGAAATTGGTTCCACTGTCCCCACTCCACAACTAGATCTTGCACAGACAGATGATGGCATAAGCCACTGATGAGGCTTGCTTTATTTGCATGGTGATCATGCATGGACTCCTTTGCTGGATTCCTGAACGTCAAATGGTTAATGTGAATGGCTGAGTCCAGCAATCGTGCTGTGCAAAAATCCTTTGTTTCTCCAAACTTAGTGCCAATTGGTGCAGAACAACAACTTTTCTTTCAAACTCCTGCAAATGTGCATGTTCTGGAGGCTGCATGTTCTTAGCATTGCATAGTTTATTTTTGATTACACAATAATTGTAATCATTCAGATTATTGCACCCATTACATTTTTGTCTTTCTGAATTAACCTTCTGGAAGTGGAAGAGTGATGTTCCAGACATTATGCAAGAGACAAGGGTTTCTTAGAGTGATATCTTGTATTGGACCAATCTTGTGTTCAAAAGCCTATCCATTTTCTCCTGACTGCATAGTTGGTCCAATAAAAGATGTCACCCCAAAAAGTTGTTGTTTTCTGTATTAACTTTAATATTTTAAGGAAAATCAAACATAACAGAAAAGCCAAAGCATTCAGATCAGCTATGGGAAATTCCTGAGGTCGAAGATTTGCCAGACACTTGTTTCTATTTTGGTTTACAGTTTCTAATATTGTTCCATGTTTGCTGCTTTTCACACTCAAATGCCTCTTAGCATGTTACTTACATACACAGTAAAGCTATGTAACCACTTATATTGCCTTTGAATGTGGCCAGGTGCCTCTACCACCCAATCTGGTACTTCAGAAATGTTGTCAAGTGAAAGCTTTCTCAATGGTGATCCCTCGTTAATTGGGAGAGTAACAGAAGATGTGATAACATTAATCCATGAATGGATTAATAATTTACTGGGTCAATGCCAAAGAACAGCAGCTACATGGGAATGCCAACTCTTTGAATCATGTGTCAGTGTAGTGAATTTATTTTAGTTTCTGACATCTGCTGATAAGGAACCCTCTGTTTTTAAAGCCCATTTGATCTGTTAAACTGATGGATTTTCAAGTAATAAACCATCCTTGAAAAACACTGATTTGTTCTGTCATGCAGGAAACCGGATGCTTGGTCTACAACCCATGCTAGGAGGGAGCTTGAGGAATAGTTGCAGTATTTGATCTTAGGCCTTATCTACACTGGGATTTCAGGCATCAGCATTACCTGCTAATGATGGCACTTGCAACCCAGTGCATTGGGGTGGCTTGTGTCTATGCTAGGGATTTGTACCTGCACAGTTGCTGGTGCAATAGAAATCTCACTGTAGACAATATCTTGCTGCTATGTTCCTAATAAACTTCTAAATAAGCTCTGAAAGAGATGCTCACTTATTTACCCTTTATGAGCCAATGAAAGAGCTGAAATTATTGGGATGAAAAAAAAATCAGGCTTTTTCAACCTAGAAACTTCTTTAAATGCTATGAATTTAGTTGACGATGAGCATTAACAGAGATCTCAAGCACTGTTCAGCTCTGCTTCACTGATTGCAGAGATGACAGAATTGCAGTATGAAAATAGCTTGTTTGAAGCTTATGCTTTGATGAGAAAAGCATAAAGTATTGTGACATTTACAAATGGTGGGAACCTGACATGCTTTTGATAATGTTTTAAAGGTGGAGAGTCCAGATTCATTTAGCTTGAGCTATAATTGTAATTTTAAAATTTCTTCCCTGATAACCCACAAATAAAAGATAGTGTTTGCTGTGTCACCGAAGAGCTCCTTTTTCCTGGAAGCTGAGCATTCAGTGTCCCTTTGACTTCAGCTGGAATCCAGGGTGTTCAGAATTTTGTCCAGCATAAGTATTGGGGCTTTTTGTGAGTTGGTATGTTAAACAAAGATGTAAGTTTGAACTGTTGTAAGTGGTAACAGGCTTCTTGGTCTTCTCTCCACAAGATGTCACTGTAGATTTATTTTATCAGCTATCAATCACTTGTACTGTTTCCACAGCAGATTAAAGCAAAAAACCATTATAGCTAGACACTAGACAGTAGGTTTGATTGTGATATGAAATGTGCTCCCTCTGGGTGAATGACAAAACAAGAATTGGAACAGTGGAAGAGAGATTTGTATCTAAAAGGTGAGCAGTGACCTTTTGTAACAGGTTGCATGTTTGTCAATGTAACAGGGCTAATGCTGGCCCAATTCCAATTTCCACTGAAACGGGATGAGTGTGATCCCTGTCATCTCTGAAATGAAACAGTTATTCCAAAGACCTAGAAAAGCAGAACAAAGCCAAGAGTTTGGACTTGGTATGAGGGAGGCTCTGAATACCATGGGGAATATATTACTCATACCACTGTAGCAAAAATAGTTTGGATAAATCTTTGCTACCTTAGCTGGGAAGATTGGTCTAGTGGTTGAGGCAGTGACCTGGCTGGGACTGGGAAGAGCAGGGTTCAGTGTTTAGTTTTGCCATATACCTCCTATTTATCATTTGGCCAGTCCCTTCATCTCTGTGGAACTAAATTCTCCCATCTCTAAAACCCTATGTTTTCTGTATTTAGACTATAAATTCTTCAGGGCAGAAGCTGGGCCTTTCCCCCTATTGTTACAAGGCACCAAGATTGCATTGCAGCAGCAGCTAGACACTCCCAATCAAGAACTCGGGTTTGTGTTTGTATTTCTGAAGCATGAGGATCCATAAACATATATGTCCCAAGCTCCAGAACAATCTAATGACTGTCAGGATGTGGGAATTTTCATGCTGCCAAACAAACTGGAGGAATACAGGAAGAAAAAAACCTGATCTGGCTGTTTCCAGCCTACTACTGAGATGAGTTTAGATTTATGCAGCCAAACGGTAAAGTTCCCCACAGATCACATATTTGGAATGATGGAAGCCTATGCTGATCATTGCACGTAGCCAATTTGACAATATCATGTTATCTGTAAAGGGTGGAGGCACTCAGCCAGTCCAGTTTCAGACCTATTATAATTTTTCTCTGGTAATATGGGGAGGTTTGCTATAAAAAGAGCTGCTTGAAATCGAGGGAGACTTTCTTATAAGCCACTGGACTTAGAGCTCATTTGAAGGGCTAGACCCAACGCACCCCTTGTTAGCCTTGAGACACCTGTTGGAAAATGCCAGCTCTTAATTTTCACTCATTTTTTTTACTTCAGAAAAATACTAAAGCAATTCTTCTGTTGCAAAGAACTCAGAGTGCAGCAAGTCAGAATGGTTTTAGCACTGTGGATTTCTGTTTGAAATGATGGGGTTTATCTTCTGAATCACATTTGTACATCCAACAGTGCTAACATTGTGTCACATCCTGGGTGAGAATCACTTGGTTTGAGTTTGCAAGATTTGGCATCTGGGTGTACACAGCTGCTGTTACAATCCCATAGGTTTCATCCTCTATCTGCACAATGCAAAGCAGCTATACCACAGGGTAATCTGGGCCTAAAGTAGGCCAAGGGGGAATCAGCCATAAATAAGAGCAATCTGGAGGGGCACAGAAGTGGTCTGGAGGTTCTTGCATCCTCTTCCCCTCCCTCTCTCCTGGCTATTAGCATAGTAAGAGAAAAGATGCCTGTGTTGGACATACCTATCCCATGCAGATTGCTGGTGGCATTTTCTGTCTCCTGGGAGCTTCTGACCCAGGACTACTAGCCTGTACAGTGCAGACCTGGGATCAGCAGAGTGCAAAAGTAAGTTTGCATTGATCAACACTCAAGGTACTTCAGCCATAACCAGGCCTCTGGCCCAGTAAATTTCCCATGCCCATTTAGCTTCCATTCCCAACACCCAGCTACATTGTCTTCAGCTACTGGGTTGGTGTATGAGAGGAAGTTGCAAGAATCCTTTCTCACTTCCGTGTATGGTTCCAGACGGGCTGGGACTAGGCAGGTCCCTGTGGCAGGGACTGGCTGTGAAGCTGCTGTAGTAGGTGGAGGTCTGTAATGTAGCAGGTGTGGCATCACAAATGCACAGAAGGGCACTGGCAGGCTCCTGGAGGTGCAGTCACTCTCAGCACTCTCTTAACAGAGCAAGGGCTGTATCTTGACAATGCAGTCTGGCCCAACTTGTCACTGGATAGCAGAAATGTTTCTCCCTGCCTGAATCTTGTAGCCAGGTTTTAAATCAAAATAAAATGAAATACAGATGCTTCCCCACCCCCAACCTCACTCTCCCACCGTTTCCCCAGCACCTGTCACTTCTAGCACTGAGCAAGGCTGTCAACCACAGCACTGAGCACTACACAGTGTGTGGGTGGACTGCACCATCTTCAGTGCCTCAGCCCATATCTGACCTCGCTGTTCAAAAGCAGTGGGAACAACAGAAGAAGAGAGATGATTCATTTGATGTAGTTCATATTCTATGCTGCCTTGCAGAAGAGGAGGGAGGAAGAGAAATGTAATTGTAGTTGTAAGAAGTATTAGGAAGATTTGGATTTTAGATGGAGCCAAGGGGACAGGGAGCTTCATGAGAACAGTTATAGTGGAAAAGTGCCCCATTTTCCTCAACATTTCTAGCTTGGATAATTACATTCTGCCTACGTATATTCTTCTTGCAGTTTCCTAACGGTTCTGCAGTCTGCAGGCCTCTGCCCCTGCTAACCCTCTGCCACATCACCCACCTGCCACAGGCCTTGTATTAATTCATTCTGTAGGCAACCAAAAAGAGCTCCCTGGCAAAGCACTAGGAGTTGGTTATTCTTTACTTCCTGCCCTAAACTGTTGGGCAGTATTACTTTGCACAGTCATGCCACTGTCTTGTTCTGCCCCATTGGTGGTTGCAGGGGGTTTTTTGGACAAAGTGATTGTTGTAGCCATAAAGGGCCAAACGTTACTCTTGGACCTGTGTCCATCCTTCATTTGTGCAAAATGTGTAGAGTACTTTGGGGTCACTTGAGGGAAGAGCCTATTATGACTGAAAATAAATCCAGGGTCCTCAAATATTTTAGACTCAATGTACCCCTCAGAAAATGATAACTCTTAGTTTTCACTCATTTTTGACTACAGAAAAATAATACAACAATTTGCTGCAAGAAAATCAGAAAAAGCACAATAGGTCAGAATGTCTTAACACTATGGATCCCTCTTTGGTTTACCTAGGTAATCATGTTTGCACACCTAATGGTGCTAACGTTGTATAGTACTCTTGAAAGGATCTCAAGGCACCCCAGGGTGCCTTAGCACCCTTGTTGAGAATCAATGGAATCATAGAAAATTGGGTTTGGAATGGACCTCACAAGGTCATCTAATCCACCCCCCTGCTCAAAGCAGGACCATCACCAACTATATCATTCCAGCCAGGGCTTTGAAATAAACCAGTCCCCCAGGGTCTTTCAGATCAACTTCAGCCACATACAGCAGTTTTGAAAAAAAAGCACTCCTAGGACCTAAGGGCTAGTCTGTGAACTCACTCATGCTAGTGAACAATTACTCGCTAGAGTCAATGGAACTGCTTGTCAGCATAAGTGACACAAACTAGCTCTATATACCCATTAAACTAGCCCTACATACCCATTAAATTAGATGTGGGTCAACTACCTTCTAAGCTGAAAAATAGAATTTTATGCATTTATTAAGAGGGCATGGAGAGCATTAATATTTCTGAAAATTCATCTGGAGACTGTATTGGATGACATCATTTTATTAAAAAATACCACAAAGATTTTTAATTTTTTTTAAGGTTTTTTTTTTTTTTTAGGACAGTCACAAGACCTGCAACCCCAAGCCTAGTATTGCTAAATCAAATCAGTGGCAGTGTGGAGCAGCACAAATCCAGACTCTGATTGTATTAGTATCTGCTGCTAAGGGTGTAAATTACTTTGGAACTTCCTATTGCTCCAGAAGTAGAAGCAGCTGCCAGACTTGTGAATGGATTGTTGCCTGGATTAAGCAGCGCAAGAGTTGCCATGCAATCAATTTTTTTGTCACTACAGCCTGCACAATGTCTTTCCCCCCAACAGTTTGAGGGGGATGAAGACCGCCTGAAGGAGTTCAAGATGCAAACTAATTGCATTTGTTGATGGAATATTGAAGATGTGACTTGTATGGGATGATGCAATCAGGCTGTCCTGAAGCCAATATAAATTGTTGTTAACTCTCTCAGGATGTAACAGTGATGAGAAGTGTTTCCTAAAGCTCCATAAAAGGCAATGATTCCTACCCTCATTTAGTTTTATAATTGCATAGCTTCCATTATTGAAAACATGTCCTGCTTTTTAATAAACAACTTCAGCAGGTTTTTAGAAACAGTCTCTCAATGTCTTCTACTGTCAGGGATACAGTGGCGGACCCTTTGATGACTTACTCCAATTTATGGGAAACTGTCTGAGGACTCTGTCTCTGTGTGCTGAGTTTTTAAGAGGCATGTCTTACTAGATGTGAAGAGAGTTGCAATCAAAATACTGTCACCTGTCTGATATTTTTAAAAGATTCAGGCCAGGACAGCCTTTCATGTGATCTCTTGTTGTGCTGTTTAAACCTGATACCACCATCTCTTACGCATGTGAATAATCCCATTGAATGAATGGGTCTGATCCTGCACTATTGAACTATGGGAACTTGTCATTAACATCAGTGGTCCCCCTCAGAATGGAGCCTTTTGCAAATAAAAGCTAGTAAGAGAGGATGAAGGATTGCAGAATCAGGCCTCTGGGCTGTGAAGATCCTCAGGGCAGGAGGCTTCTTCTGCATCTTGCACAACATGAAGCTCACTTCTGGCAATAAAAAAAGTACTAGTAATGCTTTTGGTAAGGAGCTCATCCCTGCAGTATCTACTCTGTGCTGCTTATAACATTGTGCAGCTGTTCATCTGACAAGAAAATATGTTGAGGAGGGGACTACTGTTTTCCAGACTGCACCGGGAAAGTATAATATGCACGTTCCAGTCCAGTATAACTGTCAGTTGAGACAGTTTTCCTGCAGCGTGACTGATAATGGTGCTTATTAAAACTGAAGCTAAAATATCCAGGTTAATAGTTTGGGAGCATTACAATGAGATACTTTAAGGTTTGGGACATTTTCAAGTATAGGCCTAGACAAATCCCCTCCCCCCCCCGCCCCCAAAAAGATGAAAGGTGCAATGGGTGAGGGAAAACATGAATGAGGGGAAACTGAAATCCAAATGAGTTCTGAAGTGTTGCAAAGACAAACACATTTTTGTAACAGAGTTTTCAGGGCAGGCATCAGCAGTAGCCTTTGTCTGTTAAAGGAACAGAGAAGTATTTCAAGGCAAGTTTTAAGACCTAGCTGGACTCAGAAATATTTTCCAGCAGGATGCCTAGCTAGTGCTGGGGCTTAGCAAGCAGGCCTTCCACTGTTAGAGTGGCATGTTTAAATTTGGCACAGGGCAGCAAACAAAATGGATTTTGATGGTTGAAGCCTAGCCCGCAGTTGACAGGAGACAGCATCACTAACCCACTGCATATATTGACACACACAATTTTGGCTATGTTAACAGCTTTACAGAGAGGAGCCCATGAATGACTGAGCACTAAGTCTTCGTTACCCTCCTGTTCCCCAGGGTCTGATCACTTCAGGTCAGGCATGCAGTTCACTTGTGGAATGCTGTAAGGAAGCTTGCCTTGGGCTTTTCTGTCCTGTTTCCCAGCACTATGAATAAACAGAGAGCTTCAGTCAGTCTCCACAGCTACATCAGCCTCTAGGCCTTGTGGCTTCCAAGTTCCTCACCCCAAATTTTAACAAAATATATTTTTTTTCAAGTTTAAATTTAGGCTGTAGCATTATTTTGAGTCTAAACTGCACTTGGCTGGACTCATTCTTATGTTTTAATCACTGTTTATTTTGGTGAGAACTGTTCTTTCTCTCCCCTGCCTCTGGAACACTTCCAAAAATGGGACATCTATGTAATGACTTGCCTGAAATGTAATGGGCACATTACCCCATGTCACTGCTGGTGTTTTGGGATTTAAAAAATATTTCTTTGAAGAAAGATCCTTTCAAGGATCTTAGCTCCTGTCCCAACTTAGGCTAATGACAGGAAATCAGCATTCCAGTGGGACCTGGATTGCACCCTCTCGTGATACAACATTCACCGGGACAGTTTGGTCTTTAATTTCTCTTCTTATTAAGTGTGTCTGGTGCTTGCTCCTCCTCTGGGGCATGCCTGTCCCACTCAGTTTTGTGCTGTCTGGAATGGCACATTAAACATGCCATGCTGCTCTGCACATACGACCTTTAAAGCCTCAAGTCATGTAGTCATGTCTGGGTGGTGCAACACACAGGCTAATTAGCTTGGTTGTGGAAACAATTATATCATGAGGATGATTATGCCAAAGGAGGAATAAATAGCACAAGTGGAAGAACTGTTTAAGAAAGAAAAATCTGTTTATGCAAATGAAGCCTGAGAAATGAAAGCATGTCAACTGACAGCTGCCTTTTTTGAAACAATTTTAAATCTTGTGGGAGGGAGCTGAGCCAGCAGAACTTCCAGTCCCTGGTGTGCAAGATGGGGGTGATAGGACAGTCCTAAATGTGCTAGAGGACACTGGAATCTGCTGCTGTCTCAGGTCTTCATGCAGCAAAGTGAGCGGCCAGTATGGTTATGGATAGGCCAGCTTAGGTATACTCCTCACTGAATCAAGCTGGAATGTCTTGTTGCTCGAACTAGGCCTCATCTTCAATGGAGCAGGCAAAGACAATAGAGGGAAGGCCAGCATTTTCTCTGCTGACCTACTCAGAGAAAGAGTAGGAGTTGTGAACCTGCTCCTTCCTCCCAGTTACCACATGAGAAGAGGGAAGGGAAAATTTGCTATTCTTCTCTTTCAGGCACAGTGGGAAAGAGAACCATTATTTAATTTCTACTCCCTTGCAACCTAAGTCCAGAGAGGAAAGAGGATGTGGGGAAAGGAGAAAGGAGAAGTTGAGGAGAAGGGGTTTCCGTGGATAGCCACACGGGTCCACCGAAACCGTGAACCTGGTCAAAGTTATTGGCTGCTTTTTGTACAGCAGTAATATTTGTTAGAAATTACAGCATTTTCTTATATTTAAACCAGAAGAAAATAGATTTTGTTAAAATTAAGGCTCAGGAAGTTGGACCAAACCAAAGTTAACGAGTTTCTTACTAAGGTGCCTCTTGAGAGGAAAAAATCAGCCTCTCTGTTATTGTAAAGAGATATTGTTAAAAGCTTTTTCCGATGTTAAATTCTTGTTACTTTGACTTTCTTTGTTCCTGATAGGCATTTGCTCCTTTCCCAGATCAAACTCCTATACAAGTCTTTCCTGACTGAGGAAGGCTATATGGGTTTTGAAAAATTGGTAAGAGAAAATAATTCCTTTTCAGCATTCTTCATTTGGCAGCAATCAAGATTTCCTCCCAAACCCGTGTATTACGACATGAGAGAAGGAGATGAATTAATCTTTGATAAGTGAAGAAAGTCAGTGCTAGTAGAAAAGAAGAAGAATGAGGCTGCTTTTGCTGAAAAAGTGGCTGTTGTAACGGCCTCTATAATACCAGTGGTTATCTCTAGGATGCAAAAAGCTTGTTAGCTGGCTATATGATGAAAACCAGACCAGCAGAGGGAGTTTGCACATTGTTGTTTCATGGCTTCTGGAGGAAAAAAAAGTCCCTTCTATCCATGAGCTAGTGTCAGTGCCTGGGACAGTCTGTAATGGAGAATATTACTAATGGCAGGGGGTCTAAAAACAATAGTGATGCTGTGTAACTCAGGTTTACTTGTGTGTACCAAAAATGGAGAGTATGTTAATTAGAAAACTGACACTTGACTGATGGGTTGATCTTGGGCCCTGAGTATGTCCAGGGCTAGGGATGGCATTCTTGAATTTGACTAGTTGGCTTGGGGCTTAAATCATCTAGTACATGTATTCCTTACAGTTGCCAGCTCTGAACATAAAAGTGAGGTGAAAAGGGGGAATTTGGGGCATCTGTCAGTGAAGTAGTGTCATGGAAAGGTGACATTCCTCTTGGGAACAATCTCACAAGATCAGTAAATTGGCTCAGGGACGTCACCATCCCCTTCGAGAACCGGCGCCAAGCTTTCACCGACGCCCGGGCTCGCAAGCGGGAGAAGTACTCCCCGCTGGCCGACACCCTGAGGGGCCGCGGCTACGACGTGACGGTGGACGCGCTCATCGTGGGGACGCTCAGAGCCTGGGCCCCCAGCAACGAGAACGTCCTCCGCGCCTGCCGCGTCTCCCGCCGCTACGCCAAGCTGATGCGCTACCTCATGGTGTCCGACACCATCCGCTGGTCCCGCGACATCTACGTGGAGCACATCACGGGCCACCGCCAGTACACCGACCCCGCCAGACGACCCGCCGCCGGACCGGACCCGCAGGACGCCGCCGCCTGAGCCGCCCCCCCCCGACAGGATCCTTCCCCCACGGACGACCCCGCTCCACCCGAAGAGGACCCCCGCGATCGGACTTTATGGAC
>NW_017729032.1:61060822-61074618 GCF_001723915.1 Gavialis gangeticus | reverse complement strand
CTCCCCCATCCCTCTATTGTTAGTCCCTCGCTCGGGCGCTTTGTATTTCCATATCAGCTTTGTCATCTTTTCTCTGGATTCCCAATCCAAAACATCTACTGATAAAAGTCAATCTGTTTCTAGATATACAGCTTGTGGCAGCCAGCACCTTACCTAGATTCCTAGCGGCCCCAGGCGAACTTTTAGTATTAGGCCCCCCTTCACCAGAGATAATGATAATAATAATAAAATTACCCATCCCCGCTCAGTAATGGGAGGATGACATAGAGAGGTTGATGAGCCTACTATACGATCCAAGAGTTATGAGAATCCTGTTTAATAGGATCAGTTGCACATTATAATCAAAACCCCAAACGAAACATCAAAAACACTGTACATGCACAACTGGCGTCTTACTGGCTCAAGGATACCATTTGGCATTGCCCTTCACTGGGGACAGAGATGGGGTGAAAGGGTTTGGGTTTTTTTTGTTTTGATTTTGATTGAAGTGAACAGTGAGTTTTCCTTGTAGGGATGGGGATAACAAATGGGTTTTGGAGAATGGAGACAGTCATGAGCCCCCTTCTGAAGGGCAGCGTCCAGCTTGGAAGGGGCAATATGGGGATGAGGGGACTCCCCTGTGTGTGAGGCAGGGGTGGGGGAATGGGTAGGGATGGGAAGGAATATGCATGATGTGGTGGGGGGGGGTGAAGAATTGTTGTTTTCTTTTATGGAAGTATTGGATGTAGGCTGGGAAACTAGGTTGGGTAGGGGCTAGTGTTCTCCTTGGTCAGAGGCATGGGAAGGATCAGGTGGATTGCTTTTAAAATTGCCTTTTTTCTGTCTTGGAGTCGGGAGGGGGGACTTTGTTTTCTCATTAATACTTAATTCTGTTTCTGTACTTCTCTTTCTTTTTCACTGTAAGCTGCCCCGAGACTTTTTTGGGAAGGGCAGTATATAATCTAATAAACAAATAATTCTTGCCTTATAAATTCATCTGCTTAATAGAATTAAAATCTTAAACCATAATCTATGGGTACAAGCTTTTATTTCCTGCCAGTAAAGCAATGAATGAAATATGATGTAGTACTGAACCTGTGTGTTCATTAGAATTGTTAGCCATCAAAAGCAGGCTGATGCGATTCTAATCACCAGCAAGTGCTGTACCACCTTGGCTATTCAGTAGAGGCATATCTATTTGCTCAGGAAGTATTTAGATCCAGAAGTCTCAAATTCCACCCTTGCTGCTACTGACAGTATACCAAGGGGCAAGGAGCTATACTTGTAAATAATGAATCAAGGTAAAGAAAGGCACTGTGGGTCCATTCCCCTCTGCTGTGATCCTTACAGAAAGGAGAGAGCCCTGTTCTTTCCTTCCTAAACCCCTAGCTTGCTAATTCTGAAACTTGGTATCACAACCATCAGCCTTCTAAATGGTTTTTTTTCACAGCCCACCAGCTCCCTAAATTGCCTGGAGGAGTCACTACAGAATGACACAAGGTGTATCTGTCACCCGCAGTTACCAGTGAACAGTACTAACCACAGCCCACTAGGTTGGCCACACCCATCACAGCTGTATAGACTGCAAAGCTATACGACTCACATGCTTTCAAAGGAGTTAACTGCTACTGTCCTTTCGTTTTGGCTCTCTGTCTGTTGTTATGAGAGACAGGGTATGTGGCCTAATGGGATGAGCAGACAACTGGGAGCAAGGAACACCTAAGTTCCTGAATTAACTCCTCCCGTCTATTAAAATGAGCCCAGTTCTGTTTCCTTGTGCGTTGCAGGTATAAAGTGAAGGGTTGGTCAGACATTCGTTGGAAGATGAAAAGCACTATGTGGGTGCTGAGTACAAACTCCCACTTCCATCTGGTTGGATACACCATGTGCCATGTGCCCTGGGAATGTACACTCACGACGAGGCACTAGAATGCTGACAGAAACAATGCCAATTTTGCACATTCAGCTAGTGCCTTTGCTTTAACTTCTATAATGATCTCCTATCTTATGAAAAGCGAATTCCTGAATTTATGGCATTGTTTCTTACAGTGGACAATGAGTGACAAGTGCCCAAATGTGGATGCAAGGTCACAATAATTGTGCATGTACCTGCTGACTGATAAAGCAGTGGGAAGAGCTGACTCCGCATAGGCCCAAATAGTGGCTGGAGCTATTCATCACTGACAGCACAGAGCCTGATTATGTCTTTCCTTATACCAGTAACACACTGGTTTAATGCTCTTACCTTCATGAGAACTGTTTCTGATTTCTGCTAGTGCACCTGGAGGCAGTATCATGTTTAAAATGCAGAACTATAATGAAACATTAGTGTAATGGGGGGGCCTGCTCGGGGTCCCATCTACTGGTGGCCCCGCCCACCTGTTATGGGCCAACCACCTGCCTTCTCGTCTGCCATGCCTTGTTGTTAATTAATTGTTAATTAAGTGGGAGGCTGCCCATTGTATGCCCCGATGCCAGGGGGTGCAATCTGCAGCTCTGTTCCTCCCTTGTACTGCAGCCCAAGCCTCGCAGATGGGAAGGGCAGTATATAAATCTAACCCCAAATAGCCTCACCCAAACCGCCGGTCTTAACATTCAACACAAAACATAGGCCATATAATGGAAAAATGATAATACAGAAACAAAAGAGACAACATGCCTGCTTACTTTAGATGATCATGAGGATGGCTCAGGGCATGGCATAGTCTTCCGACAGAGACTGCAGCCATGGCACTGTGGTCATTGGGAGTCCATCTCCCTGCTGCCCCCCTGGCCTTCTCCACTTGCCATTTGTAGGGTCCTGGCCTTCCTCTTCCTGTCACCTGACTAGCTGGCAGGGCTTGAGCCTTAACCCCTACTTGACTGGCCGGCCATGACTGGAAGGTTCTGGACCACCCTGTCTCTTAAAGGGACCACCCTGTCTCTTAGTAACAGGGTTAGGGTTCCCTGTTACAATTAGGTATTTTTAAATTACATTTCAGAATATAAAAAAGGCAAAAGGGGTACAAGCCCCCTTTTAATGAGTATCATAGAATCAATAAGTTGGAAGGGACCTAGACAGATCATCTAGTCTGACCCCCTGCCATGGGCAGGAAGGAGCACTGGGGGTGGCAGGGGTCATAAGACCCCAGCTAGGTGCCTATCCAGTCTCCTCTTGAAGATTTCCAGGGAAGGTGAGAGCACCACCTCTCTGGGAAGCCTATTCCAGGCTCTGGCCACCCTTACAGTGAAGTAGTTCTTCCTAATATCTAACCTAAACCTATCCTCCCTCAGCTTGTGGCCATTGTTCCTGGTGACTCCAAGGGGGGCCCTGGTGAACAGACTTTCCCCGAGTCCCTGCTGGTGGCCCCTGATAAGGTTGTAGGCAGCCACAAGATCCCCCCTCAGTCTCCTCTTGCAGAGACTGAAGAGATTCAGGTCCCTCAGCCTCTCCTCATAGGGCTGGCCACGGAGGCCCTCAACCATACGAGTGGCCTCCTCTGGACCCTCTCCAGGTTCTCCACGTCCCTCTTGAAGTGCGGCGCCCAGAACTGGACACAGTACTCCAGCTGCGGCCTGACCAGCGCCGCATAGAGGGGGAGCAAGACCTCTCTGGACCTGTTAGTGATGCCCCTGTTGATGCAGGACAGGGTGCGGTTGGCTCTGCCTATTGCTTCGTCGCATTGGCGACTCATATTCATCCTGGAGTCAATCCTGACTCCAAGATCCCTCTCTGCCTCTGTGCTGCTGAGAGGGGCAGCCCCTAACCTATAACCATAATGCTGGTTCCCTCTCCCCAGGTGCAGCACCCTGCACTTGTCCTTGTTGAACCGCATCCTGTTCAGATCCGCCCACTTCTCTAACCTATCCAGGTCTGCCTGGATGCGGTCCCTGCCTGCCGGTGTATTCACTTTACCCCACAGCTTGGTGTCATCAGCGAACTTGAACAGGGTGCTCTCCACACCCTCATCCAGGTTGCTAATGAAGATGTTGAACAGCACCAGCCCAAGGACCGAGCCCTGGGGGACTCCGCTGCCCACACCCTCCCAGGTCGACATCGACCCATCCACCACCACCCTCTGGGTGCACCCCTGGAGCCAGTTTGCCACCCATGTGACTGTGCATTCGTCAATGCCGCAGTCCCTCAGCTTGCCCACCAGAATTGGGTGGGACACTGTGTCGAAGGCCTTCTGGAAGTCCAAGAAGATGACATCGACTTCCTCCTTCACATCTAAGCTCTTTGTTACCTGGTCATAGAAAGAGACCAGGTTAGTCAGGCAGGATCGGCCTTGCATGAACCCATGCTGGTTACCCCTCAACATCACTTCCCCTGCAGGGCTCTCACAAATGTGGCCCTTGATAATTTTTTCAAAGACCTTCCCCAGGATAGAAGTGAGGCTGACTGGCCTGTAGTTGCCAGGCTCTTCCTTCCTCCCCTTCTTGAAAATAGGGACCACATTGGCCCTTTTCCAGTCCTCAGGGACTTGGCCCGAGCACCAGGAGTCCTCGAACAGCCGTGCCAATGGCTCCGCAATGACACCAGCCAATTCCCTCAGCACCTGCGGATGAAGGTCATCCAGGCCCGCCGACCAGGCCCCCCTTCCTTCCCCAGTTCATTTTGACTCCAATTCAGAATTAAGGGTGCATGCTATTTGAAAAACTGAAGGCCTGGTTTACTGTGGTTGTGTACATTGGCGGTGATTTGTACCAGTGTAATGTGAGTATAAAGCACTAGCTTTCAGCTCTGGCAGCATCTAACACTTACTTCACTCCTAAGGAGGGCTATATAAGGGACAGACAAAAAAAAATCACCCCCTGCCCAAGTTTTAACAGATGACTTCTCATTTTGACACCCATAATTAATCAGTACAGGGTGTGTCTACATGTGCATTAATGCGCTTTTTCTAATGCGCATTACATTTAGTACCTTTGGGCGCCTATACACAAGTGCCGAGGCTGCTCTGACACGCTAGAATTCTAGCAATTAATCAAGTCTGCTGGAGTGTGGCAATTGCTGCACTCCAGCAGCCTCCTACATCTTGTGTATCGGCTTCCCGTTGAACAAGTTTTAGTTCAAGCGCCCCGCTGCCATTTTCAAGCAAGGGAACACTGATATATGAGACATGGTGACACTTTAATTATAGCGGTTCTTGGATACTGACATGTGACTTTACTACCTGTAAACCCAAAAGAACAAATCAGGGAATAACAACTAGAATCTAATAATTCAGGTGATGTGTATGAATTGCCTAATTCAAGCAAAAGAATCTATTTGGAGATTTCATAGATTTTATAGACATTAGGGCTGGAAGAGACCTCATAAGATCATTGGGTCCAGCCCCCTGCCCAAGGGGCAGGAAGTCAGCTAGGGTCAAAAGATTCCAGCAAGATAAGCATCCAAATGTTTCTTGAAAGTGTCCAGAGTGGGTGCCTGCATCACCTGTGGGGGGAGTTTGTTTGTGACTGATTGGATTTGGCTGAGTGCTCATCTCATTAGATGTCTGGGTAGTTGAAGTCTCCCACGATGACCATGCACTGAGACTGTGCAGCCTCGGCCAGTTCCCTGGCGAATTATTGGTCAAGCACTTGTTCCTGGTTAGGAGGTCTGTAGTAGACTTCTACCATTGTATCCCCTTCACTACATTCCCCTTGTATTCTAACCCAAACGGTCTCCAGTCATCCTCCTTGGGTGCCAATCTCAGCTTGTAGGGACATGTAGCTCTCCTTCACAGAGAGAGCTACACCCCTGCCCCTTTTCTTAGCACGATCTCTCCTGTACAGTGTATAGCCATTTATGCCAGTAGTCCAGTCATAGGAGGAGTCCCACCAGGTCTCTGTGATCCCTATGAGATTGTAGTCATTTCTGTTTAGCAGAAGAACCAGTTCCTCCTGTTTATTCCCCAAACTCCTAGCATTAGTGTACAGGCACGTGTGTTGTTAGAGGCCCTTGGCTTCCTTGTACTCGTGGAGAAGCTCTGTTCCTGGGCTGGGGCAGGAGTGGGTTCCCTTGAGCATTCTAACCTGCTCATTTTGCCGCTGATGCTTGGTGAGCTTGCTCTGGTGGTTGTCTGCCCATCCCCTGGTGAGCTTATTTTAAAGCCCGGTTGAGCAAGTCAGCCATTCTGGCTGAGAAGAGCTGATTCTCCAGTGGAATGAGGTGGAGGCTGTCTCTACCCAACAGACCACAGCCTCTTCTCCACAACAGAGACATGAGTCGTTTAACTGTGACAGTGAACTGTACTTAAAATTGCATGCTTCAGCTTTTAACAGGAATACAAATAAATCTATCCAGATGCTATAGGATGAACTCTGTTTTTAGCATGTTAGTAAAAGCATAGAAAGCATCCATTTACAGCTTGTCTTCACAGAAGGCCAACTGCAAAATAAGCAGACTATGAATTTAAAATGCAAGAACCCAAAGTGGAGTAAGCTAACACAAAAGCACTCTTAGGCTACATACAGATGTTCAGGGAGGTTAGGTCATATTAAACTTGGCCACCTAATCTAAATTAGTTTGCCCAGGTGCTGACCTTACACTTAGATCCCTAGTTAGGTCCATTTAAGTGTGAACTGTACAAAAGTTCAGGAAGCTAAGATCAGTCTAAAAATGTCCAACCCAAACTAATTTAACCCTCCCTCGGAGGTAGTCTAACTTAGACTTCACCCTGTGAGGCCAATCTAGCTGAATTTCTGTACAGTTCCCAGCATAGCCCTGTGGCTAGGAAAGCCCAAACACTGGCCACAACCCCAGAGCTGTGCTTTTCCTACCCCTCCTCCTTGCATTGGGCTATTTTTAGCTCCTCTGCCCTCACTAGCCAGCCCCCCTTAGCCCACAAAATGTCCCATCCTACAAGATGCTCCCATCTCCAGTTTTACCAGCATTTGCCAGTGCCAGGGGCCAATGGAAGTAAGTTGGGTGGGGGGAGGTAGGATGGGGGTGGCAGGAGAGTCAGGAAGTTAAAAACAGCCACTAGTCCCAAGGATGAGAGAGCTCCCCCATCCCACCAACCACCCTGCAGACCCACCATCCCCTGTGATCTGCCTGCCCCTCACCCTACCCCTTACTTCAGTCAGGCTCCCAGGACCACTAAGCCGTGGTAAAATTATCCCCAGGACAGTTTGTGGGATCAGGGGCAGTTTGGCAGCATCAGGGGTGTGTGGGGCAGAGAACTTGGGGGAGCCTGGGCGTATTGGAGAGATCAGAGAAACTCTCCAATCCTGCCAACATCCCCAATCTCCCCAACCCCCCACCCCCATGGACCCTGCTAGCCTCCCTGAACTATTGAACCCTCCCTGCAGATAATACTTGCCCCCTGATTCCCCACAAGACCTTCAGCTAGCCACCCCATTCTGACTTATCTGAGATCAAGTAGCCATTTTTAACTCAACCTCCCCCCCAGATCTCCCCGACTGTCTGTATGTATCCTTAGTACAAGGTACTGTACTGGGAGCTAACATGGAGCAATTGCTCATCGTTAATTATTCTGGATTATTTCCCAAGGTAGATAAGCCCTTAGATTTACAGGCTATAAAGCCAGAAGGAGCAAACATGACCATCTAGTATTATCTCCTGTACAATGCAGGCCAGAAGATTTCCCTGAAGTATTTTATCTTTGAACTAAAGCTTATCTTTCCATGAAAAAATATCCATGCTTGGTTTAAAATTTCCAGAGCTGGAGAATTCTTTAACTTGTGGTCAGTTGTTCCAATAAGCACTTGCATTGATGCAACCAATGGACATACAGTATTTAGAATTAACAATGGTGTGACTGAGTACAAAATTTGGCCTAGTTACCAGACAAAAATAGCATTTTGAAGTCTTTGCATTTTTTTAAATAAAATTTTCCTATGAAAGATAGGAAAATAAAAATATTTTCTTCTATTCCGATCGTAGGCATTAATTGCTATCAAGCAGACAATTGGACTATCATTATCGAATACAAATTACATATGTATTTATCACTGGACTTAATTTGTGCTTCGCATCACTTTGTACATTAATTGTTAAAACGATCTTAACTGTTTGCTTTGACAGTGTTTTTATCTCTCAGCTTCCAAGCTAGTAGTACTAGCACCAGCAACTCATGAAATGAGTCAGCTAGCTTTCCTTTTAACTGTTTGTTCTGTTCACTGAAGGTGTTATGAATGTCGTATTCTGACAAGCTAGATGTTGCTTATTCCTTTAAAGCTTATGTAGCAGTTTTACTGTTGCAGCAGGCATTTTAAAAAATGGGTCAAAGTTATTCAACAACTGCATAAGAAATAGTTACCACTCCAGTTGGTTTTGTTTTGACTTTTAAAATAAGCAAACTTAAAAAATTAGCTTTACCATATCCTGAAGCAGACAGATGTTGCTTCTCTCTAAAAGACATCTCTTGTGTGATGTCAGTTTTATCCAGAAACAGTCCAGGCAGATGAATACTTATATTAAGTTAGGCTAAAAGAAAATATATTGCTAATTGTTGGAATAGATCAATCTTAATCAAAACAGATCTTAATGATTAAAGGACTGAGATGGTCTCTGAAAAATGCATTAAAAGATTGTTACAATTCTCACTTCCCAGGGAAAAGTCCCATAGATGACACACAAGGACTTTTATCTGTGAAAGGAGAGCAAAGTAACAATAGATTTAAGAACTCTTTAGATGACATTGCAAAAAAGGATGTGAACTGTGGTGTCCTGGTCAAATTCTAGTTTAAGTAAATTATGATCATGTTAGCTAAATTGCCTCTTCCATTTAAAATGTCTGTGGTATTCACTTCCTGTACCTAACTGCTATTGCTATGCTCTGTTGAACTCCACTGCATTCCCCGCCCTCCCCTGCCATGTGGTTGCATTTCACTGGTGGATAAAGCAACTCAATTTATATTTATATATACATGTACCTCTTTTACATACTTCACATAAATGTTTGGAGGCTTAATTAGTTTGTCTGCAATGTGCTTAGAGATCCTTAAATGAAAAGTGCTAGCAGACTGCAAATTACTGTTCATCTTTCTAATGCACAGTGATTTTACTTATTCTTCCATTGGAACTGTATTTAAATTGTTTTAATGAAAGTATAAAAAAAAGCAACTTGCTATAATTTCCAGAAGCTGTATTAGTTGGCAGGTTGGAGCTTTTTGTTTCTTTGCTGGAATAAGTAAGGAATTGAAAACAAAATGAATCTTTCCAGGTAAGCATAATGACTGAAGAAAGCATCAGAAAAGATGCTTATTTATTAATCTGTGCAGGCAGTTCAGAGAGGCTGTCACAGTTGATGGGAAGAGCATGAGTTTGAACAGCCTTTATATATAATGCTTTAATACTATATTAATCGGATCCAAAGCTCTCTAAAGTTATTGGCTGGATCCCCATGAACTTCTGTGGCCTTTAGTTTACAATCTCTCTTCTTATGAATTAGTTCCAGATCACAGGGTATTTTTCTAGTATTTGTTATCCTGTTGTAAATTGCTTCTTTCAGGTTCACCCCTCATCTCAAATCTTTGATTTATGGAGCGACAGTTGAGAAATGATTCTGGGTGTCACTCGCTTGGATCCCACTCTTGGCAATAGTAGTATTACCAGAATGTAAATCCATCACATTATATAGGCTAGGTCAGTGGTATTCAACCTTTTTTCATTTGCAGACCCCTAAAATTTTTTGAATGGAGGTGCAGACCCCTTTGAATTGTAAGTGTGGGTTTTGATTGATACTTTTGATTGATTATAGTCATCTTTTGCAGACCCCTTAGACATAGTCTGTAGACCCCTAGGGTCTGCAGACCTTAGGTTGAAAACCACTGGACTAGGTTATCCCCTCACACAAAGAAATCTCTAGAAAGGTGGGAAAACTGGCCAGAAAACTTTATCAAGTTTGTGGAGCTGTCTCTTGAGATTGGAAAGGTCTGGGACAGTGGGGGAATTTGAGGGGAAAGGAAATCCCATAGATCCAGACATTACCTCTTCATGGCGCAGCTCTTCCAGCAGGTGCTGTCTGTGTCTTCTTTGCTACAATAACCGTCAAGCAGCCCTAACTCCCAGATTTCCCCCCAAAAACCATTGGCAGCAGCATTTAATCTATGGCCCTCCCCAAGTCTGGCCCCTGACATAAGAATCCTATATTTCACCAATTCTACCTTGTTCCAGGATCTGGGCTTCTTCTGAGTGCCTGGAAAAATGAAAGCAAGGCATGGATCTGCACATTTCTCCTTCCACTACCCACCCTGGAAAAATCCACTGGTGCTGAGTGCTGACCTCCATCTGGGCTTATCTACAGAATGGGGTTTACACCCAAGTGAATTTATTTGATGTAACTGCTTCATATTGTGAAGTAGGTTCATCTAAATGAACAGCTGACTTCTGCTTGGCTACAAGTCATTGCTTCCACATAGGGGAATTCCTCTGAAGTACATTCAGCACTGTGGGTAGATAACTTGCACACCCTTGCAGTGCTGCCAGGCCCAATGCATTATGAGATTGTGCTCTCAGCACATGTTGGGACTTTGAGCTGAAGTTAGATGGAGATTGCCACATTCTACATCCAGAAACCATCTTTTCCAGGACCAGGACTTTCCCATGTTCTCCCCCTTTTAATATACCTGGTATCATACCTGCTGGTAGCTGGGAATATGCAGCAGTGTTTGCAGATGTATTTGAAATGTCACCACTGGACAGCTGCAGCTTTGCAACCGTAACACAGTGCTATCCACATTTCCCAGATGCTGGGCAAATTATCACTGGTGTCCGGGAGGATTTGGACACTGCAGGTGCCAACCCTGTAATGTGAGAAGAGCACTGTTCAATACAGTTTCCTTGGCTGCTAAGAAGTTCACTGTTCAGTTTCTAAGTTATTTTCAACCTGCAGTTTTGAATTCCATCACCAGAATTTTTTTCAGTCTTGCGATACTCTGGAGAAGGAATGTCCTTTCCCGGTTTTCCTCCCATGCTGATTCATATGCCAGTGCTTGAAACTTCCTGGGCACACTGAGATGATTAGTGGAGGGTGGGACACAGGTTTGCTGCTGTGTTATATCTCATTTGTTGTTTCTTGTCGCCAGAGGCCAGGTATTTAATTTGCAGGCTATGATAGAAGTCTATAAAATCACATTAATACAAAAACTAGGAGCCATGGGATGAAATTATCAGGCAGCAGGTTTAGAACAAACATAAGGAAGTACTTTTTACATAGATTGTAATTAATATGTGAACTCATTGCCACAGGGTGAAGTGGAGGCCAATGGCTTAATCGGGTTCAAAAAAGTGCTTAAGCAAATTTATTGAGGATAAGTCCACCAGGGCCTGTTAAACACAACGGTCAGTGTTTTAATCTGCTTCTGGTGACTGGGAAGCCATGGCAGGGGATGATCACTCTACAGATGCCCTGATTCTAATATTCTTCCAATAAAGCATTTGCCATTAGCCACTGCTGGAGACCAGATACTGTGCTAGATGGATTTTTGTCTGACCCAGTACAGTAATTCTTATGTTCTAAGTGGGGCTGAAGCAGGGAGTCTTGACAAGGTTAAGTTAGGGGCTGCATTAGCACTTCTTCAGGCGGTGCTAATGTTCAAAGGTGTGACCTCAACCCCTGTAAAACAGAGCCAAGGAAGTACCTATTTCTGAAGGTGAAGGGTAATCCAGCAAGGTATGCATGGATGTTGTTCACCAGAATGACACCTCTTGACATTGCCCAGCCGGTGGGACATAGCTAGCTGTTCAGGAGCCAAGAGGAGACTACCCTTCCTTGCAATGCTAGAGCCCTCCTATAGCATTTCAGGTGGAAATGTTCAAAGTTCAGTACTGTTAATACTGTTTTGCCATGAGTTTCAGGCAGTTAGAGCAGGACAGCGTTGGTGCCTTGTTTACCTGCTTGTGCTTTGGATACTGCTGCAATATGACAGAATGATTTTTAAAACCACATTGATACAGGTTTTACTGTTAAAAGGAACTTTTCTAAGATTTATGCTGATATAATAAAAGTATCAACGATTTTGCTGATAAATGCCACAAAGATTTTAACTGAAAAGAAACACCTTGCTAAAATGTGTGTAGATGACGAAGTTGCATTGATTTTTCTGGACCAGTTCTCTGCAAAGCACAGCATGTGTTTCACAGTAGAACCATCTGAAGCTCAGTTCTCAATAAACACATTTCTATTGTAAGATATTCTTGTGTGGTCAAGAGCTGAGCACATGGCACGGTGGGGACAGGGGAACTGAGCCAGGCACTCAGGCAGGAGGGAGAGTTGGCTCTGCAGCAGGCCTTAGTGGAGACACTGTTGGGCATGAGGCAAAGACTAGTGGAGGTTGGCTCGATCAGGACAGCAGAGGGGACAGGAAAGAGAGGGCGCATTCTTACTAGCTGTGGTTGCTATTTTGAGTAAGCAAAGGGAGACTGTAATTCTGTGGGAGGATGAAAAGAAATTAGAAAGGGGACTTGCTTGCATCTGTGTAAGATGGTAGTGTCTGGCACTAAGAATACAACAGATGCCTGTTGTATTTTTCAATGTGCAATACCACCTACAATACAGGTAAATGCACTGATGCATAGTGTTTTCCTCAGCTGTGCTGCCAGCAGCCTGGATGCTCTTGGGGCCAGAAGCTAGCTGGGAACAGAGATGGGGGCCTGCTGTCTTCCAAGTTGTTTCCTGTGAGGCCTCGATCATGCAAAAAGCACGTAGGTGTCTGGTGCTCCTTTTCTAGGGAGTTATCAGTCCTGCTGTTCTCTGCTGCAATCTTGCCAGAAGCAGTGCAGGCCTCTGCATCCTGTGTCAAAAGCCTTTCCAGTGCTTCATAGCAGAGACTGCTGGCCAGAGCTTACCTAGATGTGTGGTTAGGTGGTTTGTAGGCCATCCTTTGACTTCATGTGGCATTGCATGATTTCCCAGTTGTAGGCTCCAGAGGGCCATCACCATGGCAACACTTTAAAAACATAATTGTTGCCATGCTTGAGCATTAAAAAAGAGCTTGCATACTTTCCCCTCTCCCCGGGGGGTTCAGCCAAGCCAAGTCCAGCTGGAAGCATGAATAGCAGAAGAGTGAAGGACTGGCTGGTATAAAATGCAGATGTGCAGGCCCTGCATGTAAGTGCAGAGGCAGAATTCAACTTTACACTACATTTAAACAGGGTGGTAACATATAATCATCACTACAATTCCAGAGCAGTAGAAGTCACACAGCTAAACAGAGCAAAGCCATGTGGGAAGGCAGCTTCAGGACTATGAAAATACTTCAGACCACAGACAGGGGCCCACAATAAGGCAAAATGACTTCTGATCCCAGGGTGGGTTAGGGTCTGATGCATGTGGACAGACACCTTGATGTAAGGAGTTGCTCTGCCTGGATTCAGCTCTTCCTACAACAATATGATTAGGATTACCCTGGTGTAAATCACGTATGTGGAAAAGAAGCAATCCAGGCCAATTATTGTATTATATGTGAAGCAGAGTCCCAGTATTAGAGCCATTTGATGGCTGCCCATCATTTTTTTTTGCTGAAGCTCCAGCTGGGATAGGATTGGAGAGGGGTACCCCCTATTTTCCCTTACCCCATGTACTCACAGAGTTGTAGGGATTTTTTCATTCTTTATCCAATTGCCCTCCTATTTCCATCTGTTTTATTTTCCGTTTTGGCATTTTTGAACTTTTTTCCTGAACTCTACACTCCTAATTTCACAGTCCTGAAAATTGAAATCGATAAAAATTGAAATTAAAGCTTTAAAAAAACCCCAACACATTGATATTATCTGTCAAAATTATTAAAAAATAAAAAATAAAAATTGAATTCTGGCACACCTACACATGCTCACCTTCTTTCCATCACAAACACAGTACTTGTTAGTTCTACTGAACTACTCC
>NW_017729032.1:61050098-61055822 GCF_001723915.1 Gavialis gangeticus | reverse complement strand
TCTTTCCATTATTTCCCCCCTTTTTCTTATCTTGTTTTGCTCACTCTTTTCCTTCCCACCCTGTTTCCTGTTTCCCTTTCTTTGGCAGTTCAGACATTCACCAGAAAGCTGTGGGTGAAGGGAATCTGTCCACTTGTGCTACCCATAGCTGAACTGAGAGTCCCTGAAGCAAAGAGAAACCTGAGTAGGTAGGCTGCTGCCTGAACCTTTGCTCTCATGTACAGGGGCTGTTTTTGTAGTCAGCTTGATTAGTGTCCAGAATGGGAATACAGAGTGAAAGTAGGTGGCTTTCAAGAAGCCACTGGCCATCTTTATTTGCAGATGCAGTAGCATTTTTGCAGTGTGTGGGTATGTGGATCTGAGTGGTCCTATAATTTACCCTTCATTGCTACATCTTTCTTTTGTCTATGGGCCAGATACCTCTGTCTCTTGCCCAGGTGGGAACATTACAACATATTTTGTTTTGACAGTGTGTTGCAAGCTAAGCAAAATATTGTTTCATGATTTTTTTTATAGGAGAATAGTCTTAATTTGCATTGAGTATCATTTTAAAAGATGCATTTCTTATGGTCAGATTGTTATGCTAATTTAAAACCTGTATGTTGAGTGCCCATTCCACTAACTTATACTAGGATTTGTTTTCCATTCATTAGTGAAAAAACTTGACACAGTCCTAGTATTCATCAGGATAATACTGTCAAATAAATCAGTGCAGAGGCATTTGGGGACCAGTTTTTATAGTCAGATGATCACCTAAAAACCTTTAATAATTTGGTATTCAGAGACTGTTATTCAGGGGATTATCATGCATGAATACTACTTTTTGTGTTTTCTAATGATTTAAAAATATTTGGAAACACCCCAAAGTTATTTATATGAATGCAAACTAAGACCCTGACCCAGCAAGAAATTAAGAAAGACCTTTTCTGGTCTGTGGCCTAAGGGCCAAATTCAATGGAAATACCAGCAGTATGTACTACTGCTCAACCTAACTCAGGCAGTATCTAGTCCTAACTGGTCTCTCCTACTGCTGAAACAGGTGTAACTTTTCTTAATACTACTGGCACTTATTAACAGCAGCATTAATTTTCCAAGAAGACTTGGAATTTCATGGTAATTAACTAAACTATATTATCTGTAGAGAGAAGCAATACACTCAGAAACACAGGAGTAGGTAATATGGCTCGTTACTCTGTCCTTCTTATAATAGATCATGCGGGACACAGTCACTTGCCCCAACTGGTGCTGCCTACTCATGGCTCTTATAAAGGCAAATGCAAAATTGCCTTTATAAGGGCGAGGAGGAGGAATGCAAAATTTCAGCTATTGATTTTAGTTCTCATCTCACTTTAGAATAGTAGGCTGGATTCCTTTAGACTTAAGGAGGAGCTAAGAACATAGCAAGTTTCAGTTTTATCCTAATAATCTCCTTTAAAACTAAGGGTTTCCTGTGGTTTTGCTTTATAATTCCAATTCTTCAGACTTTCCATCAAGAATCTCAAGTCACTTTGCATATGTTAATTAATTAGGCCCTGACAGGTAAATAGTTATTTACATCCATTTCACAGACAAATACACTGAAGCACAGAGTTGCTACATTTTTAAATAAGATAGTGACAAAAGAGGAAATAGCCAACAGAAATGTGGTTCTATCTCTTGTTCTTACCACTAGACCACATTGTATCTATAATGTAGTCTGTACACACTGCCTGCACTACATGTTGAACACACTATCAGAGTGTTGCTCACGATCACACCAGAAATGACTATTTAGTACCACACTATTCAGCATCAGTAGTCAGAAATATATACCACATATGTCACAGTGCTGTTTTATCTTCAGATGCAATATTTCAGGAGCCTCTCCACCTGTAGAAATGAGGCATCCTCCAACCATCCTCTTACCCTAAGGCTGAGTTGACTCTACCTAAACCAGTGCTGACAGGTATTTGCTTAACCTGCTGTTAAAAGCCACCGATGGAGATTCTACAGCCTCCCTGGTTCATCTATTCTGGTGTTAGTTTTTCAGTGTTCTTCCAATATCTAACCTAGCAGTTCCCAACCTCAGTTCTGGTCTGAGCCTGAATAGTATACTTGAATTTCTATGGAGTTCATGACCTCATTCATTAAGTCCTGCAACCTCAGCTGAGATCATGACCCTAGCTTGAAAACTGCTAGTATTACCTAAATCTCTCTTGCTGCAATTTAAGCCCATATTACAGGCTTCCATTTTGACTTTAGGTATGAAAATATTTTTGTTAGCACAGACAGATAGCAAACACTTTTGCCATAAAATAAAGAAAAAAAAAGGGAATAATATTTGTCAACACTAGGAACTGATATGAATTTGCCACAGTACAAAACCAACAGAAACTGCTTACTGTCAAACAACCCGTCTGTAGTTTGTGGCTCAAACATAATAAAACTATTTAATATACAAATGCTATCACGTGAAGCAAACTGATTTTTCATCCAGCAACATGTCAGAGAAAAAAACAAATGATAAATGTACTTTAAAATGTTCAGCATAGTACGTGGGAGAATATTGTAATGGCTTGCATTTACGATAGACCAGAAACATGATGCCCTGGAAAACATACGCACTATTCATGTTATGTTTACTCCAGGCATGCTGGGCTTTGCATATGGGTGGGCCATGTGATTCAGCCAAACCTGAAACCTGATAAACTCTTGCCTCCTTTTTTTACATCACAGTCAATGATTGCACATGACTCATTAAAAACAGATATAACTACAAAAGGCACTACCTTTGTTGTTTATTTCATTGATTAATGGTGAGCAGCACATTCAATTTTATTAATTAATGGTGAGCATCATGCTCAATTTTAAAACTTTTTATTTCAATTTATCATATACATATTTAAATGGTTTATGTGAAGTCCATATTGCAATGATTTACAACAAAGCTGAGAGAAGAATTTGTGACAATTGATATGTGTGATTGAGTTTCTTCTGCTTATGCAGTATGCAGGCAAGTTGTGACTTCCAAAAAGTATTTGTCATTTGAGTTTATTCAGTAAGTATCCTTTCAGTTCTTTTATTTTTTATTCTGTGTTCATAAATAATAGAAATTTGAGTTATGTTAGTTTATAGTGAACATAACATAGTTCATGTTAATGGATTTTTACCCCTCTGATTGACCCAGTACACAAACACTTCTGCTGTGAACACTTGTAGAAGTAAATTTAAAGGTTAGTCCCTGTGCTCATTTGAACATCTTTGCAAGTTTTAAATGTTATTTCTATATTTTTTTGCCAGTAAAACCAAATTGAAAGTTTGCAGAAACAGAACAAAAATGAGGTGTCAATATTGCCAAGATGAACTAATTCCAAGCCACGAGCTGGACATCTTTTGCACTCTTTCTCTAGCTCTACATCATAACGACACTTTTCTCTAAAAATTTCTAGTGTGATAGGCAGCTGGTGGAAGGAATGGCAATGGACTAAATCATCCTGATTTCAGTTAGGCTGGTGTAACTCCAGAGCAGCTTCACTGTTTTAGCAGAGACTCTTTGAGTGTATACTGGTGTAAATGAGAGGAAAATCTAACAACAATAACTATTTAATAAAATATAGGCCTTTTTAAGGCATTGGCCTGTGACTTAAAAGGTCTGGGCTCAATTCCTGTCCTTGCACACACTTCATGTATAACCTTGGGCAAGTTATTCAACTTCAGTTTCCTGTCTGTAAAATGGGATTAATAATATTTCCTCTCTCTCACTTTGTACCCATCTTCCCTGTTTAAATTCAAAGCTAGGTGAAACATTGACAGCTGCTCACTATATACTGGTACATGTGCAGTGCCTAGAGCAGGGGTGGCCAACCTGCAGCTCAGGTACCATAAGTGGTATGGGCAGCTTCTGTATGTTGCAGACCAAGTGGGGGACAGGCAGCACAGTGGTTGATAGGGCATGGAACAGAAAACAGAGCAGCAGGTGGGGGATTAGGCTGGTGCTCAGGAAGGGTGTGGGGCTAATATTGTGCCAAAAGGTTGCCCCCACACTGGCCTAGAGTACTAGGGCATGATTACAAAGGTAAGTATTGATATAGATCAGGGGTGGCCAGAGTTACTCATCCTGGGAGCCACATCTGATCCTGCATAGAAGTTCAAGAGCCAGAAAACATGGGGTGGGGGTGTGTACCCTCCCCTTCCCCCCACCACTGCAGCATCGAGCCACTCTGGCTATCCCTATGGGGAGTGCACCCGGGGTAAGTGGCACAGCTGCAGCCCCCACCCCTGCAGCCCGGCGCTTCAGCCAGCAGTCCTGGGAGAAGTAGGAGAGCTACAAGTACTGTGATGGTGAGCCGCATGTGGCTCGCAAGCTGTGGTTTGGCAACCTTTGATATAGATAATGTATGCATTTAAAAAATGAATTTATTACTCTTAAAGGGACTTCTGCTTGTATGACTCATGCAAAATGCTCATTGAAGTAGAATGTTAGCATTCAAGTTACTTCAACATTGATGGCTCATGGGACACCATTGGATGGCTTGTTTTTAGTCACTTTAAATTCTTGGAGGAGAGCTAGATTACACATTTAAAATAGTATAAAGCAATATGTTTTAACTAGTGAATTGCCCATCAAGAATAACGGATAAATTTCAAGTTACAAAAACAAACAGATTTTACTTTTTATGCGTATTAAATAAATTAAATATTTATAAAACTTAAATAAAATAGGCTGAACATTTGAAGATACCAATCCCTTCCTGCACTTGCTCTCATCCAGTGGGTGACTGCCCAGCTACCACCTGTGCACTTCTTTGCTGGATAAGGGCTAGGGCAGGTGAGCTCTGTGCCTCATAACAGCCGCCTACACCCTGGGGCTTCCTCTGTGCCACCCCTAGGTGCCTCCTTCCCTGCTCAGGGATTGGGACAAGGCTGCCACTGCTCACCCACTGCCTCACACCTCTGCCCAGCTCCCGCTTTTCGACAGCTGGCCCCTCCCTCTGCCCTCCCCACTGCGCTGGGCTCCTGGTGGGCCCTGACATTTTTCCCAATTCTGGAAGTTGGGATCATTCTGATATGGTCACTAAACAAATGCTAAGTTTTAGCAAAGGAATTTGTCTGAAGACGCAAATGTTCTATCTCTTACAGTTTTCAAGCTATTCACATTTAAAGAGCATTATAGACAGACAGACAGACACACAGACAGATGGACTAAGCCCTTTATATATATACTAGCCAATTGCCCATCAAGAATGACGGGGGGAGTGGGTGGGGATGGAGCCCCATGTCCTCATCCCATCTGGGCCTACTCCCTTCCCTCCTGCTGCTTGGGGTTCAGGCCCACGCCCCCCTCTCCCTGCTGCAGAGTTTGGGGGAGGGGAGAAGTGGGCCCCTGCCTGATGCAGAGGGTGTGGGGGAGGACCAGGCCTGAGGGTGGAGAGAAGCTGGCCCACTGTGGCAGTGGTGGGGAAGGAGGGGGGGAGGGCAGCAGGCCTGGGCTGACACAGTGGAGGGATGGGAGTTGCAGGCTCGGGGCAGACAGGGGAGGGTAGGGTAGGGGGGAGTGGACCAGGGCCCAAGAGGGGACCCTCGCTGCTGCCATGTCAGGTTGGGCCCGCTTCTCCCTCTCATATCAGATGCAAAGGACTGATTCCAATCCTAAATCATGCTGGCTCCAAACACAGAGGGGCCCTGGCTAAAGAAAGTTCATCTGAATAGGACCGGAGTGACACAGGACATTATCAAACTCTGCTG
>NW_017729032.1:61040866-61045098 GCF_001723915.1 Gavialis gangeticus | reverse complement strand
TGCTTCTCCCTCTCATATCAGATGCAAAGGACTGATTCCAATCCTAAATCATGCTGGCTCCAAACACAGAGGGGCCCTGGCTAAAGAAAGTTCATCTGAATAGGACCGGAGTGACACAGGACATTATCAAACTCTGCTGGGAAGTCTACAGTAAGCCCCTTTATACCCCAAGACTGGTGGCACTGGCTGGAGGAAAAGTATATTTTAGATAAGTGGATATGGCTTATCAGTGCCTCTGCTGCCATCCCTGGCATCTGGACCACAAATTGATACTACTCCCCTCTAACAGAACTTCTTCGGACCCTGGTGGTAAAAAAAATGCCTATTCTTCTGTACAATTATTCCTTCTTGCACAGTAGTCCCCTGATAACAGGGATTAACTGATATTTTGCCTCTGTTTTTTTCTGTCGTTTGTTAAAAAATAAACAAAAAGGAGTTATGAACTGAATATAGTACTCTCAAGTTAATTTAATTGCTAATTTCAGAAATATGATTATATATGCAGTCTTAAAAATGCAGCTACTTTTTGCTTTAACTAGTTGTTACTGGGTAAATCAATGGTCAGTATGTTAAAAGACTATGCTTTATTTCAGTAATAATAAAAGACTATTTTCAGCTATTTATTTGAGAAAAATATGAGGTGATGCTTTCCAACACAGAGGAGATTGGTTGGGAAGGAGAAATGTGGGAGTAAACATTAAATTTTGGTGCATTCATCACTACTTAAGGCACTGTGAAAGATGAGATGAACCTGGTGCTGTGGTCTGTCTATGCAATAGAATGCCTTGTGCTGCACAACACTGTTTTAGGAAAAGGAACAGGGCTGTACTTTAGGCAGCATAACAAGAAACAGTTCAGGTGGGAGTAAAATCTCTACGCAGCAGGCCAAAAGCATTCAGCAGCAGTGTTGAAATATTGGTGCTGGTGGGACTAAAATATAAAATTCCACATGGCCCTAACATTATTTATTGCACTTGAGTAACACTGATGCTCTGATTCTCAAACTGCTTGATGGAAGGAGACCCAGATATAGGAAAGTTTTTCTAGTCAGCAAATCACTTAAGCATATGTCTCAGTGCTTTTTTGATTTGAGAACACTTCTAAGTAATCCTTATGCACAGGGGTTACTCAACTGAAGCCAGGCAGACAACTTGATTAAGGATTACTTTACTTAAGTAAACTATGAAGCATATAGGCTAATTTTTTTAAGTGATGAGGCAGAGTTTGTCAATATGCAGTATGACACCACTTCCTTTGACTTCAATTATCCAAGATGGGGCGTCTTCTGTGTTATCCGTATCATAGTTTTGGCTTTATGGCTTGACTTGCCAATAAAATGCAGCATTTTGAAAATTCTGATTTTTTTGTTTCTTTCTTTGCTTTCTACTTTAACCATTCCTCAGCTATCCCACTACCACCACCCAGTGCAAACTGGTATATTACCTTTAGGCTTATTAATCAATATTGATCTAGAAGCAAGCATCAATCCCAATGAAAAGTGTTATGAATGTGACAGAAACTCTAGGAAGTAGAGGTGACCAACAGAGTCGCTGCACAAGTACTTACTAAAATGTTATTACAGAAACTTTCTTTTACATTTTAGCAGGCTGTATCTGACAAAGAGAAATCACAGTTTTCCAACAGTTTTACAAACCATTAAGGACCAGGGAATAAAATAATACAACTCAAAAGAAAAAAGAAAAAGAAAGAAAAAGAGTGAAGGATTTTTAAATTCTTACACAAAACTCTGGGTAGTAAATTCATTTCCTTTAGCAGGACGACTGCCAGCTTAGCTTTCAAATTTCTTTTAAAACTGTCACGAAAGAAAGCTAATGTTCTAAACCAGCCCTATTGTTCTGAACCTCTTCTAAGCACGTCCAGTTTTTCTGTGTCTCTGGCTGCTCCTGCCAGTTTTTGCCTCTCTTTTCGTTTTGTAGTTGCTGCTTTAATCTGGGTGTTCATTCTTATTACAGGGAAACCACTGTAGTAAAGTTGTGTAACACTGTTGAATAAATCTGCTCCAAACTGAAACGTGGCATGCAAGTTATTAGGTTGAGTTCAGACGAGTTTTTTTTCCTACTGAATAAAAAAAATGTTTATTTTAAAAGCATAGGCTAAACAATGCAGATTTTTTGGTTGAGTCTTTCTTAGTCTTTAGGTGACTCAGAAATGACTTAAATTAATAAAACAAACAAGGCTTGAAATTTGACAACCAGCCAACTGATAATAGGGCTTAGTCATGTAAACAATGTAAAAAATTAACAACACAAAATGTTGTTCAAAAATAGGATCTGTTAGTATGCATGTACTAACCATGTATTTAAACCATGTATTTTCCCTAACCATGTATTTTCACCATGTACTTAAAAAGTGTTTTATAATAACTAGCATATGCACAAATATATGAGATTTGTCATACCAATTATATAGTTGAAAGCCAAAAACTAGTTGCAAGCCAGTTTTATACCAGTATATTGCTATTTATTCTATTATTGTTACTCTTGATAAAAATAATCTTGTAGAAACAATGCACTGTATTTAAATGACATTAATATAGTTGGCCTCATTCAAAGATAAGGGCAACAACAGCAACAAGTCTGCTGACTGAAAGGTGAAAGCAACCCTGCCTTAGTGGGCTCTTTGATATTCAACATCAAGTGTCAGTGGTTAAATTGTGAATTTTGTGACTTACTTTTCCATGTCAAAAGTAGATTTTTAAATGCATTACTACTACTAAGAACAACACAGATCTGAACTTTGAGATTGCCAGTTGGAACAAAAGGTTGAAAAGCAGTCATGCACCATCCTTGTGATCTTTTGTCCACAAGAAAAGATCCTACTTCTTATTTTAAATAGAACTTGAACTTCAGTGTTGCCTTGAACACACAGCACTTTGTATGCACATAGTCTTGTAATGCATATGCAGTGTGTCCTGGAACCGACGTCTCATTGGGAGGGGATAAATACATAGTTGAATTGTGTTGGGGTTTGCTAAGAAAAGTGATATGAAAAGTGTTAACAGTTCATTTAAAACTGCAATTATCTCAAGGTTGTGTACTACCACACAGCGTCAAAATATATGCTGCAATGGTTGAGGCAGAACTTCACTCAGTGCACACATTTCCTGGCAAGGCAAACAGGCCAAAAGGGATGATGGTGAAGTTGCACCAGTGATCAGTTTGGTCCTCGCTACACCTCCCAGGCCACTTGTATGACTGAGCAACACCCATTTGTCAAGGAAGAGCCCCACACCTGCCTGTGTGGGAAGAACAGTCTTTTTCTTTAACCCATAGATTTATTGGGCGTGAGGGAAAGGCATTAAATCGTGCAGTTCGGCGTGCTAGATCGCCAGCCTGGGTAGCTGGGTCCGGACAGGTTCAGGATGCTAGAGGCTCCCTTCATTGACAGTGTGTGGGTCCATGGCTGGGTGCAGTAAGTTGACAGCCTTGTTGCTGCTTGGAGCTGCTGGTCAGCCCCAGACAGCAACAGCGTAGCTCTGCCTCTCTGGGCGCGCAGGGAGAAATCCAAGGCAGGGGTGGCAGAAACTTGTCTGCAGGACAGTCCAGCATTGCTGCCAGGAAGGCTCTCTTGGAGGGAACAGGGCGGCTGCTCTTCCCCACCCTAAAACCACCAGGGGATTTTAGGAAACACTTTCCCTTTCAAAATAAAGGTGGGCAAGCTCCCTTCTCCCGCCAGAGGAAAGCAGGGATTCCCCAGCAGAGCCATGATTTAGAAACTGAACTCCAGTGAAGGAGCAGGACAGGAACCGGGTGACTGCCTGATCATGTCACAGACTTTCACCCGTACCTACCCCGCGTGCCAGGCAGTGTTATGACAGGGGGAACTAACGCAGAGAGGCTGGGCCCAGACCTTCAGAGACCCGAGCAGCTAATTCAAGTCCTATTTAAGCATCTCTCAGGCTCAAAAAACTAGGCCACGGGGTTACCTCGGGGCTGATTGTCCTGGGCTTCTTGCCCGGGAGGGAGGAGCAGGCTTTTACACAATGGCTTGGATGGCAACTGGAGGTTACTGGGGTGCTTGACGGGCACGTGGGGCGGGGCACGGGCCGGGGCGCCTGGACGATCCCAGGATAAAGCCTCACGAGCCACCTCGGAGGCGGCGGGACCGGGCGGCAGCGACTTGCAGGACTCGTACCCTCCGCCCCCCCGCAGCAGGGAACGCGCCTGAAGCCGCCGGCCCCGCCCGGCGCGCGCGCACACACACACACACAC
>NW_017729032.1:61038816-61040034 GCF_001723915.1 Gavialis gangeticus | reverse complement strand
GCCCGGGGTGGCCGGCGGCGGCGCGGGGGGAGCCGCGGTTCAAGCCTGGGCAGGTTCCAGCTGCCTGTGCAACAGGTCCTGTCCCGAGCCGCTGCCTGCCACTGCGAGCGCGAGCGAGCTCCCCCTGGCAGCCGGCCCGAGCCGACCCGAGCGCTGCCCCCTCCCGTCCGCGGGGCACGCACCGCCTCGCTGGCCCCGGGGGCTCGGCGTCTCCCCGGGAGCAAACAGAGCAGTCCTTGCCGCAAGGAATTTACAAGCGAAGTGCAGACATGATCCAACAACTCGGGGTCATAAACACACTCAGGTGGAGAAGGGCCAGAGGCAGGACAGGGGTTACTATAATCCTGGGTGTTTACTGACTAAGGTGTGCGTGTGCGTGTGTGTGTGTGTGTGCAGAGGGCTCCGTTTGCTTTAGTTTTCCGGGGACTGGGAGTGAACTGGGAGACAGCTCCCTCTGACAGTCATCTGTGTACCTAGGAGCCGCAGCGGGGCAGGTGACCTGTTGATCATGGGGTTTGCTGCTGCCTTTTGTGCAGACTGGAGCGGAGTAGCAAGTGCGGTTTTGCCTCGGGTCCTGCTTCCTGCTAGGGACTGGTGTGGAGACAGCAGCCGTACTCGTTGCTCCTGCTGCTGAGCCATGCATGCCTTTCCTGTAGCTAGTGAGCCCACCTCTTTTGTCACTTCACACATCACCTGCAGCTCTCTCAAAACAGGCTGTCCAGCCAGAACTTTTCTCTGATTTTTTTTTTCCCCCCTTTGTTTTAATCTGTTAGATACTTTGAAATCTGGCTACACACCACTTGTCTGCATGCAGCCATGATAAATGAACTTCTGATGCCCATTTTTCTCCTAGGTGATAGTCAATCTCAAAGAATCATTGCAAGATTCATTGCAAATAATCTCAAAGAAGCATTGCAAGAATTGTTAAATTATTATCAGGCCTGTCTTGTATACCTTTTTTTATGATCCAGGTATATAGGTTTTTGGCCTTGCTTCTCACTTGATTTTACAATAAATGTTAGTTGCATCTCTGACAGGAGAAGAACAGTTGGCAGGATAGATTGTCGCAGCTTTTAATTTGATCCTTGGACAGGCTTCTACAAGCATTTTAGACAAGTCAGCAAAATACACCAATATCTTTCCAGTTAGGATAGGTTAAATTTGCAGTATTATAAAACAGTGATTTCCAAATAAATTTGAAACTGACCTAAAATATAA
>NW_017729032.1:61021474-61028618 GCF_001723915.1 Gavialis gangeticus | reverse complement strand
GACCTAAAATATAAATTGTACATGGTAGGGGACTCGACAGCCCAAGCTACTCCTTTTTATAAAATAATGACCTGACTAGGGATATGGTATTACATAAGGCCCTTCTTTATGTTTTGCTTTCACAGCTAGATAGTGTTCTCTTATGAGAACTTGGATCACATGCTAAGGACTTCTTAGTTTAAACGCTTGAAAAGGCTCAGCTTCTGGAGCCAAGAACGATTTTTGTTGTTGTTTTTGAAGAAACGTGAATGATTACATTTAAAAATGAAATGGTTAATATTGAACCGAAAGAGTTGTAAACGAGGTGTACTTTCACTTAAAAATTACAGTCTTTCAGGGGATAGAGTCTGTTAGTACAATCAAGAATGGATCGCATGCATTTTCAGTTTGAGTAAACGAATTTAAAAGAAACCCTGTAAAGAATGTAGCTGGCTGGTTGCTTCATAGCCTATTACCTATATTTTGATGTTGGTTGCCTTTGTTTTAACAAAGCAAAAAGGCATTACACAGCTTTTTTCTCTAAAATTCAATCACCTTCTAGGCCTAAGATTTGTTTATATGACTACAAAGGTGCTCTATTACTTTTGTTTCTCATTTTCAATATTGTACATCTTTAAAAGTCAACTTTTCATGTACAGTGACTTTTTAACATGGTTGACGTTAGGAAGCCATCTCTAAATAGTAGTACTCAGTCTCTGGGCATAAATTGCCCTAATTCCTTATTTTTAACTTTGTGCATGGGAGTATCATACAAATTAATTGCTCAGATAGTAGGTAGAGGCTTTTAACGCCCCTCTCCAAGTTTAATTATTCTAAAACCTGATGTCTTGTTCCTAGTCCACCATAACGTGCTGGAAGCAGTTCTGCTTTTGGCCAGTTTTACAGCTGAGTTGACAGACGTAAAGAGTTCAAATCACTTTCCTCATTTAATGATGAATCAGTGTCTTGGCCTAAGTTGTCTGTTGGATTTAAGATCTGGATTTTATTGCTTTCTTGCAATCAGTGGATTTTTTAGGCTTAATGATTAAAACTGAATTCTAAGTTTGAGTCTCAGTTATGGGCATTGAAAGAGAAGGAGGGTTACTGGAAGGATAAGTATAGGTTAGAGGGGTTTTGCTGCCAGAAGGTATAGCTGGTTATGTGGAACAACTGTCATTGACTTATGGCCTCCATTGCGTAGTATGATACTGTTTTACCTTTCTCACTTGGACTGTATATCCTGTTTGGGTGAAACATCTTCCAAAACATTTCTTGCGATTAGAATTGGAATTTTAGATGTGTATATAGTTGAAAACCTGCTCGGGGGACCTGTCAAATTACGTACCTAATTCATAAACTTAAAAATGCGGAACGCCGTGTTTTTGAACGTTCCAATTTTCCGTGCCTTTAAGCTTAATTACAATTCTTCTTTGGTAGCTGGTGAAATAGATGACTTAATAGGTTTCTTCCATCTCTAATTATCATTATTCTGTAACACCCCTATTGTAAAATTTCAGCTGCTTTCTTTTCAGTCAAAAAACACACTGATCATAGGTAAATGCAATTTAACTGCCAGGGATTGAAAATAAATAGTAGTCGGGGCCAGTTCAATGCATTTTTTGATGGTTATAATTTCATCTCTATTTTGTGAATAAAGAAAATGTTGAATCCAAAACCAGGTTTTAATATTCACTTACCCAGGAATTGATTATTTGGGTTAAATTTACTGAAGTAGGCAAAATTGTTCAAGTTATACACATATCTAAAGTCTGTTCTAGAGTTCCTGAGAATTTAGTCTGAACTGTAAGAAGAAAAAAAACAAACAAACAAAAAAAAAACTCAGCCAAAACCTGAAAAACACAACAAAGCAAACAAAAAACCAAAACAAAACTAGCCCCTTCAGATCATCAGCTTTTTGTAGGTAGAATTGAGTGAAGCGTACAAGAAAGGGAGAACCTAAACATTCTTTACCTAAACCTGTTGTATTGTTGAAGGTGAACAAGTGCTTGTAATAACCCTGTTTGCTAGAAAAAATTGTAGGAAGACCAAGATCTAATACAGAGATAACAAGAACTAAGAAATTACAATGAGTGTTGCATGGAAGAAGGAAGATTTGAATTACTATTCCAGGCAAAATGGTCTTTAGCCAGGTTCTTGGGTAAAGGTAGAAGATAGTAGAGGAGGGGTTATGAATTAGTCTGTTATGGTCTCAGTGTATTTCCCTGAAATGAAAGTAGTAACATAGGCAACATTTTTCTTTACATAAATCTGATTACTTTGGACTAGATGGCTTATAAAATCAAGCATATATTTGGTATATACCCCATATCATATACCATTGTTTTACTTCAGAACAGCTGTGAGAGTTGTTATTAAAAAAAATTGTCATGTTATACATTTTCCCCCCTTTGAACACTTTCCACTCTCTCTTTTTTTCCCCCCCCCCCAGCCTTTAAAAGTATCAGTCAGGCAGACACTATTAACATGAAATGTCCTTAGAACAATTTTCTGGACACAGGGCTCCGTTGAACAGATAAAACATTTAATTTTTGGTGATGGCATTTGTTATGATGTGGTCTGTTTTTCTTTAATTATCTGTGTGGAGAGGATCCATATTGTATCACTTGTTACATTTCCTTGACTTTTGGCTTAGTAAAGTCTTGATCACCTAGACTTACCTGTTGCCCTGGCTGTAAGAATGAGAGCAGCTGAAAGTAAGTTGCAAAAATACAGATGGTAGTTGGGTGTGATAAGGTGAGCCCAAACCAGGTGTTGAGTTAGTGAGCTGGATGTTTCTGTCATAAGAGGAGATGCAGTGGTCATGAGTGACTAATTCATCATACAGGTGTCCAAGCAAGGGAAATTTAAGGGTGTGGCAATTGATTCATAACTCTCAAATACTTATGATCAACAATTTGAAAAATGCTATTAACAATAAAGAGCACTTCGTAACAGTTGGCAAGACCTTAATTCTGTACCTGCATATAACTGAAATTGCAAAAATATATTCCATGCTAAAATATTTGATGTGGGCAGATCTCTACAAGAATTTTTGTTAAACATATCTTTTTTCCCCTTTAATATGGAAGATAACTCTGACAAAGCAGTTGAAGATCACTGGAAAATTACTTTGCAGAATTTCTGTGTTGCTATCAGTGCAAATAGAGTACGTGAAATTTTGAATCTTTGAATCTTTCCCTTAATGATAGGAATGAATACTTTTTCACTGATTGGTAGACCGGTAGCATGTCTTGCTGCTGGTTTTTTTCCATCCCCTCTTCCATTTACAAGGATTCCACCAAATCAAAATCACATTGTAAATTATCACATTTCTTTGTATATGATAGTAATAACACCAGCATTACTAAACTGAAGGAATTTTGGAAATGTGAGACATGTCATCTGAGTTCTGGAAACTGAACTCCTCTGCTTACGTGCAGAAGAGACAAAGTGGTAGTTGTGCTAACTTCCATGATGTCCTGAGAAGGTGTGTAGCATTTAGTCCGGAGTGAAAGAATAGGCAGAAGGCAGGAGAGATGCACTTGATAGATTAACTAAGTCAGAGAAGCATAAGCTTTCACAGCATCTGATGAAGTGAGCTCAGGTTTATGCCTCTGATTTAGTTAATCTGTAGGTGCATCTCTACCCGGCCTTCTGCCTGACTGGTCTTAGAAGTAACTTCTGGTTTCTGGTGTTAATAGACAAGAATCCAAGCAGAGATGTTAAGTGAGAGGCTAAGTTAACAAAAAAATTGTAGTTCACATTTGCAGGGGGATGGAGGAGGGCATTGCATCTTTCCCCATATTTTTTAAATTGCTAAAGAAGGATCTACAGTGATATACTTAATCGCTGCTGCCCTTTTGCCAGACCCTTAGCCTCCCTTTCCGTATAAGAAGCTGTTCTGATGTTATGTCTGTGCATCTTCTGCCCTCTTCTTCAGGACTCCTCTCAAGGCTGCTGCCATCTACTTTTCTGTTCTGGTAGATCCAGCAACAGAACCTGAGGAAATCTTACTTGTTGGAGAGGCTGTGTAAGGCTAGTGAGAGACCTGTCCTGCCAGCCAAGAGGCATATCCTGTGCCAGCTAGTATTTTTTCTGGTCTGGTGTGCCACATCATTTAACCTCGAACTTTTATATTGAAGCTGCACTTCATTTTTTTGCACCCAGGTGTTACGTGTCTTAATTACAGAGGTGCTAATATGGTTCCTTTAGTTATAGATCTGATTCCAGGAATGATTAACCAAAGACCTTCATGGCTGTCAAAGATTGGACCTAACAGCAAATATCCCAAGCTTCTGCATTCCTATTTAAACCAATTGGATGTGAAAATAAGGCAATTGGTACATTAGGCCTGACATGGTTAATTTTATGTCCTTTTTATGTTTAGTTCTATGTTTGTTTGTTTGGTTTTTTATTTCTTCTTTGAATTTTAGAAATTGGTAAAGGGGCTGGAAGTTTTAGTAACTAGGGCATTGATACCCAGGATGACACTGCAGAGGCAGTCTGATGCTGCAGGATAAAGATTTTACCTGGATGATTCTGATAGAGTAATCAGCAATAACATAATTAACAGTACTCTTTTTTTTCCTGTTCTCTCACTGTTGAGATAAATCAGATGTTTTATACCCTCCTCCTATTGCAAAGCTATTGATTCATGCTGTCTTCAGATTCAGGAAGAGTTTACCAATATGACTACCAATACAACTTTAGATGGTAAAGTTTTTTTTTTTTTTTTTTTAAACGAATGCTTGAGTTTTGGAACCCAATGCTGGCAAATTCTGTAGCCACATTATTGCAGAGCACACTGGAGTACGGCCATGACTACGCTGAAGTTCAAGCATCAGCCACTTCTGTTCTAGAGAAGGGGGTCTGTAAAACAAACAAACAAACAAACAAAAAAAACAACCCCCCCCCCAAAACCAAACAGCTCCCCCCCTCAAAGATTTAGATTGATTCGTGCACCAAAGACAACTAGCAAATATGCTTTGTTCCCCCCTTTCCTCTTTGAATATAATTTCTTGGAAAAACACAAACTAAACTTTTAGATATCTCTCAAATTGAAAGGAAACTTCAGGTAAAGTCATGCATGGTGCAGTTACCTATTGACTTGTCTAAAATACTGAGCATCTCTCCCCCTAGCTATGTTTTCATTGCTCTATTACTACAGCCCTAGCGTAGAGGCTGTCTATGCCAACACAAGGCATTTTTCGGCCTGTGTAGCTACTCAACTTCCTTGAATGACATGAAGTAAGACAACAAAAGCACTCTTCTGTCTGCAAAGCTGTCAGCTGCGAGGAGGGGTGATTTCCCTCCCAACATCCCCAGTGATTATACCTATGCCAAGAAAATTTAGCAGCATAGACCTGGCCTGTGACTAAAGCATTTGATAGTTTTTACCAGAGTGTTAATGAGTTGCACAGATTTTTGTTTATAATTTTAATTAAACAATTACCTAAAATCACAGGAATTCTGCCCTTTTGCACATGTGTGGACTTTAAAACCTAGAATATAGGAGGTAACAGTTGGGATTTGGAGAACTGTTCCTGTCCTCTGCACGTCTAACTTTACCAATTTGAACTGTGTTTAAATTTTGATTACTTGTGGACAGCCTTTCTATTGCAGTAATTATATTTGCAAAGTTTGATTCATGTGTCTTTGTCAAACAAAGCTGCTTCATGGCCGTATTTCAAAATTGTAACAGGCAACAATTATACCTCAGCCTGGTGCAAATGTAATATAGTAGCTCTCTGAAGTTTCCAAGGTGCAAAATAAGGGAGGATGACAGCAATCAAAACTCAAATACTGAGATTACAGGGGTGAATGCTTCAAATTCTGGCCTCTGCCAGTAGTAGATTTCAGGATGGATGACTGAAAAAAAAACTGCCAGTGCTTTTTACGTATGTAAGGCCCTGGCAGGCAGTACACTTGAGACGTGATTAATCTGTTAGTCATAGTTTAAATAGTAACCCGGCCACAGGTTCAGGGAATTAATGGCACCACAAAAAGTGAAACCAGTCACAAAAAAATAACACCCCAAAAAGAGTCTGAGCCCTGGGGTGGTCCGAGTGCCAGCTGACAATCAGCTGAATGTTGGGCACCTGGCTTGCAACTTGTTGGCACAGGGTTGAAATCATGATCCCAAGCTCCCTCTGCACTGGCAAGTAGGGTACGATTTAGATCGCATATAACATGGTAGGAGGGGCAGTTGTTGGGATCAAGGATCAGATCCCATGGTGCCCTTAAAGGAATGTCTGTCAGGGGCCTTAGACACAGATTTATTTGTTCTTTTGAACTGGTGTTGTAATTGATGCTAAAATGAGGCAGTTGACCCTTTGTGGATGCCTCTGACTAAATATCTGAGTGTAAGGAGTATATGCTGAAAATTAGCTGGGCCTTTGTAGGTTGTTAGATAGCATGGAAGCTAGATCCAGATTTTTTGTTGGGGAAGAAGAAAGTAATAAATCATTGCTAAATAGGCTGAGAGGAAAAAAGGAGACCAAAACAAAAGAGCAAGATAACTTGGGTGGGTTTTGGTATTCCTTATATTGGCTTTTATTCTTGGTTTCCATACTACAAAGAGAGAAGCTACCAATCAACAGCTTAACTAGATGAGGGCTGTAGCATCATACAAGTGATGATGATGTAGTTCTGCTTAAGACAGCAATTTATTAAAGGTTGCTGTTTCTGTCAAGTAGCTACTGAAAAGCTTGCTTTTGGTTTATTAATGAGGACTAGGAAATTGATTCTGCTATTCAGTGTTTTGTAGAACAGAGTAATGTTTTCAGTTTGTGACAGGGCTGTTTTGTGTATATATCAGGGATGGGCAAAATGCGGCTCATGGGCCAGATACAGCCAAGCCATTCTATCTGGCCCACGGGGCCACTAAAAAAAATTGGAAAATTAATATTTATCTGCCTCTGGCTGTCTGTCATGTGGTCTTCGATAGCTTGCCAAAACTCAGTAAGCGGCCCTCCATCCGAAATAATTGCCCACCCCTGGTATGTATGATGCAAGCAGTTTGCAGTATTGGCCCATGCAATACACACTCTCTACATCAGTAGTTTTTTACCTCTTAGACTTGAGGCTCTAAGGAGACTCCTCCTTAGACTTGAGACACCCCTTGGAAAATGCCAACTCTTATTTTTCACTCACTGTTTTTTTTTTT
>NW_017729032.1:61017076-61021463 GCF_001723915.1 Gavialis gangeticus | reverse complement strand
TTTTTTTACTACAGAAAAACAATTGAGCATTTTTCTGTTGCAGAGAGCTCAGAGAGACTACAACAGGTCAGAATGGTTTTAACACTATGAGTTCTTACAGGAAATCTTCAGGATTACCTTGTGAATCATGTTTGTATGCCCAAGAGTGCTAATGTTGTGTGGCACCCTGCAGCACCCTCGAAAGGATCTCAAGACATCCCAGGGTACCATGTCACCTTGGATGAGAATCACTACCCTACGCAGTACCCAGGCTCAGATTTTTTGAGGAGTAAAAAAATTGCCTTTCAGACTAAGGAAGAACGGTTCTTGCTCTTCAGAGAGTAACAGCAAAATTGTATCTTGTATCTATACTTTGTATTACTTGGGGATAGCTGAATTAAGGTAAGGCATTAAAAAATGAAGATGCCACTATTTAGATGCCCCAAAAATTAGATAGCCCCTCAACCCTCCAGTCCAACATTAGGCTGCAAAAGAATTGTGTAGGTTACGTTCCTTGGTGCTTCTTTTTTTGTCTATCTTTTCAAAGTTGATAACTCATTTGGAGTGCAATACTAAGATGGATAGTTAATTACTCACAAAAAAGTTACTGCTTTTGTTATAACCAGAGCTCTCCTGTTATGCACGTGGACAATCACTGAAGATAGAAAGTTTATTTAGATTGCAGACAGCCTTTTTGGTGTCCATGGAAACCATAACTTTGAACAAAATTGAAACTTTTTTTTTAAGGAGCCAGATGGCATAATCCAGCTGCTTTTCTTTGAACAGCCTGAAGTAACTATCATGTTGAGGTTCACTTCCCATGTTCTGCAGTTTCATAAAGCTGGTGTGGGGCTCTTTCATCCCTTGCTGACACAGAAGGGAAAAAGGGACACAAACAGGGGAAAGTGTTATGCCTCAGATATGTGGGCTCTGTCCCAGCTGTATTTTCTGTCCCACCCTGCTGACATAAGCTGGAGCAGTCCTTGCACTGCTCTAACCTAGTGAGAGAGAACTGGGTTTTTGTAGAGCTGTGGCTAGATCCTTTAACAACGTTTGCATCTCTTTCACCTTGCAGTCTACTGATACGATGGATCCCAAGGCCTGGTTTACCATCTCAAACTTAATGTTGGGTTAATAGAGGTCTTATGAAGTGCACAGGACCTGTGGATTTTTTATATACTAACCCATTTTGCTACCTACTGAATTTATCAGAGATTTATTATTTTAACTCTTTGCTTCTAAACTGGTTATGACCGTTGCTGCTTATCAGCCTGTCAGTAACTTTTTTCTGGTCTGATATGTTTCTGTGAGTGTCTTGAGAGTGCTAGGATACAAGTGTTGTTAAATTAAAAAATCTAAATGCAAATTACAAAGAGGAGCATACATCAAGGAGTGGAAGATTAGATTTTAAGTCCACTGTTGGCAGTGGTCAAGCAGTATCAGATGATACTAATTTGTTGAGTATTACAACAAAAAGTGTGAGGAAAATTAGACTCACTTGACTTCAGAAACTGTAACATGGGTGGAGTTTCACTTACCTATCACCGGCTGTTTAAATTATGCAGTTAGATAAGACTGAAGCAACTTGCTATGAATGTGGTGACTTGTTAGACCGCATTTATTGTGCAAATGAGCTGACATCCTGCAAGATCAGCAGAAATGTTTTAGGGTTTACTTAAATGGAAGCAAATTAATTTGGTCACTTTGATTGCATGTCCTGCATACCTATCAGCAGTGAGACTGAGGTGCTGCATCTGTCGCATGCAATGCTATACAAGGCTGTCTTTCTGTTGCCGTAAGGTGAAATAATGTAATTGTAAGTGATGGTTGGTCTAAACAGCCCAAAGTTTTAAATGCAGGTTGGCACTGTGTTTTTGCAGCTGTGGTATATTTAGGTTCAGAGACTGAATTTTGATTTATTTTAAGGAGCTTGAAGGGAAAAGAAAACATGTATAGTATCAACACATACAGTTAGGGGGGCTGTTACTAACTTCAGCATAAAACTAGAGTCACTCTGTTAATCTCAGTGCATTTATACTGGTATAACATTGATGCAGAGCAATGGTGAATCAGCCAGAGTTTCCTAGTTTGTCTGTGCTGGACACAGTTTGTCTGCCAGGTTAGATTAGTTTCCTTAAAAAGAAATCATTTGCTCATTTAGTGAAGAGTAATACATTAAAATGGATACCAGGCAGCAGAAAAATACATTTTCACTTTGCCTGAGACAATTTGCCATAGTATCACTTAAATTATTTGCCTTACTGTAGTTCTAGGCTTTTAAGCAGATGCCTTTAATTTTCACTGTGCGTGCATATGTCTTGGGTTAAAGGGACCTTTTCTTTTTTAATCTCTTCTACTTCAGCAGCCGTCTTGGTATAGGAAAGTGCTGGAAAAAACACTTTTTCTTCCCTGAGAAGCAGTATTTGGCTGCTATTAGTTTGACATTACTGGCTCTGTTTGATTAAATGTAGTTTAGAACAACCATCAATAACTCTCCCTTGAATCGCTGCTATTTCAAACCTTGGAAGCAGGGGGAAAGCATTGGGGAGATGCTTGTGCCAGCATGAGCCTGAAGCTTTTCACTCTTAGAAACTGTCAGACCAGCCACCAGAATGTTTTTCAGTCGGTACAACCATGCCAGTTCACCAATTTCTTTTGTGAAATATTTGAATTCTTAATAGCAACTCCAAGTCAGGATTTCAAGCTGGCTGGGGACCTGATTTTAATTATTAGACACATTTTCAGACTTCCAGGCAGTTATGTATATGTGGCACTATCATAATGTGTAGGTACCAGGAAAAGATCAGTCTGTTCATTCCCAATTACCAGGAATATGTTAATCCACCTAATGATGACTATAAACTAGTTAAGGTAGAATATTTTTTGGCTTCTCACAAAGGTATTGTACTCTTTGTTGATCTCTGTTCATGTGATTCCAATAAGACATTCTAGCTTTTCCTGATTTATCTAGCAAGAAAAGTAACAGTGGAGCTCAAGGGAAAGATTCATGTTAGAAATTTTGCTCCAAGAGAAATATTTCTTGAATAGGTTCCTTAAGGTGAAATCTTCAGTTAGTTGTCAGTCCTGATAACAGCATGTTTCTTTAAAAAAAATAAAAATAAACCTGGCTTCATGTTGTTGCATGAATTTGGCATCAGTGAACCAGATAGATTAATTTGTTAGAGCCAGGTACAGGGCAGACATGTGCAGCTACTGGTTTCTCTGCACAGTTCAGGCATTGCATGCGTTTCAAACTGCAACACATCTGCTACTCTAGACCTGGCCCTTTTGAACCAATATGAGCTTGCCCCAAACTGAAGACTTTGTTTAGATCCCTGTCCAGTAAAAATTAAATGAGTACAAGCCTGCTTGTGACCTAATCGAACTGAAGTTAGAGCTTCAATGATTCAAACTTGATTTGAACCTAGATCTTCAGAAGTTAATAATCCTCCCCCAGCTCCCTTCTTTTTTAATAGTAAAAAAACCAGAATGTAATCAGATGCTGAGGCTGCAGCCACTTCGCTTTCTTTCCTTTTATTGGATAGCTGGGCCAAGCCATCCTAATTAGAGTCACAGGTGTCTAAACATTAGTATAGAGTTCTAGTTTATTACCCTTGAATACAGGCATAGTCTGACTCTGCAGGAACTCAAAATGTTTTGCTTCAGCATGTGAATGCTAAAATGACGTTTTTACATTTCTTAACTTCTAGCTAAAAATCTAAGCATTCACTCATCCCTTCCTTTTCTTTTAAGTTAGTATATGCCATATAGGCAGTTTTAAGAAAGTATAGACTTGTTCTAAACCTTCTTGCTATGGGACTGTCTGTGCTACAAGAGTTGAATAGTTCTCTGCCAAGTTTGAACGCATTTGTACTTTATCAGTTTTGCATCCAGTACGTGGACTGGGAGATATGATTTTAAAACTGTGTTAAATAATGGTGTTTTATTTTAGGTCGTGTTCTGGAATTGCTCTTATGTCTATAAAATATTTGATTTATATTGTACCCCCAAAAGAGGTTTTTTTTTGTTTTTTGTTTTTATCTTTTTTTGTAATGTACTATAAATGAGGAAAAGAGGCTGAGAGTAAGTACAATATGGTATATTTTAGTACTCCATCTTATCACTTGTTTTGGGGAAAATAGAACCTAATTGATGTTGACTTCTCCAAACTATTTAGAACTATTTGTCTTGTGTTTGAAAAAAATCTGGTGTTTAATATATAAGAACCTGAAACTTATCTCTTGAAAGATGTCACAGAATTATGGGGAAGAAATGCAGGCATATGCACAGCAAGGGGTAATAAGTATAGGAAAAAATAGATTCATATTTGGATTGAACAGTCTAAAGGCTCAAGCTTTGACAACTGGTACTGTGAAGTAACTCTTATCTTCTAGTTTTTGCTAAATCC
>NW_017729032.1:61012515-61017065 GCF_001723915.1 Gavialis gangeticus | reverse complement strand
TTTTGCTAAATCCTGCTTTTCCTTACTTTTTAGTGAACGCTAACATCACATTGTGACTGCAGTTCCACGGGGTCTAAAATTCCCTTAAATATACTTCTGTGGCGGGAAGTAAGAGGGAAGAGGAATGCTATTATGCTCCAAGCCACTTTTCAGCAGGGGGAGATGCAGCGTTCTTTCTCCTCCCAGGCAATGAACAAAAAGTGCCATCGGATGTAAATCATCTGAGATTATTGCACAATTTTTATTATGCAACCAGGCTAATGCAATGGCAGTATACACATAGATAAAAATAACTTTTGGGGGGAAGTGGGGGGGGCAGCAATTTAGCAAAAGGCTCCAACATATTCTTTATGACAGCTAGGATGGGGTATTGCTGGTTTATCTATTAGTCAGAAAAATAAAGAATGCAAGAAAAGACAATTTTTAGCTGAGTAAGATTCCATCTTACTTGAGCAGTAATAAGTACAGAAATTACTTCTTTACTGGCTGTGCAGGAGGAGTTTTCAACTCAAGGTGCAGTGTCTAGGTCAGGGTGTCATGGCACCCTAGGGTGCCTTGAGGTGCTTTCTAGGATGCCATCAGTTTGCCACATCAATAGTATGTAACACTTGATGTTAGCACTGTTACATTTGCAAGCATATTCACAAGATAAACCTGGAGGTTTCAGTAGAAGTCCATAGTTGTTGTCTTTCTGAGTTCTTTGCAACAGAAACTGCTCAATTACTTTTCTGTAATCAAAAGTACAGTGAAAACTGAGCGGTGGAGTTTTCCCAGGGGGCCTCAAGTCTACCCAAAGGTGCCTCAGATCTAAAAAGGTTGAGAACCACTGGTCTAGGCAATTGATGTTAGTCATCATCAGTCTGTATAGTGCACTATAGCAGCCACTGCTGTTGAAAGCAAATGCTGCTACTAAAAGCGTAATACATAGGGAGCACAGAACAGGTATTTTTATGAACGATATTATTTCAGTTGAACATGCTAGTCCATCAGCTCCTTGCACGTGTGTTCAACATTCTGTTCACCTTGAAATTGAATTTTATTACTTGCCACATTTTATTAGGCAGATGTTTAGCCAGGGTAGTACTTCAGAGACTAACTGGTTTGGAGAGGGGTGAGCTTTCTGTAGGCAGCAACCTGTTTTGTCAGATGTTATGAAAGGGCTGGGAGAAAGAAAGGGTTTTGTCTAGAAGGGAAAGGGACAGGGGGAGGGGGCTTTGCTAAGAGAGTTAAAAAGTGGATTCATTGTATCAATTGAGAGGAATAAGGTAGTTGACACCTTTTGGGACCCTGGAGTTAACAGCTAATCCAGGTAATGGGATAAGAATTCAGTTTGTGGCTGAGGTGTTTAGCCAAGTCCCTCCCCTTGTCCCTTTCCCTTCTGCATAAAATCCTTACCTTCTGCCAATCCTTTTATAGGATCTGACAAGCAGGTTGTTGCCTGTGCAAGCTAATACTTCTCTGGACCAGTTAGTCTCTAAGGTACCACCCTACCCTGCTTTCTGCTTGCCTTCAGGCTAATACTGCTAACCGTTGCTTTATATTTTATTGCATTGCTCTGAAAGTTATCCTACTACACTCCTTTAAGAACGGAGAGAGGGGGGAGACTGATGGCACAATGCTGCTGCTTGTGATGGGTAGGTAACTGGAATTGCCAGGAAAAGACATTTTGGAGGATGCGATGCAGAGCCAGGTAGCTTTTTTCATTCCTACATCCTCTGCTCAGAAATACTGGCAACAGAGGAATTGATGGTTGGATGTGCAGTATCTTTGAGCATCAGGGAATTCTGGCAAGGGAAGGATATTAATTGAAAATCTCAATGGCAATCTGATAGAACATGTTCAAGGTAAGTCTCTATCTAGTTGAGCCTATGGGCATTGGATGGTCAACCCTAAGGTATTAGAGAGGGCCTTGGCTGGGACCATCTGGTTGGGGATGGTCCTGCTTTGAGCAGGGCGCTGGACTAGGTGACCTCCTGAGGCCCCTTCCAACCCTAACTTTCTATGATTCTATGAACTTCTTAATGTTAGATCACCTCCTTAATGCATCTGCACAGTCACTCTCATATCTTCAGTTGGGGAGGTTTAATCAAGAACCTAGGCTGAGGGGGAACTCCCTCCCTGTCCCATCCCTCTGAAACTGCAAGATGTTCTTGCACCGGAAATGCAGGGTTACTCAAAATGAAGCCTTGGGTGTAATTGTCCAAAACTGGTTTGAGTCTTAATTGGTGCAGCATGCAGGGACTCTTCCTGACTGGTAATATGTATTTATTTTTGATGCAGTCCAATGCATTTTCCCCCGTTCTCTGCTTTTGTCTCTTTCTAGTTTTGGCAACACAAGCAAATAGAAACTGGTGTTTCTAAATTTCATGTGTATAGCCTGCTTTTCAAGAAGGCCCTGTGAAAGAAAAAACGTTCCATAGAAAAAAAACATGGCTGGCCACATTATGGCTTCTGGATATGACTAGTGAATTGCTCCAAAATTGTCTCCAGTGTTACGGTGGCCCAGTCATTTCCAACAAAAAAGCCTAAAGAAGTAAAATCACTACATTTGAGGATCTGATTCCATCCCTGGTTATATCCGATTTAAAACTAGTGGGACTACAGTGAAGCAACTGGGTGCAGAAAATATAGCCTAGTGGTCTCAAAATAATCTGCTAGATGGGAATATCATTGGTTGCCATTGTAAAAGACTGTGTGGTGTCATCTGCTCAGTATGTCTCAGGTACTGGAAAGAAATACTTAAGAATTTGTGAAAGCAACTAATGCCTTATATTCTGTACTACCTGCTTTTTGCCGTCTCTCTTCTGCATCCAGTATACAAAAAGGTGGAACAATATTTAAAACTCTAGTAATTTTGTCTTGGAGAAAAAAAAGAAACTGTTGACATACTTTTTAAATAGTGAACCATTAGAGTAATTTAGGGTGTGATTTATGCAGTATATTACGGGTGATCCACTGTTGTGTCACTATGCCAACAGATGGAACGTGTAAATGTTGCTTTAAAACAGTACTTCTGGTTTGACTGTAATATGATGAGTTTGATACTATAATGTTTCCATCTTTCAGGCATGCATTGATGTAACTGACATACTCCAATGTTTTGTTACTCCCATTTGGTGCTGGATACTAAACTTAGTTAAGTTAAAATGTATGGATTGTTAAGGATGGGTGAGCTGTCCTATTAGTGAATTAAAATGAAGCACTGCAAAATATGTGTTTTTAAAATAACGTAAGCTAAGTGTTGATTCTTGACATCTGACACTTTAAGTTTCTTTCATATTTTGGCATGCTTAACAGAAAGTAGCTGCCAAAAAAAATAAGTGAAAACCTGCGTAGGTTTGTTTTAACTTAAAACTTTAGCCTGTTTGGAAAAGCCGCTTGATGAGTGAGTTGTGCATGTTGATTCTTATAAGTTCATACATGAAATACAGGCATACCTTGTTTTTTTGCGCTTTGCTTTATTGCGCTTTGCAGATATTGTGTTTTTTACAAATTGAGGCAAGACCTTCCACCAGCAAAAAGATTACGACTCGCTGAAGGCTCAGATGATGGTTAGCATTTTTTAGCAATAAAGTATTTTTTAATTAAGGTATGTACATTGTTTTTTTTAGACATAATGCTATTGCACACTTAATAGACTACAGTATAGTGTAAACATAATTTTTATATGCACTGGGAAACCAAAAAATTCATGTGACTCGTTTTATTGCTATATTCACTTTATTGCGGTGGTCTGGAACTGAACCCGCAATATCTCCGAGGTATGCCTGTAATTTAAAATTGGAATATTACTTTGCCAGCAATTTTCTGCCCTTCTTCCAACACCTGTAAAATGCAGAATTTTGTTCAGGATGTTTACATCTTGCACAAAATATCCAACTTTTATCTCGCTTTTAATTCGCAGTTTATTCTTTCCCATTGTGACACATCATATTGCAGAGCATGTTTCATAGCATCTCTTACTGTTTTGAGATATCAGACTTCCAGAAATGATATGCTTTGGAGTATAGCCAATCTAATAGTATTGCAGATGTTACTAATAGTTGGAAGAGCCAAGTCTGGCAAATTATCAGGCCAGAGTAGCAGACTGATATTGCACAAGTGTCGTAGAAGGTGTGGATTCACAACTGGAGAAAGCATTCCTATTTCACCCCATCTTTGCATATTCTAGTTATGGTTCCTGCAGCTGTCTTGTATTGAAAGAGTAATATGATACTAAAGTAGTATTTTACTATCTTAAAAATACTAGTGTTTTAAAAAAATGTTTAAAAAGCTAAGTGAATCCTTCCATGGCATATCTTAAAGTGTTCGCCCTCCACCCCCTCCATTTTTCTGCCAACTCTTGTTTTCTTACAGGTTTGGTTGGTATGGTCCCCCCACTTATATGCAAAAATGTTTTAATATTTCTAGTTATATTTCAAGTCTTTTGCTACAGGTGTTGTCTACTACACTGTTTGTCATGTCCCTGAAAGCCACGTTTAAAAATTATTATTTAGGATAGGGTGTTTAAAGCATGTAAAAAAAAAAAAAAAAAAATCACCCCAACAAAC
>NW_017729032.1:61012271-61012505 GCF_001723915.1 Gavialis gangeticus | reverse complement strand
AAAAAAAAAAAAAAAATCACCCACACATACCAGTGGAGTCTGTAGCCACCTGTTTATTGCATATTTGAGAACTCCCCCCCCCAAATTAATTTTGACAAAGCTGCTCAAACTCTAGCAGCTGTGCAGAATCCCATGTGTTTTCTTCACGCCATGAGACAGGATTACTTTCAGTTACCAAGAATGAAAAGTGCCAGTTGTTTGCCCCCATGTAGAAACTGTGAAAGCTTCTTTACC
>NW_017729032.1:60990272-61007271 GCF_001723915.1 Gavialis gangeticus | reverse complement strand
GCAGCTGTGCAGAATCCCATGTGTTTTCTTCACGCCATGAGACAGGATTACTTTCAGTTACCAAGAATGAAAAGTGCCAGTTGTTTGCCCCCATGTAGAAACTGTGAAAGCTTCTTTACCCTTAGCTGATATGTTTGTGCCCTGCAGCACAGAGTAGATTTAACGTTTGCAATTTTATTTTAAACAGTTTAACAATGTCTGCTATTATTTAGTAAAAATATTCAGTTGATTTTTCAGTCAAATTGAACTCTGTGCCTCAAATTATCCTGTAGCAATGAGTACTCACAGTTAATTCTGTATTGGTCAAAGGATGGCATTTGTGTTTTGTTTCATAGAAGTTTGTGCTTCCTTTTTTTCTCTTGAATTTCTTTTGTATTCAATGCATAAATGAGAGCATGCAGTTATGTCATCAGTATGATGCATAAACATATAGACCTGCTCAGCTCCATGTCCCATTCCATTCCTCCTCCCAGGCCTGCTGCTTGCATAGCTTCTGGCTGAGCCAAGGGTAGGGGTCCAGATCTGCTCTTGCCCCACTGCAGCCAGGGTACACAGGGAGCTGGGAACAGTGGCAGCAGTGGGCAGGTTCTCCCTCCCTTCCTGGTCTCCTCCAAGGGGCTCTTGCTAGCCCAGGAGTAGGCTAAGGACCATGGACCCTCCCTTGCCGCTGCCCCCAGCTGAGTCTGGCTTCCTGTGTAATCACTCTCCACAGGCCCAGCTGGATTGGGGCAGTGGTGGCTGCAGCAGCAGGCAGATGTCCTTTGCAGGCTGGGAGTGGGGTGTAGTACTGGTTATTGCTTCTGCATTCCCCCTTTTTAAAATCCTGTCTGCCTTATCTGTCACTGTTCTTTCTCTATAAAGTTTGGCAGTTTTTGCGGAAATTTAAGACAGAGACATAAATTTTAGTCAAGTGCCCAGCTCCTAAGTTGGATGTTTACCTGCCATTTGTGCCTTTTCATTACTTTTAATTCACCATCCTTCAACAGCATGGCTGTAGTCAGGGCTGTCCCTAGGGGTGCGCGAATTGGAGCAACTGCCTTGGGGTCCGTGCTTTGGGGGGGCCCCGTGGAGCTGGGCTGGCTTTGTGTCCAGCTGCTCGCCACCTCCTCCTCCCCTGCCACCGCTGCTGCATCTGGGCCCCGCGCAAGCTGATTTGCCCTAGGCCCTGCAGTACGGTTGTCACTGACTGTAGTGCTAGAAAGGGAAGTGGAGTACTCAACTTTTGATGCATTGCTTTGGAAGTTATTCTGTTTTGCAAACTCTTATGAATAAAGAAGTAGATTTATTTTAAAAGTATTATTATGAGGCTGCAATTTGATTATGGGCTTATGAGAACTTATAAGTGACACTGTTCAGGAATGAACCTTACAAAGTGAAATACACATTGTTTGCAATATGAAAATTAAGTAGAGGTTATTTATTTTTTCAGTTACAATATAACTGAGAAATATATGTAAAGATTTGTTTCTTAAATGCTTTGAACCAATTTATAGGATTAGATGATGACTTTATCTTTTTTTTTAAAGGAAGGGAAAATTAAGCCCAAGATATGGGCATGTAATTTATCCTTCAGGTCAGAGTTCATGTATCTGTTACAATGGGCACCTGAGCCTGCTTGCAGCTTGAGGGAAGGAGGAGGCCTCCTGGGGTTCTCTCCAGTTTTTGTGTGCCCCCCCACTCCCATGACAGCTGGCTAAAGCAGGCCTCCACGCTGAAGAGCTTTTTCTGAGGTCCCCACCCCCTGCAAAGCTTCAAACTTCTATTGAAATGTTTAGTTTAATTACTTGTTTCAGTGCTGTGTGTTCAATTCCTAGGGCTGCTTTTCAGTTTTTAGGGGAGCTGTCACATAACTGCTCCTCCTCCCTCCTATAGCCTTTTCAGTAGTAGGCTCTTCCTGTGGGTTAGCCAGAGAGACAGCGGGCGCATCTACATATGCAATTAATGTGACAGAATAAACTCCAGAGCAGTTTGAGCTGGAGTAAACTGCTTCTGGGCATATTGTTTGCACGTCCTTCTGGGAGAGTAGCAAAGTAAGTGGGGCAGAGCAGGCTCCCAGGTGTCTGGGCTGACTAGGTGCAATTCACACCTGCAGTCAGCATGTACGAGAGTGATTCAGTACAGTAAGTTACTCTGCTGTAAGATAGTCCTGTCCCTGACAGTAGTACTGTCTTACTGCAGTGTTAGTTAGTTTACTGTGGCCTGATACCATTACATGTGTAGACAGTGATGATTTACTCTGCAGCTAATTAGTCTCTTCCTGCCCAGTGGAGGAAAGGAGGCAGGCATGCTTAGTAAAGAACTGGCTTTGAGGCAAACCAGCCTTTCACCCCCCAGACCTGTGGGAGTTTGGCCACCAGGGCAACATGCCACTTGGGTGATCATGCCTAAGTCCCTGTAGCTTGTGTTAGCAGCCATGCCTTTGATTTCATAGCTCATAACTTCCCCACCTACTTCCTTTTGCAGGTTGCAGGTGATGAGCATTGGGTGCAACATCAAAAGTGCCAGTGATAGAGTATTCAGGAAGGGACTTTGAGGGCCCAGCTCTTGTCCCCACAGAGGATTGGCTAGTTCAGAGGCAAAAGTATGAGTACAAGGAGATTAAGTTTAGGAGGTCTGCAACATCCTGGACAACATGTGTGTCTTTGGAATGCAACCTGGAAAGGTGTATTAGTGGGGTGTGGATTTGTGGCTATAGTTAAAAGGCCTGGAAAATCTTGGGGTGTCCTTTTTCACTGCTTCTCTGGATTGATGTACTCTGTTGTCAAGGTTACTGCTCCCAGCAGGCTGCCACCAGGATTTTTGCCTATATAGATCCTTCAGAGATGCCCTCTGGAAACATCATCTTGGCCCTTCTCTTTTGGGCATGAGGATTCTTGGGTGTCATGAGACCAAGAAACAAATATGAGCTGCCATATGACACCCCAAAATGTCCCTGAATGCTTTACAAGCAGTGCAAATATGTGGGTAGTATTATAAGCTCTTCTAAACCTAAAGTTTTATATGGTCTAAACATTTCTCTCTAAAGAGGGGGGAAGAGAGTGCTTGTTTTTGTTTTGTTTTCTTGTTTTTTTTAATCAGTTCCTTGATAATGAAAAAATTACTCGGCTTTCTTTAAAATTTTCCTATTGTATTTGGCATCATCAGAAAAGTCAGCTTCTATACCATCAAAAAAGTCTGTATCTGGTAGGTGCCAGGATTGCTGTAAACGAGAAACTCTCTCCCTATTGTATGTTTAGACTTGCAGAATCAGATATCAAGGTCTAAATAAGTTTTTAAATTTTTTAGAGCATTACAATTCTACTTTCTTAGGATGGTTGATTAGTTATGAAGATGGAAGATATCTGAAGTTGAGAGAAGAAAAAAATATATGTTACCATTTGATTTTTCTTGTGCTCCTAGGTGTCCCTGGGATCGTAGTACCAATAATACTACTGTCAGGGAAAAAGAAACTTGCTTGTGTCTTGCTTGGTAATTTGTCTCCTTCTGAAAGCAAAAGCAAATACGTAGTAGTGATATGTTTCCCAGATCTGGGACAGACAGCTGGTACCAGAGTAGCCAGTTACAGGTTTGGGTTGGCTCAGGATGAATAGTATCAGGCACAAACTCTTGTTTTAGGAGAATTTTAATAGAAGATAAAGATGGTCATAATTGAAAACAGGTGGTGTCATAGATACAAACTCAGTGCTTAAGAGTTACTACTGGGAATTCTGATTCTCTATTCCTATTTCTGGAAAAATAGGAACTTAATGAAAAATAGGATATTTTTATTCTTGCTTATCTGGAAGTGGTCTATAAAGGCACTTGTATACGTGACCACATTACAATGTATATGTGAAAAATTTTTCCTTTGTGTGGCTTAATGGTATCACACATTACATGTAGGCAAGTTTTGGGGTTTTAAATGAGTTTGCATCATTGCAGACTAAACTACACCTGATGTAGTTCAGTTTGCAGTGTTGCATCTTGGAACACTGCAGCCATTAGTCAGCTCGCCTCCTGGCTGTGGGACAGGTGGGCAGGCTCCACAGGAAAAAAAGGATCCGGTCCCTTGCTGCTTCTGCCGTCAGCAGGCTTCTGTGGCCTGCAGGACACCTGGGGCCACCTGGGAATGGGTTGGCTTGCCCCGGGGCAGTGCGAGGAGACGGTAGGAGGGTGGCTGGGTGTGCTGGTGGCCAGAGAAGTTGGCGGGGCCGCCCAGGCAGGCTAATAGCTTCCCCAAGCCTGTCTGGGCATCCAGCACCTCATGCACCATCATGCTGTCTTGCTTGGCTGCCAACTGCCCTCCTGCCACCTCCTCATGCCATGCCATTCCTTGGCAACGAGAGAGAGTGAACGAGATCTACTCTATTTTTTAAATACAATTTTGCTGGTGGAGCACTTTCTTCTTTGCTAACTCTTTTGTAGGTGAACATCATTCACCATAGTCTATGTGCCTCTTTTCTGTGGTAATGGAGACCTTGGTCAACAGGGAAAGAAACTGTAGATGGTTAGGCATTAACTGATAAGTGCTTAATTTATGAAATGTGTAGAGATTCAGGAAACAGGAAAAAGTTACACTCTTAAACTTTGCATGAAACAACAATTTCAGGTCTGTAGGCCTTCGCATATAGAGCTGAAAAGGTATCTGAGACCTAGCACTAGCAGAGACTGAGTATTAGCATTTATTGAGGTACTTCCTTTGATTCTCTAGTCACTGCTTTGCTTCATCTTGTCACCTGATTTCCCCTTCTAGCAAGCTCTACATTCTCAAGTATTTTTCCATTTCCCTCTTGCCTTTCCTCCACTACTGATGTATATTCGTCTCAAAACTAATGCAGATCTTTTCAACATTTTTTTTGTTTATCCCCGTTTGTAGTGTAGCAGACCTTTGAGATGCAGTTAGAACCTCTTTATTAGTACTTTTAATAATAAAAGGCAAGAAGCCACCAACCTGTAAATGAAGCTGTAGTCATACCATGCAGTTGTAGCAATAGGGCCTGTATCTCTAGGCTTACATGAAAGAGCAAGTGCTAGAGATGTGGCTTTTTCTTCCTTATGCTCTTTAAGGCATTGGGTCACTGACATCATGCCAGAATTTTGAGGTTTAGTTCTAAGTATGCTCCTGGAAGATCACTAGTGGCACGAGCTGACAACTTTTAAATTAAGAACTTTGTAGTTTCAAGTTAATATCTATCTCAAAATCAATGCAGTGATTGGGTTACCAATTTGGGACAGAGCTTAACATGTTGTGACTTTGTGCTTTTATCTGGTAGGAGAGGCATGAAAGCAAAGCGTTTTAGTTGCACACACATACTTGTGAACGCTAACAACAATGGCATTTATGTTGTAACATCTGTCAGTCACAAATCCCCCTGTTCCAGACCAGATATAAGAAATGCATCCTTAACCATAAATTACTTGGTGTTTTTTAAGAAAATTAGAAAGGTTGAAGATAAATTTCTAAGTATTCAGCCAGGAAAAATATTGTAGCCTGCTGGTAATCTGAAAAGGTGCCACTGGAAATTATCTTGCACTTGGAGTCTTATGAGTTTTGAAAATGAAAGCTTGAAAAGTCCTTTTTTTTTTTTCCTCTGCAAAATGAAGCAGAGGAAGTGAGATAATTTTTAAATGTTAAGCTAAACAGTGATTGGCATGGCTTACTGTATGTAGAGCAGCAGAATGTGGGGCAGATGTGATGTTTTTTGTCAGTTTTGGTTTAGTAAGATCCTGCTGTCTGTTACTCCAGGCTAGAAAGTAAAACTTTCCTTAGCAAAGAAAGGGCACTGTGTGTCATCAAGAGGAACAGTTTACAGGCAAATAATCTTGTTATGTAATGGAAGATAAAGATGTGGAGAAGAAAAACTTAACAGTAAATCTGTATACATTTCCTATTAACTTTTCTACAGAAAACAATCTCTTCCTGCAGCCATAAAATATTCAAAAATAAATTGAAAACAAATTTGAGATTAAAAGAACGAAACATTGAATAGAACATATACTAGGTAAACAAGTCAAATTAAAAAGCAAGCTAATCTACTTATGCAGTTTACTTGTCATACAATGTCTGTGCAATATGTATTCCAATACTAACCAGTTTTAAAAATGCACTTAAAATTTTTTTGAGGGTCAAGAGAAGAAGGTTTGGAGTCTTTTTCACCACAGGCAGGACAGCAGCAACTGTTTGTTTTAAGAATTAAGGATTGATACCTTTTGGTATTTCAGAATATCTGTAAGTATGTCTACTTATGTCAGTAACCAATATAAAATTTAATGTTAGCGGGCAAAATAAATACCCAGCTCCATTCTCTGAAGCCATAGCAGAGGAAGGGAGATCGAAGGGTAGAATAGAAAATGGTAAATGTTTTGGCTGAAAAAAAAATTCCTTGGTATACATCTCTACTGTATCTGCAGCTTTTGATACTCTTGAGTCCTTGCCATGACAGACGATTAGTATTTCTGCTTTCCTTTAATATTGGCAATGACTTCTCTTTGACCTGTAACTCCTGGGAAGGGATGTTCTAGTTGTGAAAAGTGGTTCTGAAGTGGCACTAGAAGTTCTTGCTAACAGCATTTTGATGTAGAAGACATCTTGACTGTAAAGTTTTAAGAATCATTATTAGTTATTGTTTGGTTCATTAATACACTCCCATAGCTGTAGCAGTATTGCACTCTACTAGTAGCAGGAAGTAATAAAGCCATTTAGCTACTTCCTTATTTCCATTAGTTAAGTTAAGGTTTAAGGTGTGCTTGGAGTAAGAAGTGCTAGTAGGGTATGTACATACATTTTGTTCCTGAGTACTCTTTTTGTATCAAAATGTCAAATTTGTTATCCTCACTGATTTGATTTATTTTTTTTGTGGGGAAGGGGAGGGAGGGGGCATGTCGTGCATTAATTTTGATATGTTGAATTTATGAAAATCTTTCATATGTTGTACAAAAAATAAGTTTTCTCTCAGCACCTATGGTGTTACTGTTTCAGATTTTTACTACTGTGGGATCTGAGGCACATAGCCGGGCAAGTTGCCCAGGTTCATAGGAACTTGGCAGAGGCAGGAATTGAATCCAGATCTCATGACTCTAGAAAATCACAGGACTTTGAACACAAGACCATCATTCCTTCTGAATGGGTGCTTTAAAGTCAGTAGGTAGCCATAGGTTAATAGGGAGAAGACCAGAACAAAACCAGAATTATAGTAATTGTTCAGCTACAAGGCACTGTAGGGTAGAAATTGAAATATAGTGCGACCTGCATGCAGACTGGCCCAGTAACATAGATGTGTGACTCTGCATATGTGTACAAGAAAATCAATATTGGTGCAATTTCAGCTCATTCTTGATCTTACTACCTGATAGATATTGGGGTTTTGAAGGTCATAATTTATCTTTCGTTAACAGAGAACATAGAAGCAGTAGAAACTATTTTGCAAGCCCTTGAGATGAATGTTTTGCAGCTTTAACAATGTCAATTTTATAAACTCTTATTGTAGTTTATAATAAATGGCAGTCAAAGAGGAGAAACAATAGCCAGCACAGTATATTTTTTGCACTAGCATCTACATTCTGAAACCAGTATGCATTGTTTTTCAGTAACTTTTATTTAAGAGCCCTGGGTGATTATGTACTTCTGTATGTGCCTCCTAGTCTTGCCTGGCTGAATTTTAAGCCATTTTGTCATTCACTACAGTAAATGAAATGCTATGTGGTGTGTACTTTGTACAGTCATAGATATTAGAGGGAGAAATTGTAGTTAGCCTCAATGGCTGTGTCCAGACGTGTGCGGCCGTGTGGTATGTGGTGCTGCAGACATGTCTGCAGTGCCACATAGCACACATTCAGTTGTTCTCCATGCTGCAAGGGAGCAGCATGGAGGGTTTTCCTTTTTTTTAGGGGGGGGTTGATCCCTGGGGTCAAAAAAGCCTGTGGAGAAAAATGTGGAGTGGTGCACACATGGGCAGGGCACACCAGAGCTGTGCTGTGGCTGCCAGGCAGGCTCTGCACAGCAGAATCACCACTGCTGCGGTCTCAGGAGGCCTGCAGGACCCCAGGTAAGGCTGCTGGGGCCAGCCCAGTGCTGGACCTGGCCTCCCCTACTGCCTGTGGAGTAAGTTGCCATGCCCCAGAGGGTGTGGGGCATGGGTCTTCCCTGTGGACAAGTTGTGCTGTCACTGGTTGTCCCCAAGGAACCAAATATCCACACCATATGTGGGCGCAGCCACAGTGTCTGGTTGTTGTCTTTGAATACTTGCTAATGTTTTTGGCCAGTTTTATTTTAAATATGAAAAACAATGCGGTTTATAATGCTTCCTTTGGGAGACTATTTCCTTATAGAGCATCTTTGGGGGGTGTTTTCTGATACTCAGTGCAGACTTTTTTTTTGTATAGTTACTGACATTTATATCTTTTTTTAAAACTAGGCTAAATATTTTCTTTCCCATTTATGTTATTTGGAAGCTTTATATACTTTGTTAATTTAAGACATTATCTATTTTTGTAGTACACAAATGCTTTAAGCTTTACAAATAAGACATGTCCTTACCCCAAAGCATGTATATTTGGATTCTGGGATGAGAGTGTTAAAGTGATGGTAGATGAAAACTAACTGGGAACTGGAGGGTGAGAGCCTCGGAAATATGATGATAAGGTTGTTTAAAATGTTGATACACGTATCTGGAAGCATAACATCAGGATGCTAATTGGCTGACTTGGTAGACTGTGTCTGTTCCTGATTCTTAACAGGTGCTTAGATGTATTTAACAGTATATAATCTTTGTTCAAATCAGGCTGTTCAACTCCTTAATTGTTTACTTTTCTCTGAACTCCTTCCAAGTTGCCTTCTTGGTGAATTTAATTTTGGATACTTCCTTAATATTCCAGGTACAAGTCACACTAGCTGTATGCAATGGGAAGGATACTTCCCTGCTCTAGAAAGTGATGCCTCTATATATTTAGCCTAAACTTCTATTACCATTTTTATAGGGGCCATACTTTATCAAGTATTTACTTATCACAGTGAACCATTAAGTTTGTCTTGGTAATGCTGATTCTGTCTACTTGTTGGATTGCATTTTTCTCCAAGATGCATGTTGTGCATCAAACTACATGTTTGATTGCATTCTTCTCCATGTTTCTGATCTCTTGCTCCTTTTGTGTTGGATCTCTAGTTTACAGGGGATAAGAATATTTCATAAAGAATCATTACTGATTAAGTTTATTGTTCATTAATGAAGACTGGGCCCAAGACGGAGGTTAACTAATACCCTACTTGATGCTCCCACCTGCTCTACTGCTGAGCTTGAGAGATTTCAGTTTATCGACTAACTTTTAAAGTTTTGACCACTAACTAGAGACCAGGCTCTTCTAGGATTCCTTTGCTGTTGTCCATACTAGTGGAGTATCTGCAGCATGTGTAATCCACTACTACGGAGACAGCAGGACTGTCCAACTGACAAAAGGATTAGCATGCGGCCTACGGGCTCCCAGCATGGCTGCCATTGCCCACCCCCCTCCTGTTTCTCCTGCCTTGGCAGGCAGGTTCTTTGGGTTCTTCTGGCCTCCTCTGGCTTCTCTTTCCTGCCCCTGTTGAGGGGGAGTGGGCAATTCAGTGGGAGGGGGCTGAGATGCCCATGTTGTGTGCATGGAAAGGGAGGGGGCAAAGTTGCACGTGTTGCATGTGAGAGAGATCAGCAGTAGCCTACCCATGCTTCAGGTGAATCTATGGCCAGGAGGGGAGAGCAGTGCTGCAGGTATGGTGTGGGGGAGCCAGGCAGTCTGTGCTACAGGAGGGTGGGGGAAGGGGGCACTATGCTGCTGATAGCCTGGGGGATCACCCTCTTGGTCTGTGGCCCATACTTGTGCAGCCTCCAGGACTACAACAGCCTGTGCAGCATGTGACCCATGGCTGTCCAGAAGTTGGATAGCCCTGTATACAATAATTATTTTCAGGAGATTTTTTTTAATGATATTTTATATAAAAATATTTCCTTAATTCTAGTACTGTACACTTAAGCACCAATCCTTGGATAGGGGTAAAGTGAAGAAACAGCAGCTGTCTAAACATTAAGATACTGAAATAAAAATATAGTGCCACTTACATGTACTTGAAGAATTTTTGTTGAGTAATAAGTGATGGGGTCATTATATATTAGTGTGCTGCAACCAATGCCATTGTTTAAAAATTGAATAAGTTTAAGTGAAGAAGTGCAGGTATGGTGTGTGTGGTTCATAGCCTACAAACAAAAGGATTGTCTGCTTGAAAGAAATAATATGGAGAGGAGAGGCAGCTTAGGGTTAAGGCATGGGATTAGGATTTAAAGATGGTTTCTTTTCCTGTCTCTGTTACTGATGTTCTGTGTGAATTTGAGCAAGGCCTCTTGGATTGTAGATCTTTAAGGAAAGGACTGTTTATGGGTATTCAAATATATCTTTGAATATTGCAGGGAGAGGTATCTCTGTTACTTGTGGCCTTAAAGGCACAACTGTAATATTACTAGTGTGTATTTTTTTTCTGTAACTTCTTTTGGAGGTATACCCTGTATTGCTGTTTTAATCTTTCATTTCCATGAGATAAATATTAAACAACTCGCACATTAAATTGTAGTGGGTAACCATAAGCTCCAACCAGGATTATAGCCCCATTAAGATGGGTGACCCATGAACAGTGTGATTTTTTTTTTTTAAGGGTTCACAGCTAAAGGCCCTAATTCCACAAACACTTAATGGAGTGACTTCAACTATGTTGCATTGGCTTTAAGGACCTACAACTCCTAAGAGTAAGTTTGCAGAATTAGGTCCCATGGGTTTTTTCTTTGCTTTGGAGTAAGGGTTAGTTGTTTGCATTGGTTGACAGATGTAGTTGTTTTGTCAAAGAGGTTATTTATCACAAGTTTAATATTCCTTAACTGTTTATATGCCATTTGCTCTTCTACATTCTTCCCCCAAGTAATTGTTTTTGTAGTCCGCACTGAAAGCATGCTTTTTCTTTTCTAATTTGATTGTAATATAAGGGCTTTGTTAATCAAAAAGAGCAGTAAGGCAGAATGACTTGGTTATTTTTACATTTTCCTGTAAAAACAGCCTTAATAAGTGAGCCACAATAAGCCGTGATGTATTTCCTCCATCAGGATGGAAAATAAGCCATTTATTATTTCAGCTCTGACTCACAGTGAACATGCTGACACTGAGACATTTTATAATCATAAGGAACAGGTTAGGGCAGCAACTTGGATGCCGGACTGGGGATTACCTACTTATTACAGTGTTTTACAACCTGGATGCTTTGGGTTTTCTGGCAGAATGTCCCAAACCTCACACTAAACAGCACCTTGTTATTGTACAATAAGTGCTTGCAGGTCTTACTGGAAGTGGTGCCAAACAGACAGCTGCCTTCATTATAATTATAACGCTTTCTGTTATATAGAAGGAGTTCATCTCTTTAATCCATGTGGATTTTACTGCTGTTGAAAACGACTCTAATAGTCATGCTTCCAGCCATTCCTTCTTCATGCAGTGTTCTCAAAATAATTGGGTTTGGGCGTGGTCAATATGTAAATGGGTGATCTCCAAGGAAAACTGAGGTTCTGTAGGAAATGGTGTTGATGACTCAGTCAGTGGCACCAATGGTCATTACAGGATCCTCTGGCACAGTTTGCAAGAACAACAGTGTTAACCCCCGTACCCTGGCCAAATTCCAGTTGGATAATTACCTTCTGCCTGCCTAGAGTTCTCCCTTGTAACTTCAGTGGGAGAAACTGAAGGTTAATTTTCCTTCTTATAATCAGTCATATAGAGTTAGTGCAGAATGATTACTGCCTGACACCTTGGAAGTAGCTGCATTTTTAGTAGTGGGTAGCTGACTCTTATTACTGTATATGTAGCCTTACTTTGGTGTATTTCAGGGTGATGGGTGCTACCTTCGTGTGTCTATCACTTTTGGGCATTTGTGTGGATAACTTAAAAACATGAATACTAAGAAAAAAAATTCTCCAGGACGTGACTGACTGATCTAAATATTTGAGCAGAAGTAGTTAGATTGAACCTGTGAGAGAATCTTCAAGGCAGGTGGGCATAGCTTTTATCATTCTCTGGGAAAATGCTCTGCTTGTTTTTCTCTGATGGGGTTAAAAAATACGCTGCTAAATAAGACCTGATAGAACTTGCTACATCCAAGTGTAGAGCACTGTCACATACAGTAGCTCTGCCAGGAGGTTCCTTATTCCTTTCTGTAACAATATTGCAAGTTCGGTGTTGTTCCTTTTTGGAGAGGTGGTTCTAACTAGTTCATGGATTGCCTGATCTAGACCGCTATGTTTAACTTGCTGTCCAGTCTAATTTGTTCCCCAGTGTCAAACAATGAAAGATTATTATGTCAAGTAGATTTCTTTTTCCTTTCATAATTTTGTTAGTGCATGACAAACGGAGCCTGATTCATAGATAGCTGTGTACTTGTAAAACAAAATATTACAGCTATTTAGAGGAAGCAGATTACAGACAAGAACTGATTGACACTTCTGAAGACCACAGCTATTTTAATTTTATAGTAGAGTTCATGCTTACAAGATCAGGGATTGGCTTTTTATAAGGAAGATTGAGAAACTGGATTTAGAAACTAAACTTTCTCTCAAATTTGTGTAATAATACTTGCTCTGTTATGGATAAACCATATTTCATGTTGACTTACTAGACATTCTGCATATCAACAGAAATATTAAATTTAGATTCAGTAAGAGTTTCTGCACATACAGTAGTTACCTCCCAGCCATCTGCTCTTCTAAAGGGGTTAGACTCTGTAGAATAGCTGCTTCCATGACTACTGCCCAGCCATTGTCCACTTAACTAGAGGACTAAGACTTTTTGGCAAGGCCCCCTTCCTTAATTAATCCTAGAATTGTTTATTAAAGTGTGTCTTGTTACTACTTTTCTGTCTCTGCCAGGGTGAATTGAGGACATTACTGCTGCAGCATTCCTAGATCTTGCTGACCCTGGGATCAAACAAATTAATTTCTTAATCAAGTGTGTATTTCCAACTTATACATAAAGTGTAACACAGGTAGCTGCTGGGAAGACGGCTTGTAAGAGTCTTTCTGTAGGCTTACTTCACAAGTTTAACCATTGAAGGTTTTAGTTTTGAATTTTCTGTAAGTTGTTGGCGATAAATGCTTTGTCTCTGCTGTGCTTCAGTTTTCATGCCTTTTTCTGTAAGTATATTTTTGAAGAAATTTTACCAAATTTGTCCAAGTGGCTACTTCTGATATGGGTCAGCACCAATGATAAACAGTACTTTGACCCCTTATATTGAGTGGTAGCATTTCATTTTCTTTCTTTTTTCTTCTTCCATTATTTTTCTTTAAGTAATAGGTTGCCTTGCTCAGCTGGTGTGGATCAATATTGATCAGAGATGATTGGAAGGCATGGGTTTATAGAATTATTTGAACAAGAGGGTGGTTGCATGGCTTGCAGAGTGAGGGAATGTTTCCAAGTATGTGAATAATATGGGAAGGAGATCAGAGTTACTCATCTGAGAATACAATGGGATCATGAAAGGAAGTGGAGATGTAAATGGTGTATGTGATATTACATAGACACTCAAGAAGCAGGAGGCTTCATGAAATGAATTAACCAAAACATGCAAGACAAGACTTCCAAGACAAGCTGGAGGTGTGTGTTTCTCCCGCCTCCAATTTACTTGTTGTTTCAAACATTTGATAACTGAAATATAACACTTACAATCTAGTTTAAAACTACATTTAATAGAATTTCAGAATGTTATTATTTACTCTAAGCCATTTTCTTTCTGATAATATTTGAGAACTAGTGAATTTGTAGTTTTGTACCGAATAATGCTGTTTCAAGAGCTCTCACTTCAGACAGTCTGAAGTCTTGCATTTTTCCAATGCAAGAACTAATTTTTATAACATTGTTCCTTCTAGGTTTGTTCTGTTTTGGAAAATTAACCAGGCTACCTAAGTTGTACTGTTGAAGTAACTCCATCATTAGGGAAGTGTTAGACTAATGTAGCTGGGATGGTCCAGCACTTATGTGAGAGGCAAGTATTTTTTGGAGTGATATCTTTTATTAGACTAGCTGCATAGTTGGGATAAAGTTTAGACAGACTTTTGAGTGCTGTGCTTGCTTTCTTCCTTGTATCTGAAGAATGCCCTGCCATCAAAAGCTTGTCTAACTTTATCCCAACTATACAATAGGTCCAAAAAAAGATATCACCCCTCCCCCTCCTGCGCCCCACCCTCAAATCCTTCTTGCTTCTCCCTTTTTCTCCCTATAATTAAGGAAGAATAGTTGTTTATTAACACTAACTGTAGATGTTACTTATTACTAATGATCTTTCTAGGAAGGATGATTTTAATTAAAAGCATTCTGCAACAAAAGCAATGTCAGCCCAGCATTGCTTAGAAAAAATGAGCCTTATCCTTTTACAAATCATACTGTAATCCTTATTGACACTGTGGTCAATCACTTTACTCCTTTGAACAATTGTTTACCCTGTGAACCTACCTGTGAACTATTTACCTATGTCTGGCCTCCAAAATGACATCCACAGACACTCCTGAGACGCTGGCCATGGCATAGAAGGCTTAAACGGTGGCATAGCAAGAAATGTGTAATGGCTTTTAATTTCTTTGCTTGTGTATAAAAACCCTGTTCCTTATATTGGATGTGTATTCACCATTAATAGCTTTTTGGATTCAGGGTTGAATCGCATACAAAAGATGTCCTTTGCATCATATGTTATACTTCTTGGGTAAACATTTTCCTTTTATTGCAAGAAAAAGATTAAATTTACCTCCAAAAGTAATGTCAGTGATTTTTTTCGTTTTCCTTTTCTTCTCCTTTTTCTTCTTGTAGCAAGTGGTAGATCCATTTAGAAGTCCTCGGCTTTTATCGTGGTAATTACTGGGAATATTAAAGAAGGGTGTATTAAGTGACTTAAATCTAACAATTATTTTCTTCAAAACGTCATAGCTGCTTTCATTCATAGTGAGATTCAAATGCATATCAACACCTTGTCTTGATTAGTATTTGTCAGATGGCTAACATGAGAAGGAAGCAATCTTCTGTATAAATTATTTAGAAATGTGGGTGCCTTTCTAAGTCTTCTGTTACGTCAGGGAATTCAACTTGAAAGTGTTTATGGTTTTGAGACTTTGGCCTCTGTCACCTGTGTCAACAGGAAGGTAGTGCCAAGCCAGAAATTCTGAAAGAAGCTTTTATGGTGATAGTCTGCATTGAAAGCCAGGTTAGCTGCCACTGGTTTAGGGTAGCTTGCTCCTTGAGCTGTAAAACACCAGGTGAGGCTGATACTGCAAGGTATAAGAATATACTCTGCTGTAGCCCTGCTGTTATATTATGAGGAGAACTGGGGTAAAAGGGGGTATTGACAGAGAGATTGTAGAGAAACACAAATGCAACGGTGTACTTGATTATTTTAGCTTATGTGGGTAAACACATTTTAAAATCCACCGCCATCAAAATGATTGATTTTTTTTTTTTTTCCATTGGATTTTTATTACTTTTTTCATTAAACTACTAAAACTATAATTACACATAGGAGAATAATGTGAAGTTAGAAACGAAGAAAAAAGAATAAGCAAATGAATGTTATATGCTTGTGAATCTCTTCCTCTATCCCAGCCCCCTGCCCTGCCCAAAACCATTATTGACACCTCTCACTGCTCTGCAGAAAGGGAGAAAAAAGAAAATTACTTGCATTAAATATAATACAACGTTTGTTTTTGTGTAGTCTGTAAGAATTTCAGGTCAGGATTTTCTGAAAGTAGAGCATTAAAAGGTTAATCTTTTTACCTACTGTCAGAAGAGCTGTAAATGCCTGGGGGAGTGAACACTAATGTTGAAAACTTCGTTGAAACTACTGAGGGTAGGTTTTCACCTCATTGACTTCAGTGGAGTTAGGTTTTCATCCCAGATGTCTTCCAGAGGTTCAGATAGCTAACTGACTGCAAGTTCACTTCTGTATCATTGTGCAGAACCTGAGTGTACGGGATTACCATATCCCAATATCTTGTGCACTTTAATACTCTGTGAACACCTCAGAGCTACCCCTTCATTGAACAAAATACTTCTGTTCACTTCAAATTTAAGAGCAAGGGCATGACTCCAAATCATTACCCACATATGGATTTGGGGTACCACAAATGGTACCAGCCTAATAGGAATCAGAACTCCTGGTAGAGGTGTTACCTTTAATTGGACCAGCTAGATTTTTGCAAAATAATATCTTTGGTTGGGCTAAAACCTGGATACCTGACCAGTCTAATAGTTCACCTTGGGCAAAAAAGGCATTCTTCTGACCCTTTCTCTCAAGCAACTTGTTGACTAGAGCAAGATTTAAGTCTTATTTTTTGTCTTTGTCCCATTCTTTCTTGGCATTGCAACTGTATGGCCAGCCTAAGGGTTCCAACGTAGCACTGCTGTGCCCTGATTTACTCTTGAGGTTGTTTTGCATCTTTTTCTATTGCTATACAAGTGAGTTAACTCACTCCAACATTGACCCTGGGTGAAACAGGGTTAAAGTTGGAGTGGCTTTGCTACAGATGTATTCCTACAGGCTCTTCGGCACCTAGTTATTATAACATAATTTACCCTTTTGAAGCTGCTCCGAGTGTATGTTTTGTTCATCACCTGAGGGTGGCCATAAGATTCTAGGGTGGGACTGATGTGTATAAAAGGGTATGCGGTGTGGCGGAGAGGATGTTTCAGATATAACTTCGCTGGAGGAATTCCAAGACGTCCAAGATCTTCTGTGTAGGGTGGCAGAAGAGATTTTGTCAATGGCACTTCATAGTTCATCATGTTAGCGTATGGTTGTATTCACCACAGTCTAACTTTCCATGCAATTCTGTAGAAAGCCTTAACCTAGCATAGCTTATAAAGCAAGCTTGAGGCAGTACATAAATGTATACGGTATGAAGAGCACAGATATCTTATATATTTACAGTATTTGCATATTTGTAAATTTTAAATGGCCAGTTTTCAAATTTCTCTTGGG
>NW_017729032.1:60988705-60990226 GCF_001723915.1 Gavialis gangeticus | reverse complement strand
GTGTGGGCAGTGGTGAAGTTGCCCTACTTCCCCCGCCTTTAATTCCTGCTCCACCCAAACTTTAAAGCTAAGTGCTGGGAAGGACAGCTGCATATTCAGGCAGTGCTGAGAGAGTCCATTGACTTCATGGCTCATTGCCATCTCCCTGGTTCAGATTAATTTCTCTACTCCATAGGTGTTAATGGCTCACTATCCTTTTTAATGATCTTGCTGTTCCACTATTCAAACTATCCTTTCTTCTGCAGTTTTGCTGTCTGTTAGCCATTCCTGGTAATGTCTCTCTCTTTCATTTCACAGCCCTGCAGACTGCTTTTAGCTCTAGCTAAAAAACCTTAACTCAGATATTGTGATATAAACTCAGGGGTAGAAATGACTGACAGTGGTGTTTTGGAGGCACTCTTAAGACTAGGGGTGGGGTTAGTGGGCCACTTAATGAATTTTAGTGAGCTGTTGAGGGCCCCATGCAAAATCTTTCAAAGCTGTTCTAACAAATTACAGATAAAAAACAAATATACTAAAAATCATACATCTAGTGTAACACACTTTAATTTTATTTCAAAAATAATTTTTGTCCTGATTTTGTGGTGGTGTGTTTTTTTTTTTTTTTTGAGTAGTGTATATACTGTAGAGGTGACTACATAGTAGCTCAAAATAAAGTGTTACTCTTGTATATTGGGGGGGGGGGCTGCCTGCGTACTATGACCTGGGAGGTGGCTGGGGATGCGTGTAGCAGAGCTTGCGTAGGTGGTGTGGCGTGGCATAGGTGCAGGTGCGTTCTGTCCCCCACCCCCATCTGCCCTGCATCTTCCTCCATGGAGCTTCTCCTGAGACAGCCTGTATCGTGCTTCTATCTGCACCTGTTCTGCGTCTGCCAATGGCACCACTCTGGCTCTTGTCCTAGTCAGTGTACAGAGCTTTCCAGCAGCTGCTGTTGAAGCTGCCTGGGTAGTGCTCAGCTCCCCTGTACCTCCAGCATCTCCTCCTGCCCCTGCTGCACTGCTCTGGGAAGCAGTGGCAGCTGTGAGGACACATGTTGGGCATTACATGCCCAGCCAGGTGGGGAGGTAGCTGCAGCCAGGCAGCTCCTGCCCCAGCACACAAGCTTAAGCTCCAGCTCCCAGTTGTCTTCCACCCACTCAGCTGGTGTTGAGCAGCTACTCATGGGCAGTTGAGTGGGTGGAAGGTGGCCTGGAGCTGGAGCCTCACGCACTGGGGCAGGAGCTGAACAACTGCAGCTTCCATACTGCCTGGCTGGGCATATGGTGCTCAGCATGTGACCCCATGGCCACCGCCACTCCCCTGTACTAATTGCTGCCCAGAGTGGTGTAGCCAGGGCAGGAGGAACTGCTAAAGACGGGGAGAGATGAGCAGTACTCGGGTGGGTGCAGCAGCAGGAGTAGCAGCCCTCTTTGGATGTGATGGCCAAGGCCAGGGCTGGGGTTGTGTTGGCAGGCATGGGACTGGGTGCAGGTGGGATTGCTCTGTGGGTTGCCCCAGCCAGGAGCAGGTGGGGCTGAGACA
>NW_017729032.1:60973165-60988562 GCF_001723915.1 Gavialis gangeticus | reverse complement strand
AGAGCTTGAGATGGGATTGCTCTGTGGGTTGCCCCAGCCAGGAGCAGGTGGGGCTGAGCCCCATGTGGAGTGCTGTGGGGGCAACTGCAGGCTAGATGCAATCTATTGGTGGGCCTGATCTGGCCTGTGGGCAGTATTTTGCCACCCTACCTCAAGGCACGAAAGCATAGAATTTTGTTGTATGAACCTGAATAAGTGACACCATTTAACTATAATAGCTACAAGACTAATGATGCAACATTTTAAAACTATTTTTTGCCTTGCTTGTTGCATTTTTTTTAAACTTTATGTATAATCTAGCAAATTAATGTGCATTCCAATAATTAATTTGTTTTTACTTTAATCTTAATTGAATACTATAGCGCCAACCCCATGGCATATTAGTAAAGCATCTAGTTTCTCTTTAACTAGAAAAAATGTTTTGTGTATTATGTGGTGATGTTCCATACCATCTGGATCCCCTTTTCAAAATCCTGGATTCATCCATGGTGTTGATAGTATCATTAGTTCTCTTCTTTAAAATAAGGAAAGTATTCATAAAGTAACCTTTAAAATTCAAAGGGCGGTTGCATAAAGAAAATGACTGCAGTTAGTAAAACCTTAACTTACGGCCCTCTTGTTACAGATTTAGTATTTTCTTGAGTTTCTCCTTCAAACAGCTGAAGAGTTCTAGGGAATACTAAAAAAAATAAAACCTAGAAGGCTTTTTGCGTGTTTGGAAAGAACTTTCACTTGACTGAAACCATTTTAATGTGCTTAGAAATGCAACAGTGATCTTTTTTGTGTATGTTATCGCAAATCCTAGAATCAAGACAGTCTAATGAGACTTGATTTCCTTGTGTAAATATGTATACTTACATGGCAATAAGGACAGAGTTCGCTTATCGGCTGCAAACTGGCTTGTGGGCACAAGCTGCAAAATACATATGACTACTGCATATTTAACAAAGGTTCAGATTGGGTCACAATGTGCAAAAAGCAACTTAAATCTTATGTCCAAGTACAAGTACTTGACATTGAGTTAATAAGAGTCTCTTAAATTGGTGAAAGCCACTTGACTGGATTTAACCAATCTCCATCCTTCCTTACTCCTTCAGAAGAAAGAGGGTTGTTACTGGCAGCTGTATGAGGTAACATTCTTTAAGCTGGGAGCTGAAGCTATCCTAAATTGAAGTCTTTGGGAAAATGTAAGTGCCCCCTCGTTTTTTTTTTTTCCCAGTTGGAAACTATTTTGATATATGATGGCTTTGCTGCAAAAGAACAATTTTTAATCATGTGCTTACAAGGCACAGAGCATCATCATTTGTGCTATACAGATTGCCCCTAGCATCCCTATGGGGGTAGCTAAGCATTTCCCACTTTACAAACAGATAACTGAAGCAAAAGGGCTAAATGACTTCACCCAAATTAGGCTGATTCATTGGCTCCAGTGCTGCCTGCTTAAGAGAACACCTGCCCTGTCATGAGCTATTGAGATCCGTGGGGGAGGGGATGGGCAGGGAAGGTGGCTTAACTCTTTTGAATGAGAACTCCTGGAAGATTGTCTTTCCCCCATCTGAAGTAGCAGAGGCCAGTCTGTCTGCAGGTTGTGTAGCAAAGCCCTCCTTTGTAGGAGAAATTTCAGTGTAAGAAATAACAGGTGATTGGCAACATTCAGGTGATGGTGGAATGACTGTTTTACAGTACAGGTTATTGTTTTTTTGCTGTTTTAGGGGAATTTGCTGCTGACTTTTCTTGATCATATGTTGAAGTAACAGTACCTACACAAACAATCTTGTTGTGCTTTACCAGTCTAAGTAGATTCTGCAGTGTTTCACTCCCAAGTTCATACTCGGTCCTATAGCTATTTCCCCTCTTCTAACACTTGGATTCACTCAGTATTTAAGGAGGCCAGTAATGTTCTAGGGAAAAAATAATATGCAAGAACTTTTAGGCAAAATGTCATTGGATAACTCACCCTAAATAGAATTAATCTAGAAATTCTGGTGCAAAATTGCTGTTTCAGTACTTCAGGCTATCCTAAAATTCCACTCAGACAGTGGTTTTCAAACTTCTTTAAGTCACAGAACCCTTTGATATCGCTTCTTCTGCCATGGGACCCCTACACCTATTTGTGGATCTAGGCACCAGGTTTGACAATGACAGTGTTTTGCTTTCCAGCTCTCTCCGCCAGTATCCCCAGTTTCTTTGCAGAACCCCTGATGACCTGTCATGGAACCCCAGGGTCCCATGGATCACATTTTAAAAACCACTGATCTAGGACATGCCTATTGCATTTAAAAATGACTTGCTATACTTTGGTGGAGTCTTTGCAAGGCACAAAACTACTGTGGGCTCTGTAATTAATGAATCTGTTCCCCATTTGTTCCTAAAAGATCAATTTCCATTTTTATCAGATTTGTCTTTGAAGATTAGTTTTCTAATATGCAGTGAAACTCACAGTTAGAAGATAAACTGTTCTGCTACTCCATTAAACATCATTATGTTTTCTTGTATGCCATCCTTTATTCAGAGAATGCCTATAGACAACAGGTTTCTTCCAGTCCTTTCCCAAGAAGTAGGAATGGTTCCTGTAGGAGATCTCCCAGTAATAAGTGTCTGAACAAATGTGTTTTTAGGCGGAAAACTTGTTACAGAGTTTCTGTATTTGTTAGAATCTCCAGAGTCTCTGTTTGATGGAATCTCCTTTCCTTCGGCTGTTGCCTGCCTTAGTAGGAACGTCTGGTTTTTTGGACTAGGGATCCTGCATACTCTGTGCCTGTGAAGTGCCTGGTACAAGGCTCTTTTTCTGAGTGAAGTCTTTGGGTGCTACTACAGTATAACTATTAAATAATAAAATATGCCTTATCTTCCTCAAAAAACAAACACACTTGCAACAGCCTTATCAGGATACTATATATAATTCCCAGTTCAGCCATATACCAGATATTTTAGACTAACAAATGTTCAAAGTAGCTGTTACACACAATGTGAAGACTTCTATAAAAGAGCTAGGTGGCCATGTTTACTATCGAGTTGTGCAGAGTTACAGCCTGGCTTTTTTACAAACAAAATTTGTATTACACGATTTTTATTTTGTGTGTTTGAAAATGTATGGACCTGATAAGCTTGAGGCAACATTAACATCTTGGGTATCAGTATAATCAGATTAAAGTTTTCTCATAGCTACATTTATGATTTGCATCTTAAGGATGCTTTCTGTTCATCTATAGGAAAGAAAAGACGTTTTAAAAAATCACCTCTGGCACTGAAGGAATGACCTAATGTTTGTTAGGACTTTTTCTTTCAGAGGAATTGCAGGAAAACTCTTGACCCATGATACTTGCTTTTATTATTTGTTGTTTAATATTGGCAAGTATCTTAGAAGATGCTCATGGTCTTCCAACCAGACTTTTCCACCCTTTTCTTCACCATTCCCCAACCCCTGATTTACTTGTTGTCCCATATTAATTCTTGGTGTAAATAATCATTAGTTACCAATTGATTATACATTTTAATGAAGCACAATGGACTGTGTTCTTATCAACATCTAAAATTACAGTAGAGTTGCGGTTGTATGAATTAGGATATCACAAAAGAATATTAAGTATTTTAAGTCTTTCTTAAAATATATAATGTGCTCTTTTTCAAATAAAGCCATTTTTAGGTTTTCTTGCAACTAATACAATTAACAAAACATTTATTCAGTAGAAGTTTTAGTTATTTTTTTGTGATTGCATAATCACCAATTTATATATTGGAACAAGTTGATAATTTTATTTTTATAGCATCACTAATATGGGGAAAAGGCTAATAGCTAGTAGGTCTAAAAATATATTGAACTTTTTTTCTGAAATCTGGATTATAGTTTAGAGCCTGATTCTGATTAGTTCAATTTTTTTTTAGTTGTACTCAAGTGGAAAATTTACAGTTGTTATCGGCAGGTTTTTTTTTGTTTTGTTTTTTTGAAGTGTCGGCTTGATTTTTCTTCCCCAAAGGTCTCATTGATGATGATTTAAAAAAATCATGGAGGGTACCTTTCTTCATCATGGGCCTGTACTTGAGACTTATTGTAGTCAGTGGGAGTTGTTTCAGGCTTTTCTAAGGATAGAATTTGTCTCGAACTTTCTTTATGATAAAGCCAGGAAGGGGGTGGAAATGCTGCTACCTTTTTTTAATATGTTTGCTGGTGCTACTTAAACAAAACACGAGGTTGAAATTCTCTGACACTTCAGTGTCAATATTTTTTTTGTTAAGGAGGGATTAACATTGATTTTACTATTTTATGACCTAGTATCTAGTATTCATTCTATATCTAGTCATGGTGCTAATTTTTGTTGTGTTTACTTTTTCTGTCAGAATAAATACTAATTTTATTTTTTTAGTTTACATGTAGGCTTTTTGGTTTACAAGAATAAGTATCTTGTCAACAATTAGACAACTGTATACTTTTGACCCAAGTTTAGGGTACCTCTCATCTGAAAAATCAGTAGGTTTGCCAGTTGCTTCAGTATTTTTTCCCTGAACGTAAATGATTTTTCTCTTGCAAAAACCTGGGACCACAAAGTGATTCTGCAGCTACAGGTTAATAGTAATAGAGTTGCTTAGGAGGCAGCCTCCTTTTAGCACATTCCTTTTAGTTTGGAGACTTGTAGTGTTCTGATTATTAACATGCCTCTAATCTCTTTCAAAGGACTCTTTCAGCTGATGGATGTTTCTGTCTGAAGCTTCTTAAACAGAAGGGGAGAAGGAGACAGAAGACCTCTTACGTTTATGAACAGAGCTCCTAAGATGCATATTAGCCACTGTCCGAGTCTCTTAAGGCAATCCAGGGCTTGTCCACACAAGAGTTGAACTTGAGCTATCAAAAGCCACATCTGAATGCAGTTGTTGCTAACACAGTTTCTTTCTGAGCAGAGTCAATGTCAGGTTTTGTCCTATGATGTATTTAGGAGGGAGTCTGCATAGCCCAGTTGAGCCATCCTATTCTATAAGGAACAATCAGTGTTCACTCTACAATTTGTAATGGAACAGTATTAGCAACAAATGCCTGCTTACTTGGTTTCAGAGGTAGAATACTTAAGAATATACTGCATCTACTCAAATAGAAGATGACACTGATTATAAGATGACCACACCAATAATTAGATTCTATGTATGGCAAATTTATAATTCTTAAAACAATTTTCCAGCTATAGAATTTAATTATTGGAGGTAGCCCCTTTGCTCTCTGCTTCCATCCAGCTTTTTCCCTTGACAGCCTCTTCCCCCTCTTTTTACCATCAGACCCTGGGCTCCCTGAGTACACAGAAGTGAGGAACAAATTTGAAAACAATGACCTTGAAATTAAACCTGGCTGTAGCATTTTGCATATAGTACCCATACATTTAGTTCATCCAAAACTGATGCATATTTTAGCACATATACTCCATAAAAACACTTTTGAGCAGCCCTTTGGCACCTCCTTATGTAGTACAAACTATGAATGATATTAGTCCAAAGCCAAAGGCTTTTGATTTATTGTATAGTTCATTAGGGTGGGCCCCACCAGAGTCGACAGCATTTCAAACCATAGTGACTCCACACTCAAGACACCCCCACCACTCATGATTGGAACCGGATGTTCTTGTCAGAAGTACTGGGATGCTCCAAAAATTTATAAGCAGATGAGGTATAGGTCAGCCTGCTGTGGCTTCACCTCATGGAGAGTGGGGCCAAACTAATCTTATGCACCAGGTTGACAGAAGGGGCAACAGAGAGATTCTGGGTAAACTGTTTGTGGCCCCATTTGGTGATGTTTGCAAGACCTTTAAGGCTGGTGAAGAAATGGGAATCTTTGGAAACGGGAAAGAAAAGCACAGCTCAGTTGTGGGAGTGAAGAGGAAATAAACATGTATGCAGTGTAGTGGCTCACCATGACCTGGAGGTTGGATGACCACTTTATTGGGGTCATTTGACCCCAGTGCTCTTCCTGCCATGGCAGGGGGTCGGACTAGATGATCTGCTCAGGTCCCTTCCGACCCTAGAAACTATGAAAGAGTCGGTGCTGAGCAGGACTTTACTATGGGTATGGGTACTGCCATATGTCTTATTCAGCTGGGTTACATTAATCTATGTGTTTTATAGTGATGCTTAGTGTTGACTGCATTTAATCAACATTGTATTTGGTTTTCATTGCAGAGCACGTGGTGCTTTTGACAAGTTTCAGGATAGGCAGTGTATTTAGTGAGATTTCTCTGTATGTGATTATAAGATAAGGGGCTTTTCCCCATGCCAATTGGAGGGGAAAAACCTTGTCTTGTAATTTAGTAAATATGGTATATTAGGGCCTTGTCACACAGTAACTGTAGGAAGCTTTTGGAGCTCTTAACCCCAGGACTGGCTGCATGTTATCTTATAGTTAAGCCACTTAAAAAGTGTTACCTCTTGAGTTCTTTACACCACTTCAGATCAGAATCATCTCCAATCTGCCTAATTTTATTTCTGTTGCATTACTGTGTAGCCACTTGCCACATCTGTTCCATCCAAGTTGAAGTCCTCCAGTATCCCAGAATGCTCCAAGGGGCCCGATCCTTTTTTCTCTGGAGTTCAGGTGGCACCCCCTGCCATGTGCCCCTCTGGCTGGGCTGCTCTCTGAGCTCTGAGAGGCCTAATCCTTTTTTCCCTAGAGTGCCCAGCAGCTGCAGCACCTCCTGTTGCTGCCTGGACAGGCTCTGCTGCCACTGGTGGTGGCTCAAGGGAAAAAGGATTGGGCCTCTTGGAACTTAAGTGGTGCCTGGCCAGTAGAGTGTGGGGCAGCAGACACTGCCCAAGCTCTGGAGAAAAACGGATTGGGGCCTCTGGAGCTTAGAGCGAACGAGTTCCAGAGCTGCCGTCTTGGAGCTCTCTGGTCTTGCTGAAACTGGTAGAAGCTCTGCACTGAGAACAGGGCTGTTGGGGCTTAAGCCTGGCAGCCCTGCCCTCAATGCAGAGACACTGTCAGTTTCAGCAAAACCAGAAAGACTTGGGGAAGCAGCCCAAGCTCCAGAGGAAAAAGCTGCTTTCCTGAGTCTTTCTGGTCTTGCTTAAGCCCTGACAGCCCAGTCCTCTGTGTGGAGCTGCTGCATCAGTTTCAGCAAGACCAGAGACCCCAAGGGCGTTGCTTCCCCAGGGCTCTCTGGTCTTGCTGAAACTGTTGTGGTGGTGGGCCCACTCTCTGCCTGGCAGAAGCAGCTTGTGGGGTCCTACACTGAGCCCTGCCTCTTCTTAGCAAGCTTCTAGTGGCAAGGTCTAACAAGGCCCTTATTTAATCCTGGAAAGTTCAGATAGTTGTGAATTGGTATCTGAAGGATTGCTCAGAAACATGAGGTCATACCTTTGTGTCAATGGCATAGGGTGCCTACTGAGAGTATGGGGTGGGGAGTGAGAGCAGTGGTGAGAGTATGCTTGCCACAGTAGACTGGCAGGGAGAGTGTGGAGCACCATTCCATTTACTCCACTGCCCACCCTCCCAGCATTCACTGTTTGGGGCCTTGCTGTGCTGCCTAGCTTCTGTAGCAGGGTAGAGGCAACATACAGTTTCTCACACCACTGCAAAAGCTTGTGAGGGGATAGGGCGGGGATGGGGGAGGGAAGAAGAACACTATTCAACTTGCTCTACATCTCCCTGCCTCTCAGATGCACTGTTTGGTGTAGCACTTCTGTGGGGTGCAGGGGTATCACAGGGCTTCCTCTACAGTGGCAAAGATGCCAGGTGAGGGGTAGGGTGGATCCTGGTCTCCCCTCCTTGTCAGCACTCCTCCCTAGTCACACTCCTGCTTAGGGCCTATTCTAGATGTGCTTGGGCTCCTATTTGATGAAGAAACAATGTTGAAATGGCTTGACCTTGGGAAGGCTGCTTAAATTGGTTATTTTGTATTAATGATTTGCAGTATTGCCTCACAGCAACAGCAAAGTTCTAAGGCTGGCAGGAGAGAGAAAGTAGCATAAAGTTATTTGCTGAAGATGTTTGGATAATTATACAAAGATGTTTGTGTATCTGTGTGATTCTGTTTGTAAAAGAAAGCACCTGACAGCAGGTAAGGTTAGGTTGCTTGCCAGTCTAATTTAGTATTCATTTATTTATTAGATTTAGGCGTTGCCTTTCCTAACAAAGGCTTGCACCAGCTTATAGTAAGAGACGCAATAATGTATAAAGCAGGTAGAATAGATAGAGAACTAAAACTTCCTTGGTGATATCCCAACTTAGTCTGGCTTGCTAAAGGCCTGCCCAAGTAATGACTTGCAACACATATGGAAGATGTCCTGGATTGCTTGCAGGGTTAGGTTCTTTAACCCCCAGTTAATTGGGGATATATAAAGCAGCAGCAAGCAGCTGAGCAAGTTCACTGAGGGCCTTTAAGTGCTCACTGTGGCTTTATTTCAGATGGTGTCCCTTTTCCATTCAGTTGAATGGGACTGTTGGTCAAAGTACAGACAGTCAAAAAGCCTGAGACTGAATTGATCCAGTCTTCGCAGTTTAGTTTAAGTTGTGTAGATTGAACTGATCAGCAAGAGAACAGACATTCACTTTTGATTCCAGAAATGCTGCCACATGGCTGCAGTAGCCCAGGCCAGAAGCTTGGGGGTGCTAAAGCACACCTCCCTGCTCAGTTGGAGCAGACAGCTTGGGCCAAGGCTAGCTCACCCACCCTGCAAGGGGGGATTTGTTGGGGAGGTACAAAACATCCTGGGAGGCTGGGGGATTGTGTGTTAACTTGAACTGGTAGGGGATTTGGGACAGAAGTTCAAAAAACCAATTTAACCCAAATCAGTTCAGTCTGAAACTACATCCATCCAGGTTTATCTTAAACCAGTTTCAGCCATTTTGAAAGCAGTTTATATGCACTGAACTTCTGTTGTGTTACAGATTTGAACAGGTTTCTGATCACTTATACTGGTTTATGTGTAATGTCTATCCCTAACCTTGATGTGCTCCAGCTGAGTGGAGAAGTGGTGCAACTGGTAAATCCTGTAGCAGTCAGCTGAGTGGCTGGTCTTTAATTAGACAACCCACTGTGAATTAAATTGGAAGCCACCCAAATCCAAATGATCCAGGTTCTACTGTATTATATGATGCAGTGGTAAAGCCTGTATAATTTCTTCACGTTAATTTTAGTATTTGCAGCACCACTTTTGTTCAGACTTTTAAATTACATCTAAAAGCATCCTTTCATCAGCTTTCACTTCCTGGTCCCACCCCAGGAGGTGGGACGTTGTGGTGAAGCAATGGAGCTGAGGTAGGGGCTGCCTGTATGGTGTATTGGCTTATGCTAGTGCAGCTCCCTGCTTGAAAGTTGGCCGGCTTTGCTCTAAGATAAACATATTAACAGCAACAAGTTAATTATCTGCCTGTCACAGACCTAAAGCAGAAATGCATACATTTTCTAACCTGCTTGGGTATATATAGGCTATGATTTTTAAAAAAAAAATCTTCCATGCTAATAATTACAGTCATATTTAAAATAATTATGGTAGTAGAAACTGATTTAAAAAGGTACCTAAAATAATACATTGAACCTAATACATTTAGACAGTGTTATTTTAGTCCTTTTTTCATTCTTTATGAATGCTTTCCCAAGCTTCAAGTTGTTGGTATAACTTTTTTTTCTGCATCTTTTTATGAAAAATGCAGAACACTAGCTGAATATTTTCTAAGTGCATCTTAATACAATCATCAGCATTACTTCAGGTGTCTGGATACTGTTTTCCCTACAAGTCTGTTTTTATTCTATTAGGGTCTAAACCTGAATACTGTGTTCGGTCTTGGTATCGTACCATCTAGGGAAGATATCACAGAATCATATGAAAGCTCTGGAAGATATCTCATGAGGTCATATAGTCCTGCCACTTGCTCCAGGCAGGATTGTCTATGACTAAATCAACCCAGTCAAATGTCTGTGCAACCTGTTCTTAAAAATTTCTAAGAATGGATATTTCAAAATTTCTTTAGGTAACCTGTTCCAAATACTGTGGGCAAGCTGGTCACTGGACCAGTCAATCTCCAGTAAAAAAAAATTATAGCAATTTTAGAAAAAACTATTTTTTTTTTGTAGCTTTTGACAGAAATTCATAGATGTTATGGTTGGAAGGGACCTCAACAGATCTAGTCCAACCCCCTACCTAGGCAGGAAAGAGTGCTGGGGTCAGATGACCCTAGCCAGATGCCTATCCAGCCTTCTCTTAAATGTGGTTTTTTAAAAACTTCTTTTTTATACATTTCTTAATGGAAATTTTTTGCTTTTCTGTGTTTAATTTGGACCTAGTTGTAATTTTTTTTACAATTTTTGACCCATATTTGACTGGTCAATTGACCACATTTTATTTGACTGGTTAAATACCTAACCCTAGTTCCAATTATAGTCAGAGAGTTCCTCTTAATCTCCAACCTATATTTCCCTTGCTGCAGCTTGAGGCTATTGCTCCTAGTCCTGTCTCCTGCCATCACAGAGTGAGTCCCATCTCCACCCTCTCTCTAATTGCCCTTAACCTGTTTGAAGCCTGTAACCAACTGAGCCCCTCTTGCCCCACCCCCAACCCCTCAGGGTCTTCTCTTCTTGAGATTAAATAACCCTTTTTACAGTCTTTCCTTAGGTCTTGTCTCCCAGGTCCTAATCATTTTTGTCAGTGTACCCTGAACCCTTTATAATCTTTCCATTTCCTTCTTGAAGCATGGGGCCCAAAACTGGATGCAGTACTCCAGGTGAGGCTTTACCAGTGTGGAGTAGAGTGGAAGAATTGCTTCTTTTGATTTGGAAGTAACACTCCTGTCAATACAGCCCAGTATGCTGTTGGTCTTTTGTGCAAACTATGTAGACAAAGTAGAGAAAGTCCAAAGGAAAGCACCAAGAGCAAGATATTTAGAAAACACGACTTACGAGAAAAGGGTGCAGGAAATGGATTTATGTGCTCTAGAAGAGGGAAGATTTTCAGTACCTAAAAAGTATTGTTGTTAAAATGATGTTGATCAGCTATTCTTGAGAGCTGTTGGGTGTTGGATAGGAAAAAGCAGCTTAACTTAAAAATGATTTAAGCTGGAAATTAAGAAAAACTGAAGTGTTAAGAAGGTAAATGGTGTCAGAATTGGCAAACAAATATATTAAAAATAGTAGCATTTGAAAACAGAAAGATTCCATTACTACTGTATATGGGCGTTATTCTAATGATGAGAGACTCAGTTCCCTAGTAATTTTGTAATCTGATAGTGTTTTGCTTAATATTTTAAAGATTGCTTTTGCATGCTTGAGTTCTTTCTGACCAAAGTGTCTTCTGTCACATTAACAATATAGTTCTGTTTTAAATGTCACTGGTCTTCTAGACAAAATTGTGGTCAACCTGTGATGTGCTCCACAAGTGGGTTTGGAGTGGTGTGTGGGGCTGATTTGTGACACCTGCCAAATGTTGGTCCTCAGTGGTCTAGGCAACTACTGGTTCTTTGCTGCTGATGGCGCAACATGCTATGTTTAAAATTCGTGGGTTGTATTAATGGTTAAAATAAGCATTGCTTCTGTAGGTTTTTTTCCTTATCATAAAACTTAGTGGCAAAATTAAAAGATGGGAAGGAATTACCTTCTATTTAATCTTTATTGCTTGATATAATTTTTAATTTACAGACATTTTAAAGCTGTCTGTAAAATAACCATACAGTATGCTGTGTGTTTTATGATGAAAACTGAATTGTACTATGGGATCTTTCACAGTGCTGTTGTGAGAGTAAAGATGTTCATGTTGTCTTAATGATGCCACTTGAGAATAGTTATTTTCTGCCGCCTCTGTTAGAAAAGGAAATTTTGCCAAGTGTAGGATATAATCTTAAGGACATCATGCTTTGTTGAATTGGGTCCCTAAGATGAAGAAAAGGAAGCTATTTGGAATATTGCTACATACTTCAGAATCCCATGAAACATCCTGAAGGTGATTGCCGTCATAAGTATTTGTTCTTTTCTCTAACTGTATTAATTTGCCTAAGAATTGTGAGTTTCTGTGTCAATTACTTTTGCATTAACAAATATAGGATTTGAATATGTGAAGGTTCTAATAGACCTAAATATTCTTAATATATAATCTTTTGAATTAATCAGACTTGTCAAATATAGATTATCTTTCTCAAAAACATTTTATCCCTTGACAAGTAGATTTTGGGTTATATAGTATGCACAGATTTTGTTCCATACAATTTGTCCTACTTCTATGTTTCCTTTTTTCCATAAATGACAATACAGCAAAGCTGGGTGTGTAATGTAAATTTAGTATTTCTATTATAGGGATATGTAGTAGTTAAATGGGATGAATTTATATACTTTAGCTGAATTACTGTTCTTCTCTTGGCTGTGTTGTTCTGTCCTTTCTATGTCCTGTACAAAATGGGTGAGTCCGCAGGGAAATATAGATATTTTGTACTGGAGAAATCCAAATAAATTCAGGTTTTTTAAATGTGAAAAAACACAAATAAAAGGCAATCTGTTGAATGATCTTGAGTTAACTTGCTGCATGCGTGAAAAAGTTTTGAAACCTGAATTTACTTGTACTTCTCCAAGCCCCCTATTTTTAGTTGGCCTAAAAATATTAAAAACAGGTGACTTTTAGACTAATTTTTTATGGCTATTTTTAATTTGTAGATAACTTTTCCACATGTGCAAAAAGTTAACTCAAGATCACTCAACAGATTGCCACTTACCAGTATCTTTTTTTTATATTTTATAGAGGAATCCCACGAGTTTTTTTTCCCCCAAAACTTTGAACTTGGTATGTGTTTTGTTCTGAATGAAGGATTAATTTAAAAAAATATTCAGTCAGCATCCACAGAAGAAAACTAAATTAGCAAGGAAAGTTATGTTCCAAGGTGCCAGTAATTATGGTTGACCTCTTTAGCCATTATCTAGTTAACTTTTTTTATTTTCTCGATAGCTTCAACTACCTTTTATAACAGATAAGCTTTGCATCATGCACTTCCCACCGTTGAGACATTTCAAGTTTAGTAGCAATGTTATGTAGCTTTCAACGTACAGTTGCATTAAATAGCAATATTTCAGTTATTTGTCGTGAGTGAATGAACACATTCACTCACAAAAAGAGGAATCTGAAGAGGAGACATCTGAACATCTCAAAACAGCTGTCAAGTTTTTAAAAGTTAAGGGTTCAATGCAAAGACCTCTTTGATGTTAATTTACTTTGGATTAAGAACTAATTTTAGTATTTATCATTTGGATGATTGAAATTCTGAGAATACTTGTTGCTTCCCTTGTATCAGTGATCAATGTTTTCTATGTAAACCAGGGGTTCTCAAACTTTTTGGACTCAAAGCACTCCTTCTTAGATTCAAAGCACCTCTCAGATCAGTGTCAGGTCTCAGCTTTCATTTCTGTTTTGATTCTGAAAACATAGAGCAATTCTTCTGTTGCAGGGAACCCAGAAAGACCACAGGAGGTCAGAATGCTTTTGACACTGTAGATTCCTCTTTTAAATTGCTGGGCTTGTCTTGTGAATCATGTGTAGGTGCACATCTAACAGTATTAATATTGAGCTTCACTCTGTGGCACCCTTAAGGGGTAGGGACAGACATTCAAAAAGGCAGAGCCTTAATTGATTCAATCTTTGGAGGTTGAATAGATTGAACCAATTTGCAAGTGAATAGACATTCACTTTTGACTCTGGAAGTGGAGCCACATGTCTGCAGTGGCTCAGGCCAGAAGCTGGGGGGTGCTAGAGTGAGCCCTGGACTAGAGAGAAACTAAGCTGAGGGAAGGGGCGTGGCCAGGCCCAGGCAGGTCTGAGTATGATTGAGGAAGGTTTAAATCTCCACCATGGCTTGCAGAGACCCCAGCTGGGGTCTGCCTGTAGGGGAAGGGGAAAGAAGCTCCTGATATCAGGGGTGTCATCACTCACTTGCTGGCTAGTGGCAGGAGCGGGGGTGGGTCCAGACTCTGGTAGCCTGAGGGGAAGTGGGGGTTTAATTCCGCCATTGCAGGGGAGGGGGTGGAGTGGGCACTGATAGGCTCCACTTGTGCACCCAGGGCCAAGATGGCCAGACGCCAGTAACCTGAGGGGAAGTGGGGGAGGGATTTAATCCTCCCATTGCAGATAGAATCATAGAACCAGAAGGGACCTGTAGGATCATCAAGTCTGGTCCCTCGCTGTGGGCAGGAAGTTATTGGGCTTAGACAAGCTCAGCAAGGTGCCTGTCCAGCCTCTTCTTGAACACCTCAAATGATGGTGACTGCACCACTTCTGGTGGGAGTGTGTTCCATATTCTAGTGACCCTTAAAGAGAAAAAATTATTTCTTATGTGTAGCCTGAATTTGCCTTGTATAAGTTTGTCTGGTTGTTCTTGTTCTCCCTTGAGGTGCCTTCCTGAAGAGTTGTTCCCCCAGATATTTGTGTTCTTTCCTGATGTACTTGTAGATGGCCATCAGGTCACTTCTCTGACTTCTCTTACTTAGGCCAAACAGGTCTAATTCCTTGAGTCTCTTCTCATAGGGCTTATCCTCCATTCCTTTGACCATGCAGGTGGCCCTTCTTTGTACCCTCTTGAGCTTATCCATGTCCCTCTTGAAGTGAGGTTCCCAGAACTGGACACAGTATTCCAGCTGAGGCCTCACCAGTGCCAAATAGGTAGCAGTGGTGGGGGCACTAACATGGTGACCTGAGCCGAGTCCCTGTGAGGAGTGGCCATCCAGCTGTGGGGAGGTGGGGGAGGAGAGATGTGACTTGGCTGCAGTGGGAGGGGGAGCTGGGGTTAGTTATGGAGCCTGCCTCCCCTCTGGCTCCTGCTGTGGCCTGGGCTGGGGCAGCTCCAAGGCATGGGGATCAGCATCCATCACCTCCCACCTCCAGCCTTGTGTGGGGGCCATGGTTTGTAGGCAGGCTGTGTCTATAGCACAGCTCCCTGCCCCCTTCTGGTGACGATGACAGAGTGAATTATAGTGGTGGGTGGAGGTGAAGCACCTGTCGCCTGCCACCTGCTCGTGGCAGTGCTGGGCACTGGGGGAGCGGGGGGTAAGGGCTGCTGTGGGCTAGGGGTGTGGGCAGCAGCAGGAGGCGGCAATGGACAGCTGCAGCCCAGCCTGGCCTCGTGGCCTTAGGGTGTAGGCAGCCACTGGGCTGCAGCAGCCTGTCCCTTTCCCCTCCCGGTGATGGTGGAGTGGAAGTGAGGCTGCAGCTGGTGGAAGCGAGGCACTTGTCACCTGCTGCTTGCCTGCAGTGGTGCCGGGCACTCGGGTGGGCTTCTGCGGGCCAGTCACTGCCTACACCCCTGGGCCTCAGGAATTGGCCAGATGGGGCTGCACTCCTGAGCTATGGGGCCAGGCCAAACAGGGCTGCAGCAGTCCATTGCCTCTCTCCACTGCTGGCCATGCCCCTGGCCCGCAGCAGCCCCCTCCAAGCACCTGGTGCCACTGTGAGC
>NW_017729032.1:60966049-60968165 GCF_001723915.1 Gavialis gangeticus | reverse complement strand
ACCATATCAGTGCCCCTGTTGCTGCTGCCTGCAGTGGGGGGATTAAACTTTCCCCTTCCCCTCAGGCTTCTGGCATCTGACTGCTATAGCCCCAGGTACACAGGTGGAGCCTATTGGTGCCTGTGCTGCCCCCCTCCTGCAATGGGCGATTTAAACTCCTGCTTCCTCTCAGGCTACTGGAGTCTGGCCCTGCCCCTGCTCCTGCTGCCCCCAGTAGGGGACTGGGGATGCTTGGCAAGGGCTGCTGTCCCCTTGCCAGGCAGACCCAGCAGTACTCCATTGCAGGGTTTTGTACCCCCCACCCCTTTCTCAGCTGGCTGGAGCAGTGATAAAGAGGGGTGGGGCCAACCCTGCTTGGCTGGAACAGATAGGCCAGGGCTGCAGAGCATGCTTGGATGCTGGAGGACTCTGATTTAACTTAAACCAGAAAGGGGTCTGGGACACAATTTCCATAAACCAGTTTGACCCAAATAAGTTAAGTCTGATCCATCCAGGTTTATCTTAAACCAGTTTCAGCCATTTTGAAAGCGGCTTATATGCACTGAACTTCTGTTGTGTTAGAGATTTGAACTGGTTTCTGATCACTTATATTGATTTGTGTAACTTCTGTCCCTAGCCTAAAGGATCGCAAGATATCCAAGAGTGCCACATGACTCTGGTTCAGAATCACTGATGTAAACCTAAGACTTTAATTTGAAAAATCTTAGGCGCACTCTCAATAAAAGGAAAATGTGTTGCATCCATTGTAATGAAGAGTTGGATTTGTTTTCTGTTCCTGTTATCACCTTTCTCTTGGACTAGTCTGAATATAGTAAAATCTTAGGTTTGTATATATACCGTCTTAGGCTGTGATCTAGTCATAATTTATAGGCTAAATACATTTTGACCATGTAAGTATGTAAGTTTAATCTAAAAACAACAACAGAGGTACAGTAAATATCTGTGTATCAGTTTGTGATGCTTTTCATACCAAGAGATTTTTTTCTGCACTTCTTGTTTCACTTCTCCTTCTACCTTATCCATATTCCATTTTTAAAAATATATGCAAACCAGTCAGTTACTTAGGTGCCTAACGGAAAATTTGGGGTTTAAGTGCCAAGTTTGAAAATTTTAATCACAGCTTTTTTCATATCTTAAAAATGGCAAATATCTGTTTATTATCTGTCCTTTTTTTCTGCCATTCTTCTGCCATACACTATTTAATGCTGGATATTATCTATTATGATGATATATAACAGATTTGGTCAATGCCAAGCAAGATAAGGTGCACTTAAGGGAAGAATTCTAGGTGTTGAGTATATAGCTCATATTATGACTCTGTTTTAAAGCAAAGCAGGCTTCCACTTTCTGTTTCAGCACATCTTGGAGTTGCTATCAATTCAGGAGCTTTTCACGATGAAAACAAATGTAATATGCAGTTAGCTTATGAAAATTTAGTGTGTTAAAAGTTAGGAGAAACCCAACACTCTCTTTTAAGATTTTTATCTGTATAACTTCGGTATGCTTGGCCTTCTGAACATTGCAGTTTGGATCACCTCATCTGTTTACAAGTACTTGCTCAGACATCTGTTTCTGGTTTTGTCCAGTCGTGCTCTGGTGACCTGCCCCAAGAGCTGTGACACATTTCATGCCTCAGGTCATATGTTGCACTATTGAATGCACTGGGGGAATTAAGGTTTCTATGGTTATGTGGACTTACTGAGGTTGCATGTCAAGTCATGTGCCTAGCCTGCTCATGTCTTGTGTCTGTACAACAGTTGTGTGCTAGTCCTGAACTCGCAAGCATAAAAGAGAGAAAGCAGGAGGAGCAATGGGTGGCAGCACAAGCTTCTTTTGGTTTGCCTCCAGGTGCACAAAAGTTTATTTACTTGGTGTGTTTTGTCATCTCATGCAGTTTTTGTGAAATCCCACTAAGAATTTATCTGCTGGTATGGTCTATGTAAATAAGATGGCCTAATTCTTTATTACTGTTTCAGTAATGGGTGTTCACCAGTCCAGTTTTTGGGATTATCAAGATGCTCAGCAGGGATGATGAGTGTAGCTGGCTGAGGTTTAGTGCGCCTAATTTCTCTTTTTTATTTGGTTCTGGCATCTGATGATTGGACTAACTTGCATT
>NW_017729032.1:60959599-60961049 GCF_001723915.1 Gavialis gangeticus | reverse complement strand
TCAAATGATGGTGACTGCACCACTTCTGGTGGGAGTGTGTTCCATATTCTAGTGACCCTTAAAGAGAAAAAATTATTTCTTATGTGTAGCCTGAATTTGCCTTGTATAAGTTTGTCTGGTTGTTCTTGTTCTCCCTTGAGGTGCCTTCCTGAAGAGTTGTTCCCCCAGATATTTGTGTTCTTTCCTGATGTACTTGTAGATGGCCATCAGGTCACTTCTCTGACTTCTCTTACTTAGGCCAAACAGGTCTAATTCCTTGAGTCTCTTCTCATAGGGCTTATCCTCCATTCCTTTGACCATGCAGGTGGCCCTTCTTTGTACCCTCTTGAGCTTATCCATGTCCCTCTTGAAGTGAGGTTCCCAGAACTGGACACAGTATTCCAGCTGAGGCCTCACCAGTGCCAAATAGGTAGCAGTGGTGGGGGCACTAACATGGTGACCTGAGCCGAGTCCCTGTGAGGAGTGGCCATCCAGCTGTGGGGAGGTGGGGGAGGAGAGATGTGACTTGGCTGCAGTGGGAGGGGGAGCTGGGGTTAGTTATGGAGCCTGCCTCCCCTCTGGCTCCTGCTGTGGCCTGGGCTGGGGCAGCTCCAAGGCATGGGGATCAGCATCCATCACCTCCCACCTCCAGCCTTGTGTGGGGGCCATGGTTTGTAGGCAGGCTGTGTCTATAGCACAGCTCCCTGCCCCCTTCTGGTGACGATGACAGAGTGAATTATAGTGGTGGGTGGAGGTGAAGCACCTGTCGCCTGCCACCTGCTCGTGGCAGTGCTGGGCACTGGGGGAGCGGGGGGTAAGGGCTGCTGTGGGCTAGGGGTGTGGGCAGCAGCAGGAGGCGGCAATGGACAGCTGCAGCCCAGCCTGGCCTCGTGGCCTTAGGGTGTAGGCAGCCACTGGGCTGCAGCAGCCTGTCCCTTTCCCCTCCCGGTGATGGTGGAGTGGAAGTGAGGCTGCAGCTGGTGGAAGCGAGGCACTTGTCACCTGCTGCTTGCCTGCAGTGGTGCCGGGCACTCGGGTGGGCTTCTGCGGGCCAGTCACTGCCTACACCCCTGGGCCTCAGGAATTGGCCAGATGGGGCTGCACTCCTGAGCTATGGGGCCAGGCCAAACAGGGCTGCAGCAGTCCATTGCCTCTCTCCACTGCTGGCCATGCCCCTGGCCCGCAGCAGCCCCCTCCAAGCACCTGGTGCCACTGTGAGCAGGTGGCAGGTGATGGGCACTTCACCTCTACCTGCTGTGATGGTTCGCTCTGTCGCTATTGCCGGGAAAGGGAGGCAGTGGGGAGCCATGCTGCAGCTGCACGCCACCTGAAAATCACAGCCCCTGCATGGGGCTGGAGGTAGGAGGTGACAGATACTGACCCCCACCCCCTGGGGCCACCCCAGCCTGGGCTGTGCTGCTGCAGTGGGAGGCAGTGGTGACCAAGGCTCTGTAACTAGCTCCAGCCCCCC
>NW_017729032.1:60936458-60954599 GCF_001723915.1 Gavialis gangeticus | reverse complement strand
GCCCCCTGCGGCCAGCTGGCCACTCCTCAGAGTGACTCAGCTCAGGGCACCATATCAGTGCCCCTGTTGCTGCTGCCTGCAGTGGGGGGATTAAACTTTCCCCTTCCCCTCAGGCTTCTGGCATCTGACTGCTATAGCCCCAGGTACACAGGTGGAGCCTATTGGTGCCTGTGCTGCCCCCCTCCTGCAATGGGCGATTTAAACTCCTGCTTCCTCTCAGGCTACTGGAGTCTGGCCCTGCCCCTGCTCCTGCTGCCCCCAGTAGGGGACTGGGGATGCTTGGCAAGGGCTGCTGTCCCCTTGCCAGGCAGACCCAGCAGTACTCCATTGCAGGGTTTTGTACCCCCCACCCCTTTCTCAGCTGGCTGGAGCAGTGATAAAGAGGGGTGGGGCCAACCCTGCTTGGCTGGAACAGATAGGCCAGGGCTGCAGAGCATGCTTGGATGCTGGAGGACTCTGATTTAACTTAAACCAGAAAGGGGTCTGGGACACAATTTCCATAAACCAGTTTGACCCAAATAAGTTAAGTCTGATCCATCCAGGTTTATCTTAAACCAGTTTCAGCCATTTTGAAAGCGGCTTATATGCACTGAACTTCTGTTGTGTTAGAGATTTGAACTGGTTTCTGATCACTTATATTGATTTGTGTAACTTCTGTCCCTAGCCTAAAGGATCGCAAGATATCCAAGAGTGCCACATGACTCTGGTTCAGAATCACTGATGTAAACCTAAGACTTTAATTTGAAAAATCTTAGGCGCACTCTCAATAAAAGGAAAATGTGTTGCATCCATTGTAATGAAGAGTTGGATTTGTTTTCTGTTCCTGTTATCACCTTTCTCTTGGACTAGTCTGAATATAGTAAAATCTTAGGTTTGTATATATACCGTCTTAGGCTGTGATCTAGTCATAATTTATAGGCTAAATACATTTTGACCATGTAAGTATGTAAGTTTAATCTAAAAACAACAACAGAGGTACAGTAAATATCTGTGTATCAGTTTGTGATGCTTTTCATACCAAGAGATTTTTTTCTGCACTTCTTGTTTCACTTCTCCTTCTACCTTATCCATATTCCATTTTTAAAAATATATGCAAACCAGTCAGTTACTTAGGTGCCTAACGGAAAATTTGGGGTTTAAGTGCCAAGTTTGAAAATTTTAATCACAGCTTTTTTCATATCTTAAAAATGGCAAATATCTGTTTATTATCTGTCCTTTTTTTCTGCCATTCTTCTGCCATACACTATTTAATGCTGGATATTATCTATTATGATGATATATAACAGATTTGGTCAATGCCAAGCAAGATAAGGTGCACTTAAGGGAAGAATTCTAGGTGTTGAGTATATAGCTCATATTATGACTCTGTTTTAAAGCAAAGCAGGCTTCCACTTTCTGTTTCAGCACATCTTGGAGTTGCTATCAATTCAGGAGCTTTTCACGATGAAAACAAATGTAATATGCAGTTAGCTTATGAAAATTTAGTGTGTTAAAAGTTAGGAGAAACCCAACACTCTCTTTTAAGATTTTTATCTGTATAACTTCGGTATGCTTGGCCTTCTGAACATTGCAGTTTGGATCACCTCATCTGTTTACAAGTACTTGCTCAGACATCTGTTTCTGGTTTTGTCCAGTCGTGCTCTGGTGACCTGCCCCAAGAGCTGTGACACATTTCATGCCTCAGGTCATATGTTGCACTATTGAATGCACTGGGGGAATTAAGGTTTCTATGGTTATGTGGACTTACTGAGGTTGCATGTCAAGTCATGTGCCTAGCCTGCTCATGTCTTGTGTCTGTACAACAGTTGTGTGCTAGTCCTGAACTCGCAAGCATAAAAGAGAGAAAGCAGGAGGAGCAATGGGTGGCAGCACAAGCTTCTTTTGGTTTGCCTCCAGGTGCACAAAAGTTTATTTACTTGGTGTGTTTTGTCATCTCATGCAGTTTTTGTGAAATCCCACTAAGAATTTATCTGCTGGTATGGTCTATGTAAATAAGATGGCCTAATTCTTTATTACTGTTTCAGTAATGGGTGTTCACCAGTCCAGTTTTTGGGATTATCAAGATGCTCAGCAGGGATGATGAGTGTAGCTGGCTGAGGTTTAGTGCGCCTAATTTCTCTTTTTTATTTGGTTCTGGCATCTGATGATTGGACTAACTTGCATTTGAATCTCTTATATTTAGCTGTAATTAAGAGCTTAGAGGCTTGTGGTTAGTGAGTGCACCATGTGTATGGGGAAGGGAGAGAGTTAGGGGAAAGGTTGTAACACCACATTAAATGAACAATCTGTTTTTGTTTGAATTATATATTTTATTTTTGGAACCTTGGTGGGTTATTCTTGGAACCCCGTTTTTCAGAAATCCATCTGTATGGTATGTTGCCAGAATTTCTTGGTACAAATATTTTGTCATTTGTTCTTGAGACAATCTGTTTCAGTTCTGGCTGAAGTTTTGTAATATGTTGCTTGAGATGCCATGGAAAAAAATACTTAATGCTAGTACAATTTTAAGTTGAAAACACTGAACAGTATTTGTAGTAGAAAACGATACACCGAACAGTTGTCTTCTGTATTGTGGCAATCAGCAAAATCTAAACAATTCACTTCTACATTAAAATCTATACGATATATAAAGTCTGCATTCTAACTCCCGTGCTTTTCCTCAGTCGCACCAATTTGGGTAGTGAGATGCAGGTTTTTCTGTCTATATTTTAGGGAGCAATCTGGACTCAAATATTTGTTCAGTTGCTCCACCCTTTTTACTGACACTTTCTCTGATGGGGAGCAGTCTGACTGGAAAGTTTTCTTCCAGAGGCAGACTCCATTCCCCCCCACGCTTCCAGAATATGGACAAGAATGACAAAGGTTCAGTGTTTGTCAGACTGTTACAATACGGTGCCTATCTTTGCTTTGCTTTGTTACCCTTAGTCTGTTAAGAGGGGTTTTTGAGAGTCTTTAGTCATGGGCCATAATCCTAGTTGTACACTTAGCTTGTGTGATGTGGGATGAATTTTCCTGTGTGAAATGGAAACAAACTGCACAACTACCAAAGCATAAACTTTGAATTGCATTGGGTGCTCTGGATGAATTTCTTAAATTGGGGAGCCACATTTGGCTACACTTGGGTTTTGCTGTGTGCAGATTAGTAACTAGTTTGATATTAGCAGTCCCTTGGTTGTTACACTGGGGGTAGTGAGTGCTGGAAGCTGCAACTGCTAGTAATAGTCCTCCCAAAGTCAGATTGTTCACTGGCCATACTGCTGAAATTCTCTTTGCCTACGCTATTTGGGGGAAAGTTTGGAAAACTGTTATTTCTTGCCCAAGAATTTTTCTGTCAAGGCTTCTTAACTTAACAAAGGTATTCTGCTTTGATTTATAGTAAAAATAGAACCCATTAATTTTGAAATGCAATTTATATTTCATATTTTGATGTGTGGAAAATTTCTCTCCATAGTCTGGTGTTATTACAATCATTAGAATATTATCCAAAGCACATATACAGACTTATCTTTTGTCTCTAGCCAGCTAGATTGAAATGGAAAAACCCTCTGATGGCAGAGATGGTAGGGAAACTCTTTGCTTTGGGAGAGTGGGGGATTAACACACTTTTTACTGGAGGATTTGAGTAATGAGCTATTTTTTTGATTCTAACTTGGAAAAATCCACCTCTGTACTGAGAGGGTTTAAGCTGTTGAATTCATGAAAAATTTCTAAATATTCAAGATGAACTTCCTTGTGTGACCTGATATAGTGATGTTTTTCTCAGTCTGCAGGCCAGTAACTGCTTATAGCATTTTGAATGCAAGATGCATCCTATCAGTTTTACATGTGTGGGAAAAGCAGCAGCAGCAACAAGCGCCAAAGTTGTTAAAGAGGAAGAGAGAACCTAAAAAACCCCAGAAACTTGGGCAGGGCAATGCCACCAGCTTTCATTTTGTCAGAAGAGGGTTTAGAGAGGGCATTAAAAGGGCTTAGAATAAAGGGGCATATGGGAGAGTCCCTTCCAGCTGTCAGGCTGTTACTTGAATTTGAGCACAGAGTACTGCACCTGTTTACGATTGTTTCCAATGGTTAAGTTGCATTGAGAGCAGTCCTATCGGCACTGCCATCTCCCTTTGCTGTAACAGGGGCCTAGACTGAAGCAGCTGAGCTCCTTATTAGCTTACTGCCTGAGGTTCTTATGTGTGGCTCCTCACTTAGATTATACAGACATTCAGTTTCTCTTGGGAGAGTCACTGCTTTTCCAGGACAAACCACAAATATACAGTGTTCATACTTTTTCTCCCAGAGTAAAAATGGCTGCTTCAGGAGAAAACATAACCCGGGAACAGCTAGGGTTAAATCACTGCAAAGAAAGCGAATGTCTGTATATACTGTGGCTTCTCTCAGAGGAGAATATAATTATCTAGCATCTCCCACCCCCTTCCTAAAGAGATGGTGTGTTGCTGGCTAGGTTCTGCCGCTTGATCACAGATCAGAATGCACTCCCTTCATAATCCCCAACCATGGGCATGTTTGGATCAGCCAATCAGGGATGCCCTATGCACTGTTGCCATCTGTTGCCAGGCAGACTAAGAGAGCCTGCAGAACACTGATTTGTGAGCACAGACCTCATTTCCCTGGCTGCATAGTTTCAGTCCTCAAGCTATCCACTCTTCAGGGACTTAACATTCCCATGTCTGTACACACAGCTCTGGGTAAGATTTTTCTACCAGGAGAACAAACCTGGGAGATTTCTCCCAGATTATTTGAATGTGTGTGCAGCCTCAGTATCTTGCTTTGCTTTGTTTTCTAGCAGAGCTTCAAGCTCTATTCATTTGGTGCCAGAAGAGAGCTTTGCTAGTATTCTTTACTTTTACTTATTTGTCTTTAATTTTTAAAACATAATGTATTGAAGGAAAAAAGCAGGGGAGAAAAAATGAGAGGAAATTCAAATGTTACTCATATTTTCATGCACGTGTTTATTTCTTCTCTTTAAACAATGGAGGTAGTTTAGAAACATTCTTAACTATGTGTTTTATCATTGTTTATTCACAATTGCTTTTTCTTTTTTTTGTATTCGATAGGTACTTTAATGTTTATCTCACATGATGTGGACATTTGGAGCTTGTGTATTATTTGGGATGGGCCCTGTCTTTTTTTGTTTGTACAGTGTATAGCACGGTAGGACCGAAACCATGTCTGGGATCCAATATTAATAGGTGGCATAATAATTATTTGCATATGTTAATGGATATTAGTGCATAATTAAAACTTGGTAAATTTGCTACAGCTCCTCTTTAAAAAAATGAACAGATACCCAGAAATCTGTTCTGTGCGTCTACCCAGAACTTTTTTTTTTTTACATGAATTACTTAAGTTTTTATTTTTATTTACTCCGAAGTAGAAGTTGGGTTGGGGGGATGGTAGACGGAAAAAGGGGGAGGTCTGCTCATGCTTTGCTGAAACAGGTGAAAGTTGGACTGGTTGTGTAAAACAGGAAGCAGATGGGTACTAATTAGAGCCCCTGTAGATGATTAAAGGGTGACTGAGTTTGAAGCAGCTGCTTTCCTAATTTTAAACACTTCATACGTATTCTGTATGACCAAGACTCCCCATGCTTCATTGTTTTCTTAAACCTAGAGGAAGTGTGTGTGTGTGTGTGTGTGTGTGTGTGTGTTGCTATAACTGGGGGATGTTGCTTGCAAGGGTTGCTTGCTTCCTTCATTGCATTATTGAAAGTGATGCACTTTTAGTGTTTGACAGAGATGCCAGACTCTTCCTCTTTTTTTCCCCTTTACATTATAGAAGAGGGAGAGGTCAGACAGTGTTACTATCTATAGCAAACAGCTATAGATAGGGGCGGGCTTCTCTTTAGTAAATTACTGTGTTCCAAGACTGATCTGAACAAGTACCTCAAGGATTAGAGCAGTGGTACTGAACCTGACCCCATGGGCCGAAGAAGTGTTGCAAGACCAGTCTGAAGACCAGATCCCACAAACACGGTCATTCCATGGGTGCACACTGGCCCAGCCCGCCATGTGGTTGTGAGATCTAATTTGGAGAGCCAGCTGAAGGAGTTCGGAAATTTGGCAGTGGGGAGCTGCAATTAATGCTGCTATTGTCTTCCTGCTGCCAAATTTTTGGACCCGTGGGGAGCCCCATAGGCCAGATGATATGGTCTTGCTGACCAAATATGGCCTGTGGGTGTAGGTTGAACATGACTGGATTAGAGAAGAAGGTGACTTCCCCTCAGTGAGGTGTTAATTTAAGGCAAAACTCCACAAGGATAATGCATATAATTTTGGTATTTAAATAAATGAAGAACTTAGGAGAGAGAAACAAAGACACTTCTAAAAAGAAATAGCTCTGTTTTAAAGCTGCTGCTAGTTTGCTTCATTTCAGTAGTATATGTATGTCTTACAGGTAATTCATTGAAATCTTAATGACTCAAACTAAGTAGCGTTCTTACCTGAGCAGTAACTAGCTACATGGAAGCCCCTGGAAACGCCAAGTGTTGAAGAAAATGTTGTCAGTTCAGCAGTGCTGGTAGGAAAGTGTGCTGTCTGCTGAATTAAATACCACAGCAACATCTAAATGGACAGTGGTCTTTAGGGAGATGTTCTTCAGTAAAGATGAGAAATGAACACATCTGATTCAAATCTGAGACTTCTTACAAGGTTCAGATTAATTAATATTTTGGCCAAATTCCAGATTAGATTATTGTAATTAGGTTGCCCAAAACTCTTCCTATAGGTTTAATTGGATATAGTAATCTTTCCTTCCTATCCCAAACTGTTTAGTGCTGCTTTGTCCAATTAAGCCCTGTGATGCTGGCATCTTAATGGTTGTGAAGTACTTACTGTGGAGCTGCTCTGATGACAGTTGCTGTGTGATGCAAGCTGTACTTTTTCAAAAGTTTTGGATTAATTGATGCTATCTTTGGTTGAAAATATATTTGTGTAGTATTTTTTTTCATTTTTATTGTGATGTTTTTCATTTAATTCCTTAAAATTAAATTTACTTAACTGTAACTGTTTAATCTTAACTCTTGTTCTAGTTTTAATTGGTGTTACCTTTTTTCTTAAATTCATGCCATAATGCCACTTGTCATGAAGCATAACTTTCAGTTCAGGAATGTACTATATCATCACATGCACTATCTGAATAATTTTAAATTGGTGGAATATGAAAGGATCTCAATTGTGTGGTGCTGTTATACCACATTTAAAATTAGAAATACAAAGAGTACAGGATTATATACTATTGTGGTGTTGTTGAAGTAACTTAAACTAGTGGTTTTCAAACTTTTTTGGCTGCATGCCCCCTTTCCTGCAAAATATTGTAGTTCATACTCCCTACACCTGATGCATCTCTGTTGACACAAACATCAACAATGAGCAACATCATTACTCTCTATACCTTGAACAATCAGAAGCTGTATTACCATTTATAAAATCTAGGCATATACCTCTGGGGAAAATACAATGTATGCCAGTTTGAAAAGCTGCAGAGTTAAATTATGTTTGGCAGAATGTTAAAAGGTATAAATCTACATTTGGACAATACAGCTTAGGTTTGTGAAGGCTTTATATGGGTGAAAATATTTAGATTGGTTAAGAAATTAAGTGTTTATCATTGGTCATTGGATTCTTATATTTAGAGATGGATTGCTTTCTTCAGATACAAGTACCAGTGGTTAGACCACTGAGAGCAGGAGTGGGAAAAGGGAATAAGAGACCAAAAGAACTTAGGGAGGAAAGTGAGGAGGTGATCGTGTTCCATAATAAAATAATTCTGGTTTCTCTTTTTTGAGAGTTTGGTTCCTTTTGGCTTTATTTAGGCCAGCTGGTTCCAGACAGATTTAGCCTGTACCTATCTCCACATGCTCATAACCACTGCTGCAAGCTCAGTGGCTGCATTGCATCTTCATTTCTCTTGACTTTCCTTTGTGTGTATGTAGCAGACTAACCCAGGGAATAGGCAAATCTAATTTTTGTTTGTTGTCTTCCCTAATTTTTATCTATACTATTGTTTTTCATGCCAAAGAAGTCAGTTGCATATTTTTTGTGAAGTTTATAACAAAAAGAGAAATTATACTTAAAATCATACATACTGAAAAACACCCAGGCCCAGTAAGAGATTCTTTGAATGCATGATTCTACAGTTCTGATGCTCCTTTGGGCTTTTAGTACTGGACTTTTAGCTATCTATAGGTCACTCACCACTACATTTTCAGGAGATATCAATTTTCAGTAGATACTACTGAATCAATAATCTCTTGGCCTGTTATCCAGTCTGGCCCTTCAGCAGACTTCATGAAAAGTGTTTAAATATTGTGTAAACATGGTTCTTGGAATACTGGCTCCTAGCAAAAAGAATTAAAAAAAAATGAATGGAGGTCGGATCTGTAAGGCTTTAACTTTTGACCTAGGAATTGGATGCCTTTTGTTATTTTAAAATGATCATCGTAGACCCAGTTAATTGCCTGCATGGTTAAGACCTTGTTCGTAGTAGTGGAGGCCTAATGATATCTCCACATTGTGCTACAAACTGGGCAACCAGTCCAGTCATTTAAAATATGAAATCTCCTCTTCATGGCTAAGTACAGATAGTCAACAGGCCAAGGCTGAATTGTTTCAGTCTTCAGTTTAGTCTCAGCTGCAAAGATTGAACCAATAAGCAAATGAACAGACATTCACTTTTGATTTGGGAAATGTAGCCACATTGGCAAATGTGGCACCAGAGATGAGATTCACTGCTCTGTACACTTTTTAAAGCCAGTTATTACCTTGCCAAATATTATAGTAGAAATAGAAGTCATTCCTACAAGTACAGGCTCCCCAGACAAACGGTAAATATTTGGAGGAAGTAAGTTGGTCGACATTTTGCCTCATAAGTGCTCATGGCACCACCTTCTGTAGAGTCAGGATGGCTCCCAAATTCTAGAGCAAAATTAAATGTTCTACTTTTCCTAAAGATTAGTTGTGTTCAGTTGCTTAATAAAACCTCTTCATTGACATTATTTTAATGATAATGAAAAAAAATACCCCGATTTCTCACAAATGACTTTATTCATGTGTCATCTGAAGATCCTGGCCAGAGCCTCAGCTGTGCTGGAGCTCAGGTCAGTGCAGTAGAGGAATGTGGTGGGTTGGCAAAAGTGTTTTCCAGCCGTCTTTGTGTGCTGGTGATTTCCTGGGGGCTGCTTTGCCCCTGGGATGTTTTGGAGCTACATATCTTAAAGCGCATGAGAGAAAGATGTACCTTTTGTTCCTGAAGGGGTGAGTGCAGCCCCTGCTGCCACAGCTGCTCCTACAGGGACTTGTATTCTGGGACCCGAGTTACCTTTCTCCATGGCCCCACCATGTAGCCCTGGGAGAATGGGAGGAGCAAGGGGACAAGATGGGCTGAAAAGCCTAGCCCGATGTCCCCTGCCCTCCTGCTTGCAGCATGGGTGATGTTGGTGTGAGGTCTGTCCAGCAGGTGTGGGACACCAGCAGGAGCAGGAGTCTCTGCCATGTGCCCTGTTTGTCCACATGCACTGAGTGCAGTGAGAAGTGAGCACTTGCCTGTTCACACAGAGCACTTACCTCCAGTTACGGTGGGACCCCAACTGAAAATCACTGGACTGATTTGTGAGAATTAGGAATGTTTGTGGACAGGCAGATTATTCTATAATTATCTGTTAAGGTGGATTTTACCACTTTTTAAAGCACCTGGCACTAGTAGTGTCAGACACAGGATAGTGATTTAGAAGAAGCACTGGCATGTCTTGATTTGGTAATTCTCATGTTAGTAAAATTCTGCTGTACAGCTCTGAGTCTGACCCATTTATAAAACTGGTGAAGGGAGGCAAAGTTTGTTTAAAGTCATCTTGGACAGCCCTAGAAAAATCTCATGATGGGACTGCAAATGGCCACGTATGTAGGAAAACTTTTCCTTTTGCAAGGAATTTGATTCGGCATAATCTCCGATTACTGGTTTTTAGTGGTTATACATCAAGATAATTAAGGATGGAAGAGATCTGCCAACTGATCTGCTTAACATGGGCATTCTAGGGTTTTGCTTAGCTTGCTGCTTGAGGGCTTTTTGTGGTTTTTTTTTTAAACAGAATTTCACACTTTGCTAAAAATACTCAGTGGCTGAATTAAATCAGTTGAATGTGGTCCAGTTTCAGAAGAAATATGTTTTTGGGCATCCATACTTAACTGTGATTTAATCTCAATGGGTTTTTAGAAAAGTGTTCATTTTGGTAATCTACAAAGTCCTTCAGTGCTGGGAGTCAACTGGTGGTCTAGTAAATGAGCAGAAAAAGCTCTTTTTTTTTCTTTATTAGATAAGTTTTGATTTGTGGAATGTTTTGAGGAAAACATCAGATGGAATCTTCACCATCTGTTCATCCAAACCAGCAAATGCTGACTAGTGTCCTGTAGCAGTCACTGTTTTAAAAGAACTTAAAATATCTAAAGTAACATAATTTGAACTGCCGCTCTCAAGATTTGGAATAATTTCTGTGAAGATGACTAAAAGAAAGCACTTTTAAGTGAGGTTGGAAGTTCTTCCCTTTCACTGTTTTGGATTCTCATGACTATGCTAACAGGATAGTAGAAAAGTCTGATTTAAATATTCATTCGCTTTTGAAAATTAGTATCTAAACCAGGATTTTTCTTTTTAATACTCTGTTGAACCAAACAAAATCCATATGAAATTGTATTTTTTGGTCTTAAAGATGAGCTGTATAATCCAATTTCTAAGATGTATAATCCAAACAAGAATTCAGTGGCAGTAGGTGTGAGTACTGTGAATGCTAAGAATGGCTGACTTCTTTTTGCTGAACCAGTAAGTATACACCTCACTTTTAGTTGTTCTGTATGACCCTCATGTCCAGGCTGGCAGAGTGCAGTTTACACAAGTAGTTAAGATAAGATATAGCAAAGAAATTAAAGACTTAAATATCTTACAGTAGTAAAACTGGCCAATATGCCTTGGCTTCAGTGCAGGGCAGGTTACATTGAATTGAAGGCACACAGGTTTTTGCAGGGGGTATTCCTATGTCATTTTGTGTGTGTGTGTGTGTGTGTGTAAACTACCTATTGGTTTGAGCTGACTCTCTTCAAAATATTTTTTACAAAAAAAAATAATCTCTGTATTTGGCTGCTTTTCTCTTTAAAAATTTTTTTTTTGACATTTTTCTCTGATTTAAAAAAAAATAGACAACACTGGATAATTATTTTGTGTACTGTCTGACAAGTCCTGTTTCTTATCCTTCATAGTTGGTAGGGTCAGAAGGGACCTGAGCAGGTCATCAAGTCTGACCCCCTGCCATGGGCAGGAAAGAATGCTGGGGTCAAATGACCTGGGCTAGGTGATTATCTAGCCTCCTTTTGAAGACCCCCAGGGTAGGAGCCCCTTGGAAGTTGGTTCCAGATCCTAGCCACCTTGACTGTGAAGTAGTGCTTCCTGATGTCTAGCCTGAACCTACTCTCAGTCAACTTATGGCCGTTATTCCTAGTTTCTCCTGGTAGTGCTCAGGGGAACAGGGTCTCTCCCATACCCTGCTGGTCCCCCATGGTAAGTTTATAGGTGGCCACCAGATCCCCTCTCAGCCTTCTCTTGTGGAGGCTTAACAGGTTCAGGTCCCACAGCCTCTCGTAGGGCTTGCCTTGCTGCCCCCGATCATGCGAGTGGCCCTCCTTTGGACCCTCTCAGTGGACCCTCTGGATGGACCCACACCCCTCCTGAAGTGCGGTGCCCAGAACTGGACACAGTACTCCAGCTGCGAGCTGACCAGTGTTGCATAGAGGGGGAGGATCACCTCCTTGGACTTGTTCCTGATGCATTTGTGGATGCATGATAAGGTTAGCCTTACTGAACATGTCCTCACATTGGTGGCCCATGTTTGTTTTGGAATCAGTAATGACTCCAAGATCCTTTTCTGCCTCTATGCTGATGAGAAGGGAGTTCCCCAGCCTGTAGGTATGCTGTTGGTTCTTCGTCCCTAGGTGCAGTATCCTGCACTTGTCAGTATTGAAACTCATCCTATTCTCATCCGCCCACTCCTGTAACCTGTCCAGATCTAGTTATAGCCTGTCCCTCTCCTCTAGTGTGCCCACTTCTCCCCACATCTTGGTGTCATCCGCAAATTTGAACAAGGTGCTTTTCACCCCCTTGTCCAAGTTGCTGATGAAGATGTTGAACAGTTTGGGCCCGAGGACCGAGCCCTGGGGAACCCCACTTCCCTCCAGGTTGAAAATGACCCATCCACCACCACTGTCTGGGTGCGGCCTTCCAGCCAATTTGCAACCCATCTGACTGTGTAGACATCGACACCACAGTTGCCTAATTTTTTAATGAGAATGGGGTGAGAGACAGTGTCAAGGCCTTTCTAAAGTCCATAAAGACTACGCCCACTGTGACATCATCCTGATCTGACCCTCTCTAGGATCCAGGTACCATCTAGCTGTTTAAAAAAAAAAGGTAGGAACATGTTGCATAGTTAAACTGCAGTAGAAAAATGCTTACTATGTCAGCATCATAAAGACATACCACAAATAAAAATGTAGGGATACACCAGTACAGGCTGGGGACCGACTGGCTAAGCAGCAGCTCTGCAGAAAAGGACCTGTGGGTTACAGTGGACAATAAGCTGAATATGAGCCAGCAGTGTGCCCTTGCTGCCAAGAAGGCTAACGGTATACTGGGCTGCATTAGTAGGAACGTTGCCAGCAGATCAAGGGCAGTGATTATTCCCTTTTGTTCAGCACTGGTGAGGCGAATCTGGAGTACTTTGTCCAGTTTTGGGTGCCCCACTACAGAAAGGATGTGGACAAATTGGGGAGACTCCAAATGAGGGCAGCAAAAATGGATTGGGTGGGTGGGGCATGTGACTTCTGAGGAGAGGCCGAGGGAACTGGACTTACTTAGTCTGGAGAAGAGAAGACTTGGGGGGAATTAATAGCAGCCTTCAACTACCCGAAGGGGGGTTCAAAAGAGGATGGAGCTAGACTGTTCTCAGTGGTGGCAGATAACAGAACCAGGAGCAATGGTCTCAAGTTGCAGCAAGGGAAGTTTAGGCTAGATACTAGGAAAAATTGTCTCACTAGAAGGGTAGTAAAGCACTGGAACAGGCTACCCAGAGAGGTTGTGGGATCTCCATCCTCGGAGGTTTTTAAGTCCCGGCTTGACAAAGCTTTTCCTGGGATGCCACAGTTAGGGATGACCCTCTGAGGTCCCTTCCAATCCTCATTTTGTTTGATTCTGTGTATAGTGTGTGTACTGTATGTGATCTTTCTATCACAAATGAGCAATTTCTGGTTAATTTTAAATATCTTCATTGTTGCTCCTGTTAATAGGTAAGTAACTGATGTTTAGGTACTTAGTTATATCCAGTTTTAAAAACATTCTGATATTGAAGGCACACAGGTTTTTGCAGATGATGTTATGACCCAGAGTAGACAATAACCTAAAGAAAAAAACAGTTTTAATAGAAAAAGTATGCCTTGCCAAATACTGTGAATAATTTATGAACATATGAATAATCAACAAACACAATTATTTGAAAACAGCACTATATTTTTGGGGAAACTTTTCTTTTCTTTTAAAAAAACAAAACAGACTTGGAAGCATTCCCCAAATCTTTGAAACTAAAAATAAAACAAGCATATCAGGGGACTTAATCTAAGGCATTTTTTCCCTGCCAGCAATTTAATGAATGCTTGGACATGAACTCTTTCATTGACATTATGCATAGGTAAACCCAGTGATATGGAAATGGGAAATTACAACCATAATACTGTAAACTGCAGCTTACTTTTTATGTGGTTGAATAATAATATTAAACACAAAATCTACAAAAAATTTTAATGCTTTTCTCCTCAGCTTAATTTGAGTCTGGAAATCCTATCCTGCGTCTTGATAGCAGTTGTAAATTACAAATTTAACTTCAGCATTCTTATAGTCTTCGATCTGAAGTTCTATGTTTTTAAAGTAAGTGTGCCCTATTCTGGTAGTGTAAAAATTGTATCTGCTTCATTTACTAATGTGTTGTCATGGGTACTTTTTAAGCTTCATTTTAAATATCTTCTAGCTTAGTTTATACAAAGAGTAAAACAACTAGAATGCTTAAAGAGATGTCCAAGGAGCTGGACAGTAAGGACATTGACAGGGTGCCTTACTTCTTTATTTTAAATGCAGTCTTGATTGATTATGGTGTATTTTTAAACTGTGTTAGGTATTTGCCTTTTATAAGATGTTTCTGAGGTGTATAATTTACCTGGAGTAGGTAGAAGGAATTTATTTAGTCATGACCCAGACGAGTCTAATTAAAGTCAAAGCAATTTGTGCAATTGGTTTTTAAATATAGAACATTGTAATTTGTAATGAGTATGCAAATGGACACAGCTTTATTTGTATATTTGTGGGAATGAAAATGAATGAATTCTTAAGGTTTTTACCCATATCTACTGGGGCCTGTGACCTTCTGAACTAAGTATGATGGGACCGAATAAGTAATCTGAATCGGAGGAAAAACATCACCCATTTTTTAGTGACCAATACCATAACATGCAGCATTTTCCATTTCCTTTAAGGTTCCCTTTTCCTGGTCCTAGTATGGTGCAGAATTTTCTGTGAAGTTTAGGGCTCATGGCTTCTACTAAATGTTTATTTATTTGTTTTTTAAAACTAGCGTGTTAGCACCATTTTCCAGGCCTGTTGTTCTTGCAGTCCAGGCCAGGTCTCTTTCTGTTCTCGTGGTTTCAGCTGAATAAATCAGTAGTCTCCCACTCTCAGGTTAGTGTTGCGGGTATGAGTCTTTTCAGTAGTGCCTGTAGGCCTAAACAAAAACCAAAGCCCCACCATGCTAGATTATGTACAAGCATAGCAGAGACAGGTTGTACGCCTTGGGGTTAGGGACAGACACTACAAATCAAAGTGATCAGAATCTGGTTTAAACCTGTAACAGAGCAGATGTTCAGTGCACATAAACCAGTTTGGAAATGGCTGAAAGCAGTTTGAGATGAACCTGGTTAAATGTAGTATCAGACTTAACTGATTAGGCTCAAACTGGTTTATGCAATGTTTGTCCCAGACCCCTTGTTGGTTTAAGATAAACCAGACTTTCCCAGCATGCTCTCTGGGCTGGGCAGGGCTCTCTGCTCCACAGAAGAGCTGGCCCTTCCACTCTGCTCCCTGGCTGGAGCTCTGGCAGAGACTGCAGGTACAGGGGGAAGCAGGGTCTGCCCAGCTTCCCCCTGCCCTACCCCCCCCCTGCTGCTTATTGTTCAAGCAGGAAATCCCCGTCCCACCCTCCATCTCCCACAGCATGAACCTTAGCCCCACAGACCCTAGGCATGTAGTATGCTAGCTAATGCTGAGAGAAGGATGTGTGTGTGTCTAATTTCACTGGGACAGGCAGACAGAACAGTGACTGCTTACAGTTTTTTGGAGCTAATCAACAGGTCAGCTGGTAAGCTGTTTTAAGAACAGTTTGAACTAATGGAGGGAGGCTGTTGTTTTGATGATAGGGTGATAAACACTGTTATCAAACCCTTGCTGGCTTGCTCGTCTGTTAGCTTGCTGCAGACAGTATAAAGAAGCAGGGAGGGAGATTGAAAAGCTCCATATCATCAACGGATGCATGCATTGCATATTCCCCTTGCATCAGAGCACTAGCCCACGGCCAGGGTCTGGCAACACTGCTGTTCCTTGAGCAGCCAGTGGGGTAAAAGCCTGGGAGCATTCAGGCAGACATCCCTAATCAAAGTGTCCTGCTAGGGCCTGGCCACACTCCCCCAGTCCCTTAGCTCAGCATTGTACAAGGGAAGGGAGAGCTGCTCTAGCGCCCCCCCAGGCTTCTAACCTGAGCCACTGCAGGCATGTGCCTGAATTTCCTCAGTCCAGAGAGAATGTCTGTCCGGTTACAAACCAGTTCAGGTTAAACTAACCTGCAAAGATTGAATCAGTTCAGGCTCAGACTTTTTGAATGTCTGTCCCTAGCCTGGGAGTTAATAATGTTCAAATAAGATGACGGGTGGATACAATAAATAGCCACAGAGAGCATGAAGAAATGATGAAACATAACTGGCTAGCATGAAAAGCAGTTGTTGCAGCACACCAGCAGCCCATCATGTTTCTTGTAGGCCTGGTGTGGCTGTATGTTGCTCAGCAGCTGCGAGTGGCTGTATTCCCAGGCTAGATAAAGTGATTCCTCTGCATCTGCTGTGATTTGCCTACAAGCACCTATTAAAACGTTAAAGGATCCCAAGCCACATTAGTGTTGCCCATTGTTATATTCACTTTATATGCAAATAGTACTTTACCACATAGTGTGTAAGTCAGTCATTGCATTTTATTTAACTTTGTGTATCATCAGTGTTGAATATCCTTACTTCCCTTATTTAAATTATCCTAACTGACGCTACAGTAACACAACTTGATATACTTGTTCTGTTGTGGAGCAGAGGGAGGTATGCAGGAGAATGAGTGGGCCAGTAAAACCAGAAACTACAGTTTAAGCAGTCTCTTTTAGCAGATAGGTTTCTGTGTGAAAGTGGAACTGCAGTTAAAACCAGTCATGAAGTAGTTAGAGTCTGTTTCCTCCAGACCTGAGGTAGGAGGAGAGTTTCTTCTAGTTTTCCTGCCCTCTGATTGATTGCCATGACTTGCTCTGAGGAAATAATATGATAATATCCTGTCTCTTATGGTCCACTGACTCCTCAGTAAGCATACTATAGTATAGAGCAATGGGGGCCAGCATTTTTGGCAGGTGTGCCACAAATGAAGCCCTCCCTGAGTGCCTCTGATCCTCTTCCCCTGCCCAATCTGCTGCTCTGCTCTCTGCTTCTTACTCCATCTGCTACTATGCTTCCTACTCCCTTCCTGATATGCTCTGTGCCCACATGGAGGCAGCCCATGCCATTTGTGGCTCACATGCCACTGGTTGGCCACCCCTGTTGTAGAGTCATGTTGTTTAGAGTTCTAGTATTTATATTTTTTCCTCACAAGACTTAGAGATCATTGCTGTAATGATGTACAAATAGATCTCATGAAAACAAGCAATGACAGATATCAATGTTTCTCAAACAAACTGTGAACAAAAAACATCACAAAAGGTTGTTTGCAATGATGGGTAGTAGCATTGTGATCTACAGACATCCACCATCAGTTTTGTGTTGACTTAAAACAATGTAAGCTACAACTGTAGTAGCCACTCCAGCTTGTTGTCCAAGAAAACTAATGGTGATATTGGATTATCACCTAGAACGATGTATATAAGCTTAAAAAGTCACCAAAGACTATAATAAATTTGGAACTGGGACTTTTTTGGTATTGTCAGTATGGAATATTACACTACATAACATCTGCCAGGCCAGGAACAATGGCTACAACCATCATTCAAAAAAGTATTTGGTAATATGCTTCGTAAAGCAAAAAGTACCAAGACAGAAAATACACTGGATTTACATAAGCACCAAACAAGCTATACAGAAAGAGAACATCTACTCTGAGCCTTCAACTTTTCTTATTCCGGAGTATTTGGAAAGTAAGAATCACTCTGATATTTTCCCCCCTCCCCAATTGATTGCATCATAAATGTAACTCAAGAACAATGTTACCCCTGCACTGCTTAATATTCTGTATATGTGAATATATATGTACATACAGATAACAGTGAGTACAGGTATACTGCTTGAACGAATCTGTTTTTAAAAACAGTCTCAGGTACTCAGCCTGTCTCTGTTTCTCTCTCTCTCACCACCCCCTTTCTGAAGAATTTGTGTTATAATTTTCTTTTAAAAAAGGTTTTTCTCTTTTGCTGTGTGACATTTACCCATATAAGGAAAATCTGACTACAGACAAAGTAGTAAGTGTCTATATACACGTCTTCCAGCATATAGTAAAGAAACCAAAAAGGAGAAAAATATGCCTCTTCTTTCTCAAATTGTATTACAGTGGCAGGATGTGTTAACAGTATTAAGATTTAAAAATGTGGACAAGTTAAAAATGAAACAAAACAAAAACCAAAAAATACCCCCAAGACAGCTATCCCTTTGAAAACTGTTTTATAACACTTCTACCTGCTTTGATAGCTGTAGCAGGGGACCTTTTACAGACAGTTCTAAGTTTTACATACTTCTGTAAAAAAAAAAAAAAAAAAAAAAA
>NW_017729032.1:60931762-60936261 GCF_001723915.1 Gavialis gangeticus | reverse complement strand
TTCCCCCCCCCCCCCTTATTTTTGTAAGCTGAATTTGGAGCCGTAATATAAGTTTGATATTCTTTTTTTGCAGCTACTGGAATAATAAAGATAATATACAAGTAGGAAGATGTAGTGCAGGCTGTCTTTTAGTTTGTAAAGGGAAGACATTACCTTTCTTTTTACAAGACTGCAGCTTCCTTCAACAGAGGGATTTCCTGTGGGGCACAGTTAACTCAGCTGTAAAGGAAGTATGCTGCCCTTTCAATTCTAGCTTTTCAAAAACTAAATTCATTCAGTGAGAGCACTGTCCAAGGATCCTGCTCTTTGAGTAAACTTGCAAAAGGAAAAATTTGCTTCTCTTGCACTTCATCAGCAACAGAGTGCAATAGATAGATGTTTGCGTTGCTTCTGTGATCTGGGCCAAGTCACAATGGACACAGTCCCTTCCAGGAAGGGATTTTCCAGGAAACAGCAGACTTGGAGTGGGCAGAACAGTTCTCCAAGGGTGGATAGAGGATTGCAGGACCTTGTAAGCCCTTGGGGGTGGCAGCAGCTGCCACTGCAGTTGACTGTAGTTCTGCCAGAACCTGGTTCCAGTCCTCCCTCCCCCAACAAAGCTGAATTGAGAGAAGGGAAGACAGGATATGGTTTCAGACTCCAGCTTTCCTGGCAATCAGGCAGTCTACCTTGAGGCCTGGTGGTGAGGAGCCGTTTGGTGGTTGCTCCTTCCTGATTTTTGAAGGGACAGGTCTTTCCCTCTCAGGGCCACATGCTGTCTGGGGAGCCACTTTGCAGCAAGATGTTCCAGAGAGGAAGGAAATGGATAAGTTTGAGGTAGGAAGCGATCCCATAATAGGCAATTGGTTGTGTTGCTGGGGTCCATGTCTTGAGGGAATATGCTAGATCTTAAGAGAAGGAACATTAGCCTTCCAAAAAAGTTTAAGAAGTTTTTCTTACAAATAAAATCGTTTTAGCTTGTGTGTCAGTTTTTTAAAACCATAATCTTAAGGGAGTCTAAGATTTGTAAGGTACTATCCTTGATTTGGCGGCTAAAGAGGTAGAAAGGGGAAAACATTCATTTATTTCATCTAGAAACTCCAGTCATTTTATGCACTGAAGTTCCCAGATATCAAAAACCTTGAGGAAAAGATGGAGTAGAAAGAAGGACAGCTATCTAATTTGGTTTATCCTGCATATCTTTTTCTTTTCTTTCTGGTCTTTTAACACCGTTCCGTGAAGCGGATGACGGGAACAAAGTTGGGAGCCATATAAAGAACTTACCTTCTCCGCTTTAGAGGATGTCATGATCCAAGTTAGAACCATCTAAAAGCTTAAATAGTTCTGGAAATATCTACGGAGGTTCTGTAGAATTAACCAATACAATTCAAACTTTACCTTGCTACCAAAGGTGAATTAAACCTTTTTCTTAATAAAGAAAACAAATGCTTCCGATGATGGAGGTTTTCTTAATGGTGTGCAGTACAGGCATTCCTCGACTTAGAACGTTTTGAGTTACAACATTTTGCACTTACAGTGTTTATTAAATTGACACCCTGTTTCAACTTTCTGACATCAGTTTTGACTTTATAATGCTTGATTCGATGCCACACCACACCAGCTAACACATTTGCTGCGTCGTCCATTTCCCTGAAGAACGTCCGTCCAAACTTCTTGGACATTTTCTTTAAGAAAGCAGACAAGACTCCAGAAAAACCTGCAGCCAAGACTCTTGAGAAGATTCCAGCCAAGAACCCTTCAAAACATCCAACCAAGAGCCCTTCAAAACATCCAGCAAAGTCTCCTCAAAGAAGTCCTTTCAAATCAATGTGATTGCTATTTACAATATAAATACATTAATATAGCTATATTACTAATCTATAATTGATTGAGTAAAAGATTCTAGGTTATTTTTGGTGAAAATTGGGTATCAGACCTTGGTTCAGGAACCAATCCCCCATTTATGACATTGTTTCCTATGGGAAAATTGGTGCCCAGTTACAATGTTTCAACTTAAGATGCGGTTTTCAAGAACCAATTGTTGTAAGTCCAACGACTGTCTGTACAGTTTCAGCAGTGAACACATACTCTATTGGATATCTTGTCTCTTGGAGGACCTGGAGATTGGGAGACTCCTTAAAAACTCTAGTTTCCTGTAGATGTTGGACTTACCCTGACACTTGCTGTTAGTCTAGAGCACAGGTGGCAGAAGATTTCATTTGGCCCGTGGGTGGGCACTTGCCAATTAATTGCATCTAGGCTGGGGCTTCCCCTGTTGTTCTCCACATGGGGCCAAGCCCGGCCCTCTCCCACCTAGGCAGCGTGCAGTGTTTCCACCCTGGCCTGCAGGAGGGCCCCAGGCTCAGATAGCACATGCAGCTTCCAGGCGGGGTGGTGGTGGCTGCAGCTGCCTGGGGAACTGCTTGGTTCCTCTGGCCTCTAGCAGCTCCTGTCCCAGCTGCAGCACTGTGGGCAGCAGGTAGCAGAGGGGTGGGGGAAGAAGCTTCAGCTGGGTGGGAATGGGGCCCAGAGCAAGTTGGTGGGAGCCCTGGTTGGCAGGAGCTCAGGGCTTGGGCCCATGGTGCTCCCCATTACTCATGTGCAGCTCTCAGGACTTGGCTGGGGGCCACGTGATGGAGTCAGCCACCTGGCTTCACTCCCTGCTGCCACCTGCAGCTCCTGGGACTTGACTGGGAGCAGTGGGGATCCCTGCACAATACAGCCAGGCTGGGCCAGCTCAGCCCATCTCCATGCTGCCCCAGCCCTGTCCTGGGAGCTGCACATGGTGGCAGCAAGCAGGGCCAGGCCACTGGCTCCCATTGCATGAGACTTCCCCCTGGTGGCTTGGCTCCAGTCGAGTTCTAGGAGTTGAATGTGAGCCACAGGGAGCCCCAAGCGATAGAGCTGGTGGCCTGACCCCACTCCCTGCCACCATGTGCAGTGCCTGGGACTCTGCTGGGAGTGGTGGGGAGTCCTACATGATGGAGCTGGGCCAAGCCAGGCCAACTTAGCCATGCTCCCTGCTGTCACAGCCGAGCCCTGGGAGCTGCATGTGGTGGCAGGGAGTGAGGCCAGGCTGCTGGCTCCATTGCATAGGGCTGCCCCTGGTGGCATATGGCTCCAGCTCCAGCAGAGTCCCAGGAGCTGCTTGTGAGCTGTAAGGAGTTTGCACGATGGAGCTGGTGGTCTGGTCCTATTCCCTGCCACCATATGCAGCTTCCAGGACTTGGCTGGAGCTGTGTACCACTGGGTGGTCCACCTGTTGTGGGCCATGATTGTCCCAAGGACCCTCTGCCTGTTGTTGCCTGCTATGTGCTGTGGAGGGGGGCACGTGTGGGGGAGGCCCCCACATGGACACTTCAAACCCCACCATACCCCACATACACCCATGCCCATTCACAACCCTCCACAAGCCCTACACGCACATCCCACACACCATACCACATACATACACCTACCCCCACAACTACACCCCTCTGACACACAATGAAATTAGTTCTAGAGGCAGGTATCCCAAGACTTGGGGTGTCTGATTGTCCAAAAATTGGAGTATTTAACAGTTCAGGCTTAACTGACCTCGTAATTTTTGCCTCCCAACCAAACTAAATTAAGGAAGACCCTTGGATGAAGACAGGCTCCATTCATCACAGAAAGATGACAAGCTACTGTGTCAGTAATTATCCCATTTAGAGTTAATTCAAGTGCCCAAACAAAGAATATTTCTACTGCCTACTCCTAAAGCCCTAATGGGATGATTTTATTTTCTATCCTTTATCCTTTCCTGAAATTTTTTACAATATTAGCTAAACCCAACATAATAGAGCTTTGCTTCCAGATTTCAATATGTTTCTTACTTTATGGATTTATATTAAGACCCCCTTCGTGGTTTGCCTCCCATCCCATTACATCTCGTGAGTGAGATTTTGTTTCTAGCACTTAAACTGAGATTCATCTGTAGTCTAATTAGAATTAATCTCTGTGGCTCACATGAAAACTTCTCTTGCTTCATTAGAGCTAAAACTCTTAAATAAAATGTCAGCTTAGTTTAAAAAAGAAAAAAGGCTTTCTATAAACAGTACCACACTCTATTTGTGATGACTTGGGTGTAACTGTGGAGAGCAGCAAAGGTGAAACAGGCAGTCTGTGAAACAGGAAATTAGTGATTAACATTTTTTGCCCTGGTGATCATAATTAATCCTGCTGGCTGGAAAAAAAATACACACCCTTTAGTCTCTTAAAATATAGACATGAAGTCGTATTTTAAAACTATTTTTGGGAATTTTGGTACAGGATGGTTATAATGCTTTTCATTTATATATTGTGACTCTTACAGTCTACATACAGCATGTCAAGGCTTTGTTTTTTATTATATAATTATTTAATGCTTTATAAGAAATTGTTAAGCAATAGTCATTGTTTATATTATAATATCTAATTATTGTGCTGCATTTATTTAATATATATGGGTGACCACATTGTGGTTTCATAGTTGGTAGAGTTGGAAGGGACCTGAGCAGATC
>NW_017729032.1:60929154-60930198 GCF_001723915.1 Gavialis gangeticus | reverse complement strand
ATCCAGTCCCTGCTCAGGAAAATGGAGGCAAAGAAATTGGTATTTTATGTTTCTCAGTTAAGTACATCTCTGGTAGCTGTAACATATTTGTTTAGGAAAGATTTATTTCAAAATCTTAATTTAGATTGAATGATTATTCATAGAGGAGTTTCCTGTCTCTTTCAAATGTCTCCAAGCATCACTACTGCTTATTTCACTACAAATTATTCTGGTTGTTCTGAATCCATTTACTGTGTGGACTTTAGTGATACTGTATAGTGCTAATCTTTTAATAGGCAAAACATGCAGTACTAAGTTAGTATTTACATCTGTACAGTTATCTTTCTGAACCAATCTGATAATCTCAAATAAATTAAATAGGTTTGTTTGGCAAGATCTGTTTTTCATAAAAACATTTCTACTGGCACTAATTGTATGTCTAGCATTTCTTTTAACTGAATCCCATATCAGCTTTTGCGTACTTTTACCTGGCATTGATGTGAAACTCACTAGGCTATACACTGATTACCCTATTTGACTTTTTAAAAAAATATTGTCAAAAACTTAGTTGCTACTATTCTAGTCTCTTTGAATTTCCACTGTTTTTTCTAGATGTGTTGATGAGCCTCAACAGGCCAGTGGCATTCTTGGTTAACTTTTGGCCAACAGTCCTTAAAAGACCTATCTGGGCCTGCTTATATAAAAAAGGTTTATTTGTAGTAGATACTTACCTCTCTTCTAGGTTGCTAACAGACTTTAAAATACTACCACTTCACGTGTTGCAAGTATGTGGCCTTTGTTTTTATTGAATATAGAACTGCAATATTTATTATTTTGCCTTTCTTGTGTCTGTCAACAGTCTTATTATCTCCATCTTATAATTCAACCATGCCATTTCTGGGACTTCTTCTGATTCTATTATACTTACTGTCCTTTGTACTGCCATCCAGTGTTCCCTCCTCCACCACCCCTTGATTTCTCCAAAATGTAGAGCTTCCCTTGCCATTTTTTTTTTTTTTGCACTTTAACTTTTAATTTTTATTAATTTGCTATTTGTTTTTCTTA